>NC_141758.1:8857500-9192500 GCF_982258835.1 Parasteatoda tepidariorum | reverse complement strand
GATTATCTTATTTTATATTGTTTATGATTATATTGTCAATTAATTATACTCCATGCCACTCAATATTTCTTGATTGTCCATGTTACACGAACCCCCTCTCGATTTTTTGGTGCTGAGCACCCCCTCTTCCTCCCATCTCCACTACTCCTCATCATCGATTTATTACTACAGATGAATCGGTCAATCCCGCTTCGTGGCAGTGCACCGAGATTTATGTGATTTCTACCATTCTACCAACAGGTTAATCTAGTGGTTTCTATTCATTTGAACTTATTTTCCACACCGCTACATATAAATGATTTAAAAACTCTTTTACAATGCCACTTTGTTTAAACTCTTTCTTGGTGAGGCAACACGTTGAAAGTTTTGGCTTTTAATTGCTTAACTCCATAAAAGCTTTTGCAAAAAGCTTAGTAGTTGACTGACTTTTTTTGGTAATTTGTTAACAATTTAGAAGCTTTACCATGATAAAGTTGGATGGTAGAATGGTAGAAATCACATAAATCTCGATGAGCTGCCGCGAAGCGCCATTAACCGATTCATCTGTAGTAATAAATCGATGAAGAGGGGTAGTGAGGAGGAATTGGGATGGGAGGAAGAGGGGGTGGTTAGCACCAAAAACTCGAGAGGGGGTTCATGTGAGTCGGCTGGTGCTGAGTGTATTTCGTGTGCTAGGGCAACACCATATCCCTAAGGAAAAAGGCAGTGATTGGGCTAAATTTAGCGTTGTCGTCAATTAGTTCTATATCTAGGAGTGAGTTAAAATTGCTGGTGGTACAGGTTTTTGCTTCATCGTAGAAATTCTTATTTAAATTTTTTATATAGACGTTGATGTCATCAATTTTAAGATCCCTTTTTATACTATTATTGCTAATGCATTTAGGTGCACCGACGAGTCTTCTAATAATCTTCCCTTCTGCCATAGAGAGTTTATTTTTTAAATGATCACTTAGAGTGTTAATGGTGGGGCAGGCATAGGTTAGGATTGGCCTAATTGCATAATAGACAGTGCGCTTGCATTTTAAGTCTAAAGATGACTTCGAGTTTAATATGGAGTTGAGGGCCCAATAGGCACCATCAGAGATGCCAACTGCTCCGGACAGGCCTAAAAGATTAAAAAAATGGTAAATACCTTCAAAGTAAATTTTGCAAATATTGGACTATTCTTCCTTGCTTTTTAAAAGGTATAGCATGTCACAAGTACTATAAGGGGGTGAATTCTATAAGCCTACGAATTATTTAGAAATATCGGTGAATGAAAATGTACTAAACTAAATTTCTTGAACCAAGAATCACAATTGATTAACTACCACTTTAAAAAATATATTCGCTGTTCGGAGCAAGTTGGCATCTTTGTACCATTCGCTTTTTTAATAATGTTATTTATGTGTCGTTTCCAACTTAAATTAGAGGTGATAGTGACTCCTAGATATTGATAGAGTTGGAACAAAGTGGCGCTGCATATGAGCATTTAAATAATTTATTCTTTGTGCTGGAAAAAATGAGTAAGATATACATTAAAACACAGCTGCCACATTGACACAGTTATCACTAGAGTAAATTGCCACAAGAGGAGTAGAAATATGGCAGTTCTAGATTCCATATTTAAAAATATTTTACTCTATACTAAATACTTACATCAGCTAATCCTTGTAGTACTCGAAGACAAATGAAAGCCGCTGTTCCCCAACTGACAGCCAATGGACACAACAATGAAAATATAGATGTTGCTAAGACTCCTCCACCAAACACCCATTTTGCACCCAGTTTTTCTGCCAAAATACCACCAGGCAATTGTGTAATGACATATCCATAATAATAGGATCCAAGTATAACTCCTTGTGTTTTGGAATTCCAATTGTACTTCTCACCCTAAAAAGTAATTTTTATGTATAGTTAAATCGGGTGTATTCAAGAATTTGAATTGTGGAAATCAAGAAGGTTTACCATAACGTATTTGATTTTGCAAAATTATTTACGGCATCATAACTAAGAAGGTCACCCACCCGCTTACTGATCGCAGCCAGTGATGCTGGACTGGGAGCCGTGTCTTTACGATCAGAAATAAAAACGAAAAAAAATTACGAATTACGAAAAAAAAGAAGATTTAATTGTTCTTTTGCATTAAAAAGTTAAAGATTTTCATCAAAATAACAATTTTCATTATTTTAGTGCAGATTGCTGAACAGAAATAACTTTTTTTTAATGTTATGAAGCGATAAATAATTTAAAACTAAATTGTACAGAATTGTTCTAAATTCATAAGTCATCTTGAAAGGAGAACTGCAACATAACTTGGTTATAAATAAACTCTTACTTTATAATTCATGACTTCGTGTGTAGTTTGATTTTGTAGGAGGTTTGAACATTCCGAAACTTGACTGTTAGAGTTGTTTAGAGGGTTAATAGATGTATGATTTGTCATGGCCACTATTGCAACGCTGAGGTTGATTCTCATGGCATACACATTCAACATTCCGAAACATCCCAGCAGAATAATAATATGCCTTTTAGGTATGTAGATTTGCTTCATATCTGAAAAATAAATACAGAATTAATGAAATATTTTTCCAACAACCAATGGTTGCAACGTCTTATTAAAGAAGTGGTAGGCAGTTATCGTTACTGATCCATTTGCAAGAAATATATGATCATGGGTGAAAGCGAGACGGAAAAGAAGATAAGCTAGTAGTCTTAACCCACTTCAGTCTTATCTAGTTTTCGGAAGGAGTAAATATATTCTCTGTTTTAAATTATTCAACAGTATCGGCATGCATGTATTTAATGTGGTTATTTTTTCATGTATACTTAATTCCTATTTTAAATATATTTGATTTAATACGCTTTTTACTACCAGTATAAATAAGAATGGCCATATTTTTTACTTCCGAAAGACATTGGCCCCAAAGAAGTTAATTTAGCATTAAGAAATGAATATGATGTCTCTCCAGAGAACGTAGTTCAATTAAAGATAAGAGTTAATGGAGACAGAATAAACGTAGCACATTAATTAGTTATACTTAAAAATTGTAAATGAGGTAAAGATATTTGGCAAATAGATTTTCAACTAAATTGTGAAGTAAAAATTGAAAAATACAGAGGAAGAGGCCAGGGGCCCAAGCTGTGTCATCGCTGTCAACTTATCAGACATTCTCAAAACGGGTGTAGGCATGACCCAAAGTGTGTTAAATGTGAAGAACAGCACCTTACTAGAGACAGTAATAAAACTAAAGAAAACACTCCAAAATGTGTAAATTGTCAGGGAAATCACGTCGCAGGCTGTAGGCAATGCCCAGCATACCTGGCTACTTTAAATAACAAAAATAAAAACAACAAAATGGCATGGAAGACAGTTTTCGAAAATAAAGCGTATGCCACCGCGGTACTCAAGGAGCAGACTACCAGTTCTATCTCCGCAGCTGAAGAAAAAAATTAAAGAGGATGAGGAAGAAGTAGCCGCCCTAATTATCATAGCTAAAGATATTGCTGGTTCCCTTGCGGGTTCAGACAGAAATTAACAAGAAGCATTAAGAATTAAAAATGGATCAAAATAATAAAAATAAATTCAGTCCTCTAAAAATTGCATTCTGGATTGCATCTGGAAGCTTAAAGAATAAACTAGATGAAACTAAACATTTTATCTATATGCATGATTTAGACATTCTAGCTATAAATGAAACACAACTTAATAAATATAATAGATGCAATTTCGTAAACTATAATTTATTCAGGTGTGACCGCACGATCAGCAGAACTGCATTATATGTTACGAGATGCTACAACTCCACATTGTACAGCCAAAATAATTCAAATGGATAAGAAGAAGTATCCATAGTAATTACACTCCAAAAAAGCAGAAAACTTAAAATTATAAGTATGTACAACCCCCCCCCCCCGATCACCCTATTCAAGAAGATACTATAAAAAACTTATTCCCTATAAATGTGGAATCAATTATTGTTGGCTACCTGAACCATCAAGAAAGCCTCCACACGGTATCTTATAAGTAGTCTGCGCAGACTACTTAAAAAGTGAACCAGCTGTGCGCACTAAACATAGTTATATTCTGAAAGTAATTGAGAGATAATTATCATCTTTGGTGATAGACGAGTAAATAAGACAAATCAATTATATTCATAAATTCATAAATATTTTTGACGTATATTTACTATCACTTTCTTATATTTAATAAATTTCTATTAAATGGCTCTTTCGTAAACTAGTTTACCTTCCTAGTGGTCTGATCGGACTACCTATAAAATACCGTGTGGAGGTTTTCAGTTAGAGGGGCGTTGCCTGAAAAAACAAAATAATTGTGGATGTGCTAAAACAAATGATAATGGTAGAAAATTAAATTCCTTAATCAACAAAGTCATTCTAAATTTATTCGCTCCTGATGAATCCTCCTATCATTCCAATAATAGTTCAATTTTAGGCATTATAATCACGAATTCAAATACTATACTCATTGGAGGTACTGCACGAACTAAGTAGCGACCCCCTACCAGTAATAGCCACTACTTGTTTTAACAGAGAAGAAAAAATAATTACCAAAAAGAAAACTGATTGGATGCTTTTTAAAAATATTCTAAATTTATCCCTTTTCAAGAAACTCATAAATACCAAAGAATAAATCGAAGAAGAAATTAAGAATTTAACTACGGACATTAATTTAGCATATAACGATGCCACCGAAGAAATTAAAGTCAGATCAAACTACAAATTCATACTTAGAAATATTAAAGATCAAGTGAAAGCTAAAAATAGACTGAGAAAATAATATCAGAACACTAATAATCCAAGCATTAAAACTGAAATTAATAGACTACAAAAAACAACAAGTACTACTCATACTTTAATAATAATAATTATAATAATACTATGAACAGTACGGATGATGATGAAATCATCGACATTATTTCAAAACTAAATAAGAAAGCCCCGGGGAATACTACAAATTCCATGATCAGGAATTTACCCACCTTAAGAACTAATCAACTCAAAAATATTATTAACTCAAGCTATGCCATTTCCCAAGTTTTTGGAAACATGCAACAATAAAAAACCATCTTCACGCAGAAAATTATAGTCCAAATAGTTTATTATCATTTTTATCAAAGATCGTGGAAAGAATACTACTAAACAGACTTCATCCTCTTCTAAATTTACTCCCAAACGAGCAGTACGGGTTCAGAAAAAATCCTTCTACTCAATCTTCTTCTTTAGTTCAAGCTTAAAAATCTTTCGTTAATCTTTAGCAAAATAATCTTTAGTTCAAGCTTATAATTAGTGTTTAATGCATACTTTATCTTGTTTGTAAACTGCTGTTTGTAGAAAATGCAACACCATGAAGGAATCATCAGAATCAAATGAAATTCGCAGCAAATGTCAATTATAGGATATTATGCAAATTAATAAAGTTTCAGAGCCATCGCGCGTGCGTGGCGCGCGCAGCGCCCTCTGAATTGATGCTGAAAGCGTATAAATAAAGTGCTGTAGCGGGACGTTGAAAATAGTCTATGATTATTTGTTAGTGGCAAACGTTTAGTGAGACCTGAGTATGCCTCCACGACGGAAGAATAAGAAATTCAAGCAACTTACGGAGTTTGAACGAGGGAGGATAATCGGCCTTCGAGAAGGAGGATTTTCCTATCGCGCAATAGCAGCTCGTATGCAGCGGAACAGTTCCACAGTGATGCGAGTTTGGAAGCAGTGGACCGACGAGCACCGAACAACTCGAAAAACAGGCACTGGACGACAGAAGGTGACGTCAGAGCGCGATGATCGACACCTGCTCCGCATGGCGGTGAATGATCGCACAGCTTCCTCCAGGCAGCTGGCAGCACATTGGTCTACTGCTACAGGTGTACAATTGTCGGCTTCGTCAATTCGTCGTCGTCTGCTGCGCCGTGGATTGCGTGCAAGGGTGCCATTATACAGGATTCCCCTCACGGCGGATCATCGACGGCTGCGTCGGCAGTGGGCTCTTGAGCACAGAGACTGGCGAGATGATTGGCACCAAGTTGTCTTTTCAGATGAATCACGCTTCAATTTGTGGACCCATGATGGCCGTGTTCGTGTTAGACGTTATGCCGGTCAACGCTGCCTTCCTGAGTGTATTATTGAACGACATAGTGGTCGAACACCCGGAGTTATGGTCTGGGGTGCGATTTCGTATCATGGACGATCCAATTTGATACGAATTGAGGGTAATCTCAATAGCAACAGATACGTCCGTGAAGTGCTACAGCCCGAAGTCGTTCCTTTCCTTCAAGGCATCCCTGGAGCTATCTTTCAGCAGGATAATGCACGCCCACATGTTGCGCGGACTGTTAGAGACTTCTGTTCAGCACAACGCATGCAACTTCTTCCTTGGCCTGCTTATTCGCCGGATATGTCGCCTATTGAGCACGTGTGGGATATGGTTGGTCGGCGTCTCACTCGTGATCCGCGTCCTGCAGTTTCCAAAGACGAACTTTGGTTGCGCATACAAGCGATATGGAATTCTCTTCCTCAAGCAGATATTCAACATCTGTTTGACTCCATGCCACGTCGTATAGCAGCACTTATTGCAGCGCGTGGTGGCTGCACCAAATACTGATTTCGGACGCTTAATTTGTTTCTTTTGTTTTGAAAATTTCATCATTTATTTGTATCAGTACAAGTCGTTTCTGCATTAAATTTCATTTGATTCTGATGATTCTTTCATGGTGTTGCATTTTCTACAAACAGCAGTTTATAATGTTTTTGTTGCAAAAAAATTAACACTCTGGATAAGATCGGAATTCGACTTCAGAACCGATTTTAATGATTCAAGGGCAAAACTTAAATTGGCATTCATCAATTGCACTCATTAATTAGTGCAGCGGACAATATATTAACAAAATGAGTCATATAACCGTACATGTTTTACTAAGTTTCTTTTCCATCAAATTCGAATTTTGTCCAATTCCCATAGTATGGTCAGGAGAGCGATCAAAAGTTTAGATCTCTTAATTTTACTTTTTGCGTGTTTCGCAATTTCTCATTGAATTTTCAAGCTCATCGAAGCATTTTATACACAGTCATAAAATTCGTTTACCCAAAGATTATTCTATGCAAAAAATAACTTTAAATAATTATTTATAATTTATTATTATATGTGTGAAAACGTTTCGAAAAATTTTGAATTTTAAGGTATATTATTAAATCAATTTAAGAAATGCAATTTTAAATAAATATAAAAAATACCGCAACACGTTACAAATGTTGAGATAGAAATGAGGAAGTTCAAATTTTGAAAACTACCGTTACAGAAAATAAAATATATTTAATAAATAATTTAATTTTGTAAAGATTTCGAAGTAGTCGAACAGTTTTATTCCATATAATAAAGGTATCTGACAGCAATGAATTTGGCTGGTGGATACTTACATTGAAAAAAGGAAAGTGATTCGAAAAAGCTTTTTATTTTATTCTTTTTAAAGTTGTGACAGTAGTTAATAACAAAAGAGGATTTTAAGAAATGCAATTTTCGATAAATATAAAAAATACTACATCTTTTTAGATGACAAATGTTGAGATAGAAATGAGTAAGTTCAAATTTTAGAAACTACCGTTGCAGAAAATAAAATATATTTAATAAATCATTTAATTTTGTAAGTAATTTCATACATTGTTGCAATATTATAACTTAAGAAAGGTATCTGACAGCTACGTACTTGGCTGGTGGATACTTTAATTTAAAAAAAGGAAAATAATGCGATAAAGCTTTTTTTTTTTTTAATATTTTCAAAGTTGTGATGGCAATTAATACCAAAAAAGGATTTTTGTGAATTCAGAAGAATGATTGAAAAGTATTCTTCTTTTAGATCTGAAAATTTCTTCAGTTCTAGTATCGCTCTTGAGCAGGCTTCTCAACAATTAAAAAGTGGTTGGATTATAAACACAAATATAGATAATTAGGTCTGTTTGAATGTTCTGATCGCGAAAAAACACGTATGATTTTCAGATAAGCAAAAGCTGCATTTATTCACGCTATAATAAATTAGAAATTTCTTTTTTTTATATTTTCTAATGCATTATCTTATTTACCGGAATTTCGGATATTTCTTCGTCGCTAATTTCAAATTCTCAATCGGTTTCACTCTACAACATACAGTTTTTATACAATTTAATAATATATTTCTATCCAGAATTTTTTTAAATTTGTGTGCAAGTAGTTCCCACTTCTCTGCTACGTAGAAAGTGGTAGGAATAAGGGGATCATACGTTTACGATGCGATAAATTATGTTTGTTTGTAATGCACAAAAGAATCGATATTACTTTTTTCCATAGCAAACAAATATTATAATTCAAAGCTACCAATTAACACGCTGAAGTCGTGTTCCTTACAAAAGATATGCAGAGACGTCACAGGCAATTAAACTGTAAAAAGTGGTAGAAGTTTTATTTGTTTATTATTTATTTAATAACACAATGAGTTACATTTCAAATTGTTCTTGTTGAAAATATAAGGAAATTCATTCTCGGAATCCACTTTCAGTAGTAAACTAAACTAGAAATAAAAACTACTTCAATTTCTGCAAAATTCTAATAAATTGGTAGCGAATTGAAGAGTAAACCATGTAGAATTAGGAAAATTACGCCCACTCCTTAAAAGTTTCACCAGGAGACAAGAGTAATAATGTTGCATTTCTTATGATACTTTATATTTTCAATACGTCAAATTACGAAAAATGAAAAAACTTAACTAAAAATAACTTTAATTTTGATATTACTATAAAATATTTTTTTCAAAGCTGAGCGAATTGGCAATTCTGGTAACTTTAAAAAATATGCTATAAAATTTGGAAATTTTAATCGTCACCACTTTTTACTAGTTTAGTCACCCGTAGCAAACATGGAAATGCATACCATTTTAAAAAAAAACATATTTTGTATTAAATAATGATTTATAACAGGCGCATAATTTGCATTTAAAGGATAAAGTGCTTAGTTTTAATTTTTATCTTGTTTGTATTTTGTTGCAAAAAATAAAAATTCTGAATAACATATGAACTGATGATCGAAATCAGACTTCAGAGTCGATCTTAGTGATTCAAGGGCCAAAACTTGAATTTGTATTAATTAATTGAACTCATTAATTAGTGCAACAGACAATATTTTAAGAAACATAATTAGTCATATTACCGCACATTTTTTATTAAGTTTCTTTTCCGTCAAATTCGAATTCTGTAGAAACGGTTCCAATAGTATGGTCAGGAGAAAAATCAAAAGTTTAGTTTTCTAAATTTTAATTTTTGTGTGTTAAGCAATATCTCGTAGAATTTTCAAGCTCATCGGAAGCATTTTATACACAGTTATAAAACTCGTTTACCCAAAGATTATTTCATCCCAAAAGTAGCTTTAAATAATTATTTATAATTTATTATTATATTTGTGAAAACGTTTCAAACAATTTTGAATTTTAAGGTATATGAATTATTAAGTAACTTTAAGAAATGTAATTTTAAGTAAATAAAAACATTACTGCTTCCTTTTTATTAGACAAATGTTAAGATGGAAATGAGGTGATTCAAATTTTATAAAATACCGTTTCAGAAAATACAATATATTTATTATAAGTTATAATATTGTTAGCATTCCTGAAAATAAAAAAAGTTTGAATTATTATGTGAGTATCTGATAGCAATACATCTTGCTGGTAGATACTGAAAATAATTAAAGGAAAACATATCTAAATTTAATTAGTTTCATAGAAATGCATACCTGCCAACTTTTACGCATTTGGCGTAAAATTTTATTTTTATATTTAAAGTGGTAGTAAATATATATTTTCTTTACTTTTATAAACTTAATTTTTAAATAATTTTGATCACCACTATTCTTAAAAAAATTAAGCATATATATTAATATGTGTTACTACCATGGGCTTCAGCTTAAGCTTTTTCAAATACAACTTACTTTTTTGCTTAAAATTGAAATTTTAATTCCTTGTTACTACCACTGGGAAAAATCATAATGGAAGGGATTAAAAGTTGGTAGGTATGGAAATGGAAAGAAAAGCTTAATTTTTCATTTATTTAAAGTATGAGTATCAGCCATTTATTCTATGAATAAATTATGTCAGAAAATGAGTTTAGTTATTCCTGGCATTAGTTTCTTCAATAGTTGTATACTAACGCTAGCGAGAAGTTGGAATGTAGATAGGTAATGGTATAGCTATTTACCTAGATGCGTTGTACCTGCCAACTTTTCCTGGAAGATATATAAAATCACATTTTATTTATTAAAAGAATACATTTTGACTCTTATAATGTTATTAATTTCTGACTGAATTTTTACGTGTTTTCAGCATGCAATCTTCATTCCATTGTAGTTTTTTATTTAAAGTGGTAACAAGATTTGTAGTATTTTTTAATATTTAAAATAAGTAATTTAAATAGTAATATAAGTAATTTAAAATGATTCTCACTTTCTCTCTCTCGAAAAAAAAAATCACTCATATTTCACTCCGACAATAAGTCATATATAAATAGCATTTACATCATAGTGTGTTTAAACTCTGACCAATTAAAAACAATATTTTATTCACAGTTATATTTCAATTTCAAAACGGAACAAATTTTCTATTGTTTACTGCAGCATATCAAATTCGAACGTATCTAAGATATTTTCGCTTTACTAATTTCAAATTTGAAAATTGGTTTATTTATCTAGGCTACAGTTTTCATGAAATTTATTAGTTTAGTCCTAACCAGGATATTCTTTTTAACTCCCTCAAATTAATACTAATTGCCTTCATTTCTATACTTCATAGGGTGATAGTATATTTCAGTTTATGTATGATACCTTCAGACCAAATGTTTTTTGGATTCAATTTTATTTTAAAGGAGCAGACAAGTGTATATGTATAAAAACTTATACGGTCTTGTAAATTTGTGCATTCAGTTTAACAATAGACCTAACTAAACTGCAACTTTCGGGACAAAACTAATTACCGATTTCAAATCCCCACATCTGAATTAGGTAAGATTTTTTTTTTATTTTTTTATTTCCAATGAGCTGCACAATCGGTCTTGCCGATAAGCAGACCTAGTGCGTTCTCCAGAGGTAGTATCCACTCTTTCGGGACCACCACAATGGGTGAGATACCTTTGGTCATGTTAATTTGGACGTCTAGTTTCTGCCACACTAGATGGCAGCACTGAGACTCTATTTGGATGCTAAAGTGCACTAGGAATTTAATTTTGCCGGAAATGCCAAGAGCCAATAAGGCACTCCAGGGATCTTTTACATGCCGCATAATCATACGACATGGCCGCTGAGGATTTCCTGCATCCCGAAAATCCGGTGTCTGGGCCGGGGATCGAACCCGCAGACTTGGGCTCAGAAGGCCGACGACAAACCAACTGCGCCACCCAGCCACGAATTAGGTAAGATCAAATACATTATTTTAAAGGTGTCGGTGAACAGATGACCCAAATTTCGATTCACGATTACTACTCCTTAGCCTTCTAATTTAGAATCCAATCCAGAAGATAAGGGGATTTTCGGATCAAATAGTGGGAGAAATTTGTGCTCGTGGAGGACTTTTTGATGGAACTAAACCGCATTTGTGTTACATGGAGAGGAAAATCGCGAAAAACTCCAATGATTCGCTCGACGGCAAGAAGACTCTAATCCATGACCCGTCTACCACTGATATATTTTACGTCAGTACTGTGGTCGGTGCGAGTCGGGTGCGAAACTCGGATCTAGCAGGTATTGCTGGGTTTCGAATCTGGTTCACCTTATAGGAAGGCGTTTCTGTTTCTTATTGTATAATGCATATCTGTTTATGTATGATACGTTAATATCATACATAAACAGATAACATAAACAATAAACAGGGATAGCCTGGTCGGTAGGGCGCTGGGCCCATATCCAAGAGGTCGTGGATTCGATCCTCGCCGGCCGAAGACTCCCCGTGTAGTAAATGATGACTGATGCACGTTAAATCTGTCGAGTCTCAAAGTCCTCCATGTTCCCACAACAAATCAATATCTCTGGGGGTACTGATCAAGGAGTTTCCTTGTCTTCTGGATTGGTTCAAAATTACAAGGCTACGGAGTTGAACGTAAGCAGTCGTAAACCCATGAAATTGGGTCGGCTGTTCAACGACGGTTATAAAATAAAAACTTATATACTCAGGCAAACTATAAACTAAACTGCATATTTTGTAAGTAAAAAAAATCTGCAACTTTCAGGTCAAAACTAATTACAGATTTGAAATCTCCTCATTCAAATAAGGCAAAATCAAGTACATGTATAAATAAAACAAACAATTCGTTACTCATTGTAATATTTTCACTACCAGGTAGGGAATTTTTCCTGGGAGTTGACAGGTATATAAAGTTAAAATAATATATATCATAATAATAAATAGATTAAAATCCTATACTGAAAGCAAAAAGTTGTTCAACCCAATGGTAAACTATTAAAAATATCTTCTTATATATTCATTTCTCTGATTCATACGCTCCTGGAAAATTTTCATTATACGATATTAAAACGCATTATTGTACGAGGTTCAAATATCTAACTTTTTTACCTATAGGGTGCAGAAAATTAAATTAAATTTTTTTTATGAATATTTTCTACAGTTAAAACCAGTTACTTTAAAAAAAAAGAAAGGGGATACTAAGTTTTAGAATTTTCAAAAATCTTTAATGCATCTTTTCGAAATTTTTGGAAAAAAAAAGAGATTTATAAAATACTGTTTAAATGTTGTCCTCTTATGTTCCTATAATTTTAATAATATAATTTATTCGTCATTTAAAAAAAAAAAATTAATGTTATGTTTCTTTTCTTCTCCAAAAGTTGACCTTTTGTACGGAGGAATCATTTTTCGCCCACCGGAGCTTCGGGTGGGTACGATTCCTTGTGTAAAAAGCAAGAAGTCAGATCGGACTGCACTTACTGAGATCGCATATTGGCGGTTTAATGAGATTGCATTTACTCTGATTGTATATTAGTAGTTTGATCAAACTGTACTTAATCCGATTGTATATTAGTAGTTTGATTAGAGTGCATCTAGTTTGATCGTATATTAGTATTTCAAGCAGAATGTGCTTACTTCGATTGTATATGAATGGTTTGATCAGACTAAACTCACTCAGATCGTATGTTAGTGGTTTAATCGGACAGCACTTACTCCTATCATAGAGTAGTTGTTTGATCAGACTGTACTCTCTTCAAGCGTATATTAGTGGTTCAAACAGAACGTGTTTACGTCGATCGGATATTATTAGTTTGATCAAATTGCACTTATTGTAGTTTAATATTGGTGATTACCAGAATTTAATACAACTGAGCCATTTTCACAATTCAATATAACACATAATAAATCTGGTAACTCTTTATTTTGCATGTTTCTTTCATTTTGAATAATTTACTAAAAAGTTAATTAAAAAGAAATGGATAAATTTCAAGTATGCTATGTAAAATGAAGATATTTTTAATCAAATCAGGATGAATTGTAGACCGTTTACAATAAATCTTTGGTGTAACTCAAATTCAAAATTAGCGATCAAACAAAAGCTCTAATAACATTTTTTTAAGTATTAAAATATTCTGTTCACATAAAAAAATCTTACTTTGAGAGAATCCTTGTTTGATGAAACGAGCGGTAATATTTATATCTATATTAATCGAATTAAGAAGTAATGAATTCGATACACAGTTTAAAAAGAAACTAATGACTGAGAAAGTTAAATCGCAGATTAAAATGTAGGATTTTTTTTACGAATCGTTCAGTTTACACAATTTCTAAGCAGCATCTACAAAGTTATGACTGTCCTGTGCCCGTAATGCTGTTACAAGTGTTTTTGAAAGTTTCTTTTGACTTTTGCAAAGTTTGTAGCAATACGCATTTAAATAGTTATCTTTATGATCTACGGTGATTCTGTCAAAAGTTTATTACGTTCTTTAAAAAAATACAAGTATACAAAAATAAGACAAATGAGTTGAGAAAAAAGAATTATGACTCGTTATCATGTGTGAAGATATCATATCGCGATAACTTTACAGCTAATTGAGATTTTAATTATTTTTTATCTCGATGGCTTGTTCAAAGTATAAAAGATTTAAAACAAGTTGAAAATGTTAGAATACTCTAGTGAAAAAATTGTCGTCATCTATTGTTACTAATTAAGGTATTTACAATGTTTTTACAGGATTTGAACTCCTAACTACAGAGCAATGACATCGTTTACGTAGTTTTCAACAAGTAATCTACTGAATAATGTTTAATTTATTGAAGTTATACTTCTTATGCGACTTCCAACAAGGTTGGCTTAAACGTTTAACGCTACATTTTTATTGGCCGGGAAATCACGTGGTAGGATCCAGTTTTCCCTCATTCATTTCCATATTGTTTTGGTTCTCACTAGCATAAAAATAATAAAAGTATTGTTTTTCTCTAAATATTTTTTTAGTTTGATTTGATACACATATAATTTAATAGGATAGTATTTTTAAATTTCAAATTTAGTGGATAACAATCGTAAAAAATGAGTGAAAACAATCCCACGGACAATGCGTCGGATTTAAGGTTATGTCAAGGTATGTCTCTAGTGAATATCTATTGATTGTTAGGTTTTCTCTTCTGAAATAACATTATGACGCATTCACATACATTATTAATACAAATGCATTTTCCCTGGCGAGACGATGAGGCAACCACAAGCACTTCCACTGGAACAAGAGGTCCACGAGGGAAAAATGCACAGTATTACTGTTATTACAGCACGGAAGCGAGCGGAGCAGAAAAAAGAGTCTTTGAATAGAACTAGTGATCCTTCTACGACTGCTGAATCTTCTACAATTAACGTCGCAGGTTACGAAGTTTAACTTCTTCCGCGCGGAGGGACTCCACGCCACTATTTTTTTTCTTCTTTTTTTTTATTATCAACGATGTTTTCTCGCTAATTTTTGTCGCCAAATTCTTTTCTACCTCTCAGTTTTATGACTTTCTTAGGAAAAGCGGTATTAGACATTTATTTATCTGAAATGAGTTTAGTTATATATTATTCAACACTTTAACTTTTCCAAAATTAACAGTTTGAATTATCCGAAATATTCGTCGAATGCTTTAAAAAAGGCTGATGGTTTCAAAGTACGGATTAGGTGGCGCTCTAGTGTCATCATAAATTAAGAATATTTTCTCGATATTACGCTTCGAAATAAAAACTAATTAAAACTCGATTTTTTTTTTGTACATTTACAAAAACATAAAATAATAAAAACATATTTAAAATGGTAGTGAAGTATAAAAAAGGTTTAGTTTTTTGCCACTTTTTAATCATTTTATCAACCAAAATTTAAATCACAGATAGTTAGATTCAGGGCTGAATTTACTAACAACTAAAAGGTTCTTTTTTTAAATACAGATGTCCAAGTTAGAGGCTCAACTAGATCAGTGTTCCACTATCATTCAATCAATATTCACTTCCACTAATCCTAATTAGACGATTCGTATTCTTATCCTAACAGGAACGTATTCCTATTGGTTTTTATCTGTAACTGATTGATCATTAATGAATTTCCAGTAAATGAAGTGATGTCATCTTAGATATATTTATTATTTGATTTACTGAGATCTAACTGATATCCTATCCGCGAAATATAGGAAGCCGCTTTAACAACGAACATGTTGTCAAAACGAAGGTGCTTCGGCTGCCTTGTAAAACTTAAAAGGTGAAAGACAACTTATGAATTTTGAAGTTGATTTATTTAATTAATTGCGTGAAAATGAAGTAAGTTATTGAGTTCACATAAAAACATTTGAAGTGAATTTAAAGTTAATAGTAAGGTTTTCTGGGTTCTGTCAGACAAATTGCAGGCAAAAATTTAGAGTTGCATTTCGATTGACACCAATCCCTTCATCAACAAAAAAAATTGACACGTCTACATTCATAATCTTGGGAGATGTGACATTCTTTTTGCCATTGACATTTTCGACTGATGATATTGACAAAAACTTTTACATATCTTCTGTACATATGTTTATCTGACGCAGTGTGGGCCATTAATAGAAAACATTCGTGAATTATGTTCTCTCATGCGCTGATCCATCTTAGAGAGACTAAGCATATTAGATGGAGTGATGGAGGGAATCCCAAACCTGCCAACTTTTCCGAATTTTCCCTATGATTTTATTTTCATATTTAAAGTGGTAGTAATTATATACTATTTTTTCTTTTATAATCTTAATTTTTAAATGATTTAGATCACCACTATTCTTACAAAATTTAAGCAGATACATTAATATGCGTCAATCTCATTGTTGTCAACTTAAGCTTTCTCAAATACAACGTATTCGTTTGTTTAAAATTGAAGCTTTAATTCCATTTTAATACCACTGGGAAAAATGATAATGGAAGGGATTATAAGTTGGCAGGTTCGGAATCCCCTTTTATACGCGAAAAAGGATGAAGAGTTATGACGTGTGGCATTCTGATTGTCCACAAAATGATATGACATCCTGCTTGGCCATGTGACAAGAAATGAAATCTTAAAGAATGACAAACAGTATTGAAAAAAAGAAACCCCAGGGTTTTATTTATTTATATTATAATACAATACATTCAAATTTACAATACAACACAATACTTTCAATACTATGCAATATTTAAATTACATATGCGTTTCCTTTGTTTTTTTATTGATCCAAGGGTTTTCCTGGATTAAATGGAAGCTGTCTTTTCCAACAGGGTATCACAACTGTACGTAAATCCAAAGTCTCCAAAGAGTCCGAAAAATTGTGTAAAAAGTCTCGGATGTTATCCCATTCTTGTTCCTCCTTTGGTGCAATGAGTTAAAAATCCACATTAAAAAACGCGTCTTGGGGCTCTTTAGATTCAACAAACACTTGAGGCATATCCAATACTTTTGATTCAATAAACACTTGAGGCTTATCTAACACTTCTGATTCATCTAACATTTGAGGCATATCCAACACTTCTGTTTCATCACAAGACACTTGGGCTCCATCCAACATTTCCTTGAGTTCCTCATTCCCTTGAGATCCGTCATTCTCTTGAGGCATATCCAACACTTGGGTACTGATACTTGTGGAACTTTAGACTCTTCAGGAAGCATTTGCACAAAAGACTTCGCTGTGGATGCTCGGCTCAAACGTTACGTAGCCTCGCATAGACTTCAACAGGCTGAGCAAACAACCGCAATCGATGCGAGACTACTTAACGTTTATCTGAGCATACACCCCACCCCCACTTATGCTACAGCATTGCAACGTATAAGCCAAGCTTCAGCTATGGAAGCAACAGCCAGCGTAGCCTCGTATCGACTGCTGTTGAAGCTCGGCCTGTAACTGTAAGTCACGGGGGCTGTAGAGCCCAGAGTTGATGATCGGCTTGCACGTTACAATTAAGTAACACCCGTGGTAGAGGTGGTGGATGCTCGACTCAAGCATTACGTGGCCTCGCAAAGACTTCAACAGGCTGAGCAAACAGCAAGCAATCAATGCGAGGCTACGCAACGTTTGAGCTTAGCATTCACCCCCTCTCCCACGGACGCAACAGCGTTGCAACGTACAAGCCGAGCTTCTTCTCCGGGCGCTACAGTCACCGTAACTTACAGCTACAGACCAGGCTTCAACCGCAATCGATGCGAGACTACTTAACGTTTATCTGAGCATACACCTCACCCCCGCTTATGCTACAGCATTGCAACGTAAAAGCCAAGCTTCAGCTATGGAAGCAACAGCCAGCGTAGCCTCGCATCGACTGCTGTTGAAGCTTGGCCTGTAACTGTAAGTCACGGGGGCTGTAGAGCCCAGAGTTGATGATCGGCTTGCACGTTACAATTAAGTAACACCCGTGGTAGAGGTGGTGGATGCTCGACTCAAGCATTACGTGGCCTCGCAAAGACTTCAACAGGCTGAGCAAACAGCAAGCAATCAATGCGAGGCTACGCAACGTTTGAGCTTAGCATTCACCCCCCCCCCACGGACGCAACAGCGTTGCAACGTATAAGCCGAGCTTCTTCTCCGGGCGCTACAGTCACCGTAATTTACAGCTACAGACCAGGGTTCAACCGCAATCGATGCGAGACTACTTAACGTTTATCTGAGCATGCACCCCACCCCCACTTATGCTACAGCATTGCAACGTAAAAGCCAAGCTTCAGCTATGGAAGCAACAGCCAGCGTAGCCTCGTATCGACTGCGGTTGAAGCTCGGCCTGTAACTGTAAGTTACGGGGGCTGTAGAGCCCAGAGTTGATGATCGGCTTGTACGTTACAATTAAGTAACACCCGTGGTAGAGGTGGTGGATGCTCGACTCAAGCATTACGCAACCTCGCAAAGACTTCAACAGGCTGAGCAAACAGCAAGCAATCAATGCGAGGCTACGCAACGTTTGAGCTTAGCATTCACCCCCTCCCCCACGGACGCAACAGCGTTGCAACGTACAAGCCGAGCTTCTTCTCCGGGCGCTACAGTCACCGTAATTTACAGCTACAGACCAGGCTTCAACCGCAATCGATGCGAGACTACTTAACGTTTATCTGAGCATGCACCCCACCCCCACTTATGCTACAGCATTGCAACGTAAAAGCCAAGCTTCAGCTATGGAAGCAACACCCAGCGTAGCCTCGTATCGACTGCGGTTGAAGCTCGGCCTGTAACTGTAAGTTACGGGGGCTGTAGAGCCCAGAGTTGATGATCGGCTTGTACGTTACAATTAAGTAACACCCGTGGTAGAGGTGGTGGATGCTCGACTCAAGCATTACGCAACCTCGCAAAGACTTCAACAGGCTGAGCAAACAGCAAGCAATCAATGCGAGGCTACGCAACGTTTCAGCTTAGCATTCACCCCCTCCCCCACGGACGCAACAGCGTTGCAACGTACAAGCCGAGCTTCTTCTCCGGGCGCTACATTCACCGTAACTTACAGCTACAGACCAGGCTTCAACCGCAATCGATGCGAGACTACTTAACGTTTATCTGAGCATACACCCCACCCCCACTTATGCTACAGCATTGCAACGTAAAAGCCAAGCTTCAGCTATGGAAGCAACAGCCAGCGTAGCCTCGTATCGACTGAGGTTGAAGCTCGGCCTGTAACTGTAAGTCACGGGGGCTGTAGAGCCCAGAGTTGATCATCGGCTTGCACGTTACAATTAAGTAACACCCGTGGTAGAGGTGGTGGATGCTCGACTCAAGCATTACGTGGCCTCGCAAAGACTTCAACAGGCTGAGCAAACAGCAAGCAATCAATGCGAGGCTACGCAACGTTTGAGCTTAGCATTCACCCCCTCCCCCACGGACGCAACAGCGTTGCAACGTACAAGCCGAGCTTCTTCTCCGGGCGCTACAGTCACCGTAACTTACAGCTACAGACCAG
Organism: Parasteatoda tepidariorum; assembly: GCF_982258835.1. Classification (NCBI taxonomy): domain Eukaryota; kingdom Metazoa; phylum Arthropoda; class Arachnida; order Araneae; family Theridiidae; genus Parasteatoda; species Parasteatoda tepidariorum. Next base: position 9,173,108 of record NC_141758.1, on the reverse strand, counting down.
GCTTCAAACGCAATCGATGCGAGACTACTTAACGTTTATCTGAGCATACACCCCACCCCCACTTATGCTACAGCATTGCAACGTAAAAGCCAAGCTTCAGCTATGGAAGCAACAGCCAGCGTAGCCTCGTATCGACTGCGGTTGAAGCTCGGCCTGTAACTGTAAGTTACGGGGGCTGTAGAGCCCAGAGTTGATGATCGGCTTGTACGTTACAATTAAGTAACACCCGTGGTAGAGGTGGTGGATGCTCGACTCAAGCATTACGCAACCTCGCAAAGACTTCAACAGGCTGAGCAAACAGCAAGCAATCAATGCGAGGCTACGCAACGCTTGAGCTTAGCATTCACCCCCTCCCCCACGGACGCAACAGCGTTGCAACGTACAAGCCGAGCTTCTTCTCCGGGCGCTACAGTCACCGTAACTTACAGCTACAGACCAGGCTTCAACCGCAATCGATGCGAGACTACTTAACGTTTATCTGAGCATACACCCCACCCCCACTTATGCTACAGCATTGCAACGTAAAAGCCAAGCTTCGGCTATGGAAGCAACAGCCAGCGTAGCCTCGTATCGCCTGCGGTTGAAGCTCGGCCTGTAACTGTAAGTCACGGGGGCTGTAGAGCCCAGAGTTGATGATCGGCTTGCACGTTACAATTAAGTAACACCCGTGGTAGAGGTGGTGGATGCTCGACTCAAGCATTACGTGGCCTCGCAAAGACTTCAACAGGCTGAGCAAACAGCAAGCAATCAATGCGAGGCTACGCAACGTTTGAGCTTAGCATTCACCCCCTCCCCCACGGACGCAACAGCGTTGCAACGTACAAGCCGAGCTTCTTCTCTGGGCGCTACAGTCACCGTAAATTACAGCTAAAGACCAGGCTTCAACCGCAATCGATGCGAGATTACGTAATGTTGGAGCTGAGCATCCACCACCCTTACTTCGATCCTCCACCTCTACCTCCCTAGACAGAAACTTCCTATTAGATTTGAACACGCCTACTTGAATGGATTCCAAATTGAACCGTTGACTTGCTACTTGTGACTGCGACATTATCCTTCGCCTGGCACAGTTGCTACTTAGTCAATATCAAACACAATGTCTGCCTGTATGCACTCGACTGCTAACGACAACACTGTCGCTGGAACGACTACGACCGTGAACTTAATGCAGCTCTCACGATTAACATTCAGAAAAGTCCGGTCATCTTAACATAGCTCTCCCTGTTTTTCCCAAAACAGCAAGTAATCAACAAGTTGCATCCGTTCATCGAATTCTATCACACATATAGTGCTGGCGGGGGATACTGTAGTGTATGTACCACTACAAAAATATAATTTCATTCCACTAGTATATAAGCCATGTAACTTGTTTCCATGATGGGATGGGGTTAGATGAAAGTTGATCTAGTCCAGATGATACTGAGACAATTTTTTTCTGTAAAATAAGAAAATAAGTTTTTTTTTTTTTTTTTTTTTTTTTTTTTTTTCCCTAATTTGTATAATTTGAAAGTGTATTAATTTGCAAAAGTTTTTAAATAAAAGTGCTTTAATAGTTTTATATTATTCAACCCATTTTGTCATGGAAACGAAATTGGTTTCATCTACGGAGCTAAAATTCTAAAAATAAATTAAAGAATGTGTTTAGTTCATTGTTACATGAAGCTCGGCTACTATTTTTTCTACTTATTTTTTTGAAAATCTAAAATGTCTAATTCGTGTATTTTTTTTCCTGCCAGCTGCCGTCTGCAGCTTGTTTTAAGAGGCGATATTTTCAAACAAATAATTTTACTTCCAATAAAGTAAATAATATAATTTCTGAGTTCAAATCTGCTTCATTTCATAACATTTTATTGATATTAAGTAATTCTGATATGTTTGAAGCGTGCAATTGTTTTAGATACTTATAGAGAGATTATTAAGAAAGGTTGCTATTATTTAGAAAAAACTCGATCTTTTTTCTGTTCAAATTTGGCTTAACAATATGAGGTGCTCTTTCTCTAAAAGTGTGGTCCCAGTTGTTAAGTAATCAAATAGAGGATAATTTTAAAAGTCAAAATGTTGGACAGAATATTATTTAATATTCTGAATAATATTATTGGATTTAATATTATGTATTATTGAAAATAATATTATGCATTATTGAATATAATATTATGTATTATTGAATATAATATTTTATGTAATATTATTGAATATAATATTATGCATTATTGAATATAATATTTTTTGTAATATTATTGAATATTTCATTAGTTATTATATTAGCAATAATTAAATTATTGCGCATCATGCTGTCTGTTCATACCAAAAATGTTTTCATAGCTTATTTAACAAGCATTTAATAGTTCGTTAATGTGTCTACTTCTCTATTTGGATTAAGCTTAAACAGCAAATAAGCACAAGATGCTCCATGCTATTGTTATCATGCTATTGCTATATAGACTAGCTTTTTAGCACTTGATGCAGGTTAGAATTGTTAAGCATATAATCTTACAGACACAAGATTGTAGTCATAACAATACATAGCAGAAACTAGCTCATTCTGTTGTTACTATTGCTATTTCTAGCACGGCACTTTTGACTTGGAAAACCTTAAATTTTATTATTATTACTAATTATCCAATTTATGATCTGTTATGTTATCTGATTTTAAATTTTAATTCTATTATTTTAAACTCTGTTTACTATGCAATTTAAACTTCATTACCTGATGGTCACTTGATTACCCGATGTCTGCCATATTTTGAAGATAACTGTACTTCGTGTAACTATTTGTAATTGTTACTGTGATATGTCATTTAAATCGACTATGATATTGATATGTGATCTTGATTCACTATAAAACTATGGAGTGTTTGGGAAATTATAATAATGCCCTCTGTAGAGCAGAGTTGTCAGGGAAATATAAAAATGATCCCATTATAAAACACTCTTTTTATGCTGGAACATTTGTGACACCTACTTTTTGGCTAAAGAGTTTGTTTTAAGACAATTAATTAGATTCGAAATTTTGAGCCAATTTCATTTGTGAAAACGTTTTTTTTTTTTTTTTTTGTTGCTTTTTTTTTAATTTTAATCAAGTGACACAGGGGATAGAACACAGGTGATAGGATGGTCCATCTGGATCATTTAGCCTGGGTACCGGGCATGGATTCCCTCCGTCAAAAAATTTGGTAGGTTCATTTGACTACTTTTTAATCATTTTTAAGAGGTACTTATTAAGTACTTATTTCCAGTTCTGTTTACATGCTACGAATAAGACTAGTCAATTTATATCAGTAACTACAAATATTGTATTGTAAAAATTTTCATTTTATATTTTATTTTATTTTTTATTAAACCAATTTTGTTTCGTTAAGGCCATGCAAAAATTCAGGATACATTTAATGAAATACTGAGCGATAGAATTGCACGTTTTTTCAGAAATATTGTTACGTATAATGATATTGACCCTTCTAGCCCATAACTATAAATTGGGCATATAAAAATCAATGACTGGTTAGTTAAATTGCCTTATATGTAAGCTTTTTTTAATATGAAATATTATAACATTCGGCCCGTGATCGAACTAATTTATAAGTGAACTAATTATAGGGCATACTGGCTATAATTAAGCAAAATGAGAACTTTTTTCAGCTAAAAGCACTTCATTGGTTATAAAGAGTTTCACGTAGAAGTTAAGTTCTCTTCATTCTATGAAATGACTTTTATTAATAAGCTGTGAAGAAAAGACGTTTAATTTACACAAAAAAGAAAACGAAAACAAATAAAAACATCATTAAAATAATACTACTTACAATTTTCATGCGAACTTCAATGTTGCCTTCAGTCAATATTTTTTGAGAAGAAATGACAAAGCATTTAATCAATCGAAGTAACAATTGTTTATGCCATTGTTAAAATAAAAGTTTACATTGTTAAAAGCATGCGAAAAATGTTACAGCTTGTTTTGATATTTTAAGTAAAAATAACTTTTGTCTTATTGCAAAAAATCAGCAACAATGTGTATAATTGTTTTTTTACTTTGTTTATTTAATAGTTAATCTAATATAAAAATGGTTTGGGTTAGTCGATTAAAGACAAGATTAAAAAAAAAAAAGGTACGGAAACGGTCAAATATCGCGAGAATACATCGACCCAGAAATTTAAAAATACCCTCGTATAATCACATCAAATGAGGAATTCAATTACAGAACTTATTCTTTAAATCTCCTCCCCCCCCCCGGGGGTCGTTGAGTGGAGTCCTCTTCAATATCTTAAAAATAAGCCCCTGTTTTTTTAATTTTTTATCGTAGATTTAAATTTTCCGAAAAAGGACGAACCCCAATTTGACTTGCAAAAGCTGCATTTTTGTTTTCAGATATCATTATTGTTTTATTTTGCATTATGAGAGGTGCTAAAGTTCCACCCATTTTTGTGTTTATTACTGCTGCAATGTTCAACTCTGTGGTCTTTTGATTTTGAATCCAGCCCCAAAGACAAGTGAACTTCTACATCAAGCATTGGGACAAACTTGCCTTTCTTATTGTCCTCTGGTTCTTGATAACTTTTTGTTTAAAGCTTGCTTTTGCATGGCATGCAGCGGAAAGCAACGAAAAAGTCCCATATTTAGACCGATGGCAAAAGCATTCTAACCCAAAGTTTCTGTACGACCACTGAGAATATTTAAAGTTCATTCGAACTGAATAAAGAAAAAAAAAACACAAAAGCAATAAATTCGGTGATGAGAACGAGACGCTAGCTGGCGAGATTTTTGCAAGTAAATACATTCCACCAATCAGGTTTACAATCGCATCTCTAATTTTGCTTAGGCGAATTTTTCTCATATTGTGTGCACGATTCCTTTTGACAGCTTTGTGGTCGTACCAGCTAAGGATACTTTTCTGTTCGGTTTTAGGTGCAAACCGGATGCAATATACAGAAGCCTCAGCAAAAGATCGACTTTTCAATGAGTTTCGGGGTACCCGAACTTATTTATATTTTATGGAACTATAACTTACTGAACTAATTTAGTTTTATAAAAAAAAAAACTATTAAATTATAAATACCTTTGAAACGACTAAGACCTTCACTCTAGTAGCTGTCGATTGCATCAGAACCAATATAATATGACATCCTAACAAACCGTGAAGAACTTGAAGTTGCAATTCAACAGTCTAAAATTTTTTAAAAGTCTGTCGTTCACAAATCGAATTAATTTTCAATAAACTATAGATTCCATATCTCTAACACCTTACCTCTACGAGTTTCGGTTACTGCAACTGATTGTGTGGAGACGATATTTCCAAACAGATAAATTTGTTTCCAATAAAAATATATACTATTTAAAAAGAACTCGCTTTTTCGGAAATCCCGATTTGGCTTTGATTGACTTAATTAATATTATTTGTTTTTCTTGTGTTCCTACATACGTAAAAGTTAGTATTTAGTTAGAGTATAACTAGAAAAAGTACTATTTTTCTTCTTTTTAAAGTTTTTATTGCACATTACGAAAATGGGTGATATTCTAGGTTTCGAATGGCCGCACACTTTTTGACTACATCAAATCTATAGATTAGATCAACTTTAACACTATAATCACAAATTAAGAGGTGTGAGAGTCATATAAAAATCAGGCTAACACAAGCTTTTATGTTCCTTTTACGATTAATTTATGCATAATTTGGATTTGTTAATGCATAATTAGATTAGAAAATGTCTAGTTTTTCTTATGATTAATTTATGCAAGTAACGAAATCGTACGTAAATCGTATATATCGTGTACATCACAAGTCAGAATCAAATTAAGTTTGATGCACACAATGTATGTGGTTTACAGTTAAACAATTTAATCAGATACGATAATTGATTCAGCTTTATAATATACCAAGCCTAATTTCTATATTGTTAATCCCCCACACATAATAATCACGCCGCATAATCACGTGTTTAGACGTAACCATGTTATTTAAATCACATGGCCGAGCCCCCCTCTTAATCACGTATTTTTACTGGAGTTGCAAGCACCCTAATACTGCCTTAGCGGTGATTTTTATATAAATATAGATGCTGAAAAAGGAAAAGAACTTTGAAAAAATTAACATCTTTAGGAGTAAATAAGCATTTTAAACTAATGTATTTGTTGCACTTTCCACATTTTGATACAATACATTTATCAGTAGTTACGCTACATAATAGAGAGATTTCGCAAATTTATGTTAGCTTCCGTGCGTTCCCGTACGAAGTTTTCAAGTTACTGTGCGTGCGCACTTCTACTGCGCAGGTGTTTCTATTGGAGTGGTTTGATACTCCTCTGAACACATTAAATTAACAGAATTAAGTTTCAGTTGTGTGTTGGCAACAGATATTTTCTTTTCAGATAACTTAAGTGACGTCTTATCATTATGGAAAATGTAAATAAGACATGCATTGTTGAAAGCAGACGTCCCTTCATTATGTTGTTGTTTCCTGTGATGATGTACACTATTTTGTTAAGCTTTATTCATAGTAATTATTTTTAGTTGTTTGCTGTATCGAGTTGTTACTGCATGTAAAAAAGAAATATTTAAATTTGCATGTTTCCTTACATGATTAACGCATTTACCAACTATACTGTGCTCTACTAACAGTTTCTGATGAAATGCGCATTCCCCCGTGATAAAATATCATACTTACATATATAAAAATAAGAGATTTTGAAAAAATTCGTAAGGTAAAAACGCTAACTTAGTGGAATATAATTTTAACTTTGACCAAAAAATCAAAACAAATATTTGCAACGGACGTAGATTATCTCTTTAAAGCTGTGGCATACGATTCAAGATTCTTTGCTCTCCGCAAATATTGTGAATCTATGAGGAGGATTTATGCTTTGAAGTATTAGGTGAAATGTGCTTTCTTAGAGGACTTTTTGATGGGACCAACCAGTATTAATGTTACAGGGAGAGAAAAACCACAAAAACCATCCACGGTTAGCCTGACTACAAGGGGGCTCTGACCCATCATTCGTCTACCATTTAGGATATTTTGCGTCGTCAGCACAGTGGTGGTCGGTGTGAAAATCTGATTGGAAGGTGTAACGCTCTATCTCTCGAGCCACCACGACTCTATGAAAATAACTTTATTTTATTTTATTTCGTAACTGTAGTTGAACTGCCGACCCAATTTTGGGTTTACGACTACTAATGTTCAACTACGTAGCCTTTTACTCTTGAAGTTAATTCAGAAGACAAGGGGACTCCTGGATCAATTGATATTTGCCTCCGTGGAGGACTTTTTGATGGAACTAATTTAAATTGCATTTGCGTTACATGGAGAAGAAAACCGCGAAAACTTCTCATGGTTAGCCTGACGGTAAGGGACTCAAGATCATGATTTGTCTACTGCTTAAGATATTTTACGTCAGCATTGTTGTCTGTTTGAACCGGGTGCTGAATTCGAATCGACGAGCCATCGCTGTGATTCGAACCCGGTTCAGCTAATTGAAAGGTGAACCACGGCTCTGTAAAAGAAATTATTATTTGTTACAGAGATAATTTTTTTTATTTGAACTTATTAGTGTCCTTTTTTGGGATTAATTGTATAATTATTTTATGCTTCGCCTTTTCCTTGAATAAACAAAACACTGCGTATAGGAGTAGAGAGAATTAAAGTTTTTTTTTAAATAAGTGAACACACAATATAAGATATCTATAATACAATACTTATTGCTTTGACAAAACTGTATTTTGCGCCATGAAAATGAGTAAAAAAATATTTACAGCAATAAATTCTTTCCCTTTTTATTCTATTTTAATTGAAACTTATCCCTTCATGTCAGTTTATGCCTGTTGAAAAAGCAAACAAAATTGAGATAAAAAAAAAATTCAGCATTTCCTATAAGAGAGAAAAGGATGCCAAAAAATTAAAGTCTCTCTTGGTAGCAGAGAACTATCAATTTCACGTCAAAAATACGTATAGTTCTCCTTTAAATTTTACTAGGCATATGTAAAATTTACGTAAAACTGAAACGATGAATTATAACAAAAAATGGTTATCCCAAGTAAGTAAAATTTACTTAAAATTTTACGTAAACAAATTCGCTTCTTTTGCTAATATTTTACAAACCATTCTTAATTAGGTAGGATTGAGTTCGTTATTTTTACATATTTACGTCACCAATACGTCAAAATTTACGTGAGTTGAAATTTTGAATTATACCAAAAAATGGTTTTGCGAAAAACGGAAAATGTACGTAAAATTTTGTGTTAAATATTACGTTATTTTTATATATTATTTACGTCAACAGTTTATCAAAATGTACGTAAATTGAAACGTCAAAATCAACCGTAACGTCTAACGTAAAATCAAATAAAATACTAGACTAGACTCCGTTCCAGACCTGAGAATACAACTGTCTGACATGAAACCCAATTTTGAAATTAACATTGATACAACGAATAAATTTCATTCTTCATTCAAAATAATTTATAAAACTTAAAAACATTTTATAATTGTCGTTGTCGATCCAATTCTGAGTTTACAACTATCAACATTCAACTCTGTAGCCTTGTAAGTTTTAACCCGATCCAGAGGACAAGGAACTTCTGGATCAAGTATTGGGACAAACTAGCCTTCCTTTAGGACTTTTTGAAAGAACTAACTCGCATTTTAGTTACATGGAGAGGAAAACCTCGAAAACATATCATGGGTTATCCTGACTACAAGACTCCAGCCATTGCTAGGATTCGAACCCGGTCACCTCATTTAGAGGCGAACGCTCTATCCCCTGAGTCACCGCGATTCTATCTTAGAGCCATTACACATTTTAAAAATAACTAATGGTCTCTCGTTATTAACATGCTCACATTGCGAATGAAATGTGCTCATTGCGCCAGAGGTTCCGCCACGAGAAAATCATTCCTTTCGTGTTCCATCTCCAAACAAAAATAGACCAAACCACTTTTGAATAACACAAATGAATAATTTTCATTGAGTCCTTGAAGAAGTGCTTAATCATATTTGATTCAAATGATCGATTATAATCATTGAATGAAAACAGCGTAATTCAAAAGTTGTTTTTCTCTCCGCCTAACAAACAAATACGAAATGATTGAAGAAACAACGAGTTTACCTGGGGTTTTTAAACTACGAGGTAAAGAACTTCATTTATTTCTTTTTAAATATAATAATGAATCAAAATTTAAAAAAAAAATATTTAATTTTTTATTCTCTTTATTTATTTATTCATTAGTAACTGATGTTTATAAGAAGCTTATAATCGGATATAAAACTCCATACATTTAAATTCTTAAAAAACTTTTACATAAACCTACAGTTGAGGTTTCTCTATTAATTAATTTATTTGAATATGTTTCAAGCACAGTTCATATAAAAAAAATTTTGTAATTATGGTTTATATAAATGTTTGTATAGATGGGGTGGTGGTGTTGTTTGTATAGATGTTATTTTGTATAGATGTAAATACAAAATCGCAATTGAAAAAAATTCTACACAGACTTTATATAGTTTTATAGCTTGTGCAAGAGTTAAAATGTAAATTATCAACATTGTTAATTTATTAATTGTGTATGCAATGTTAATTTACAAAAAGTATTTCCTTATTTCATTTTTTTTTTATTTATATACTTACTATTGAATTGAGTATATAAGTGATACTATTGAGTTTACAACTGTAAGGCTCTAAACCGAAAATAATAAATCATTTTTAATTAACTAATTCATAGCTGGCAAATCTTCAATATTCTGCGGGTGAATTAGTACTGATGATTAAAGTGAGAGTAAAGCTTAAGCTCTTATGTTACATTTTTGTATTTATTAATTAAATAGGTAATAATTGAAAAATTAAAGATGTATAAATGTGAAAAATCAAAAATTTGGAAAATTAAGCACATACATAAGTGCATGATAATTGTGTGATGTGTTTAAGTTCTGAAAATATAAAAATAATAATTTTACTTCCAATTGATTACACTATGCAGCTAATTTATTGTTACATTTGTACACGTTTTGTTCTGTAAGCTATAAAAAAATTTTCGAAATGATATTTTTAGTTTAGTTTACTTTTTACTTTAAATATATAAGTTTATAAAGAACGTATAGGTCCTTATACGTGCATATAGACGTGTTTGCTCTTTTAAAAATAACACCTAAAGAAAAAATATATAATCTTAGAAACTGAAGCTGAGAAATAGAAACTGAAATTTATTATCGACTTCCTTAAGGCACTCTCTACGTAGCAGAGAAGTGGGGACACTCAATACTCACGCCAGGGAATTTAAAAAAATAATCCTATTTGGTTCTATAGAATTGAATTGTTCGAAAATTGTAGCTTGTCAGGAGATACCGATTGCAGGTTTGTAATCAGATAAGAGAAAATATCTACGAACCATTACAATAAATAAATAAATAAATAAATAAATAAATAAAATTAAATAAATAATACAAAAATAAAATTCTGTGCCTCCAGTGATAATAACTCTTTTTATCAGGCATCATTCACCAAAATGACCTTTTATTTTCTTTTGAAAAGTATAAACTTTTAAGGGAAAAAATGAGATGAATGTAAGGCTGTTACGAGGATTGATGTACGGAGTGAGCAGGGGGGGGGGAGCGAAACTTCTTAGTATTATAAAAATCTTGAAAAAAAATGACTTTGATGAAAATTAAAATATGTCTCAATTTATAAATTTTGATGGCAAATATTATTTATGGACTATCTTGCTATGGCTAACATCTTCATGTCTTTGTCAACATGCAGTTAAGAAGGAGGGGGGAGATCTGGGTTGATTGGGTACTTGAACTTCAAAAAGAAGAACATCACGGATACCCACACACGTGGAACCTATTATTTCAGCACAAACGATCTTTTATGAGCAAAATGACGTGTTAAAGTTTCAGCACAAATTATCTCCACACAAATCACACTATTAATGAAATACATTCATAGTTAACAATATTTAAATGTCATTTTCTAATTTTAATTTTCAATAAAGATTCTTTCAACATCATAATATGCTCATATGTATTACTTTAATGATTCAGTAAGTTTTTTTATTTAAATTTTAGAATGAATAGCGTGAATAATTCATAAAAAAGTAAAAAGTGGTGTCAAAGATCACTTTTTTTTAGTGATTTCAAATTAAAAATAAAGCATCGGATCGCACCGTTTCGCACACCGAATTTTGTCGAAATATAATTCTTTCACGTCTACGTCTTTTACTTAACTTTGATTTATTATTTGTTCGTGTATTTTATTAAAAGCGTGATATATTTTTGTTTTGTGCACCTGGCAACTTCGATGCATAATTAGTTTAGGTTTTACGGGTCTTCACACCTGTCTTTGTGTGAAATAAAAAAATTGGAGAATTGGAAATCTTTAAGCTGGAATAAAAGAATGTTACACTTTAGTGATGGGTTTGACTTACTCGAAATAGAATGGAAAGAAAAGTTGTTAACGTAAACAAATGCCACGCTTCAGCAATCAATCAGGATCGGGATACCCACACTACATCATTTGCTGTTATTCCATTCCGTACGTATGTTTTTCAAATTGTAATGAGATATTATTTGGAATTGAAATAAAATATTATCATCGTTTTGAAGCAACAAAAAAAGAACATCCTCGCTTCTTTATCTGAGTTTATTTTATTTAATTGTTTATTTATTACACTTTAATGATTTACTCTAACGTTTTCACCAATCATTAATAAATTATTTTACCTTTATTTAAAAGAACATTAGTTAAAGTGAAAAAAAAAAGACAAAAAACTCTCAAAATGACTCCACACATCCTGAATATGCGATGTTATCGGAATGATCGTATCAGAAAAATGACTCTAAAAAATGACTGAATCACGTGTTATGAGTGTATTCAAAAAAGAGAAAGAAATGTTAATTTTTGTCAACAATTAAAGTATTTTCCCCTTTATTAATTTTATTCGTTATTACGCTTAATTCAAGAGTGCGAACTGCAAAACTTTTAATAAATTAGTAGCAAATTTAATAGTAAAAAATTGTAGAATTATGTGAATTACGCCCACTCGTTATAAGTGTCACCACGAGTTAACCCTGTCGAAGGCCGTGGGAAGTATACTTCCCACCGCTTTTTTACCACTTTTAATTTAGGTTTCCATTTGTTAATAACTTTCTTGGAGTGCGTTTGAATAAAATTGGTAACAATTTGGTAGTTTAAGAAAAAGTATAAAATATATACATACCTGCCAACTTTTACGCATTTGGCGTAAAATTTCATTTTTATATTTAAAGTGGTAGTAAATATATACTATATTTTCTTCTTTAAACTTAATTTTTAAATGATTTTGATCACCACTATTCTCAAAAAAATTCAGCATATATAATAATATGCGTTACTATCATGGTTGTCAGCTGATGTTCTTTCAAATACAACGTATTTTTTTGCTTGCAATTGAAATTTTTATTCTATTTTACTACCACTGGGAAAAATCATAATGGAAGGGATTGAAAGTTGGCAAGTATGTATATAAAATGCATAATTCCTTTTGAGGTTTGTAGCATTTATAAAATTTATTTTATGAATAAAGAAAAATAAAAGTCAATACATTCCTAATAGGTTGTGTTAAATATATTTACCACCAAGAAAATGGCATTTTTCTAAACTAAATGAGTTTTTTTTTCTTATATCAATTACTATTCTTAAAACAACTTCAATTCCAAAAAATACTTTACTGAAAATAGATATCCCATTAAAGGGTTAACTATAATAAAGTCAGGGATGCCAACTGCTCCGCCTACTGGAAAATTTTTATAAATATCTCTAAAATCTATTTGATAGGCTATAATAATGCAATTTGTTTTAGATTTTTATGCAGATGCATTTTCGCAACCAATAATTTGATGTTATAATTTCAGGATGCATGGATTTCTATTTGCCAAAACGATATGTATTTGTTTTTCTTACACTGATGGGCTCAATCATTGTCTATATAATACGAGCCGCGGTCAGCATATCGATCGTGGCAATGGTCAATCATGCAGACGAGATATTTAAAAACAATACTGTAAATGAATGTCCAGTGAATTCGTCACAAATGATTCGCAATGAGTACAAAGTAAGTTTGGAGAATCAGCCTTTCACACATTAACACATTTCACAATTAAACACAGCCTTTCATTTAGATTAACATAAATTTTCATTATCCACGGAGCCAAGTAGTTGCAACTGAATACAGCTATTAGTGTGCGCGTCTAATAGTTTTCATAGCTTCAACAAAAGGTCACGTGAATTGCATTCTATTTCGTATGTCGCATTTTTTATTTTCTACTGTAAATATATCAATACAATTTTTGCAGTTATGCTTCGGTACTCTCTTAGCCCTTTCGCACCGGACGGGACGTGTGCTATCCCAGTCCATGGGTGAAAGCCCTTATATAGCAAGACGGAAAAGAGAAAAACCTAGTACGTTAAACATTTCATTCCCAGCATTTTTTTCAAAAAAAATGAAATATCTGTAACTATCAAGATTTCTTATATAATTCTGGCCTATATATAAAACTGCTTCTTTTCCGAGATAAAGCAGATATTGTTGAAAAATTTAAAAAAAGAATAAGTAAACTCCTCCCCAAAACTAGCTATAACTGAAATGGTTTTACTACCAGCCTTTCCTCTTTTCCGTCTCGCTTTCACCCCTGCTGATTTTTCGCCGTATTGAAAGGGTTAAATTTATCTTCAAAAACCTTGTACAAAAAGTATGGTGCCACTAACCCCGAATTCAGAAGTAGAACAAACTTAACCCCTTGTGGGCGGGTGATTCGTAAAAGCATTCGTATAAAATCAGAATCAGGATGTAAATAAATAAAAAACGGTAGCTTAAATGTTGGCGTTGCTATTTTGATAGACTTACTTTGCTTTTACTTTAATAATTGTTAGTTTAATCATATATATATAATCAATGTTAGTTCTAAGTATAACTAAATAATTTTATTTTGAACTAAAGTAATGGTGAATTAAATAAATCAAACAATTATAACCCCGCCCACAAATAAACTGCTAAAGAACTACTTTGATTACCAGTTTTATCTTTTTACCCTGGTTGATACGGTTTTATGATGGCACGTACGTATTTGTGACAATCGGTGCTAAAGGGCTAAGGGAGTTGAAATCATTTAGATGCCTTCAACGTTAAAGTTAAAGAAGTTGAAAGTTGTGTGTGATACATGTAAAGCTATGTTAGGTGCGAAAATTATAAACGGATCACCCTGAATAACTTTTAATCTAACGATCGGATCTTCACCAAGGATAAAAGGAGTAGTCTAAAGGAGAAAGAAGAAAGGAGGAGGTTCTGATCAAACTATTAGGGTCGTATTTCCCAGATTGTGCCTATCTGTATTTTGTGGTCAGATATCCAAATGCGTCGAAAAAAAGTATGTTCATCCACAAAAAGAACTTTTTGTGGATGAACGTTCTGATTTTGTAACTTATAAAAATCGTCGGCACTAATTAATTAGCATATTTCAGGTAACCTCCTCGAACTATTAAGATTAAGCTCTAAAACGTGAAGATCCGATCATTTAATCAATGGTTATTTAGGATGGTCCGTTCTTTTTGCGCTATACAAAAGTATATTACGGCTTGAAGAAGATGCAGCAACACATATTAAAGAATGATTTTATATAATATTTTCAGTTCTTATTAAATCACTCTTGGTAATTATTATCCACCCGTTAGTTAGTATGCTATTAGTAAATAATTCTTATTCATTTCGCTAGAAAGAGAATATTTTAGTAAATACGACTCGACTAACACTGAGTAAACCTACGTAAGAAAGTGTTTGTGCGAACTTTCACTGAATGGATGGGAAATTAAACCGTCATAGTAAACCTCGACAATAACCCAAACTTAAGAATGTCAAAAACCCTAAAATTTAAAGTTTCTTACATATGCCTGAGACATCTTTTTTTTAATGTAAATTTTGTAGTATGCGCAAAATCGCAAACACATTCAAGACAGTAACACATGGTTTTTTAATTGTTACTCTAATTTGTATGTAGATTTTGGGTCATGAATGTCGAATTGCACAGGAGTGCGATTTTATGAACACTACTAATTTCCATGTACCGAATAACATGTTTCGGTGTACTGTACTCACATTTATTGTAAGTTTCAGAAACTGCATGGAACCTAACTCTCTAGAAATGATACAAAGAAAGATTTGGATCCATGGAATTTGGAAATGTCCTCTTTGGTAAAATTTTGGCATATCACGATATTGTTCCAAACCTTTCACATGTTTCTTAAAATAACTTATTACGGTTAATACAAACTAAAATAATTATTAATTAATAAAATAATTATTAATTAATAATAATCATTAATTCGAAATAATTATTTTTTCGATTATTTGGTAAGGCATAAATGACATTAGTAAATATAATTAATTCCGTATTTATCATAATTACTGATCCTTTTGACTATGCTGACACAAGGTTTGAAATTTTCAGGGTAAACAGTATGAGTGGGATGTTAGAGAGCAGTCACATTTCCTTGCTTGTGTTTCTTACGGTAACATTGCAACACAAATCCTCGGAGGTATCTTGGCTGAAAAATTTGGCTTCAAGTTCGTTTATGGTGGCGGTATACTTATGACAGGAATAATTACATTGCTGATTCCTGTATTTTCAGACTTGGGTTTCACCGCAGTTATTGTTATTCGGGTAATCCAAGGCTTAGGCGAGGTAGGAAATATATATTTCTATAATGTAAGTATATGTCTCCCTAAAAAAATTAGAACAGAAATAAATTCACCAAGTTTATGCATAATTGTTACAATTAGTCATAAATTTATTTCTGATTAATTTATTTATTATGATAATCATAAAATTACTTATGATTAATTTATGCGTAATTGATATAGTTAATCATACATTTATTTATGATTAATTAATACATAACTGATACAATTAATCATAAAGTTATTTATGGTTAATTTATGCATAATTGATACAATTAATCGCTAATTCATTTATGCATAATTGCTAGAATTATTTATATATTTATTAATGATTAATTGATAAAAGCAAAATTAGTTGATACAGGCAGCTAATGAGTAGAAAGAAGGGAAAGGAATGTTGTTTCTGTTCTTCTCGATATTCTTTTGTCATTTGTTCGATCTTCTTTGATCGTTATTCTTTAGTCAATGTGTACTTCCAAGTCGTCCTCTAAACAGTTTTAAGTTATAGGGACTTTTTAACTCTTAAACAAGTAAATTTTCAACAAAACTCTAAAATAATTTCTAAATATAACTAAAAAACAACTCAAATTTCGTTACCACTAGAAAATATATTTTCAGAACGGTGGGATCTGGCATCTCCGCATTTTTGAGCCACCCATGGCAACAAGGCCTGCAATGCATACTCGCTTCGGACAGCAGAGAAATATTTTCGAGTGGTAGTCTCTTACTTAGGACTTTTATTCACCATTTCTTCTTAGTCTAAATAGCAACCCCAATGACTGCTAACCATAAAGATTGCCTACAAAGAATAAATACTTCATGATAGATGGGATAAGGGGCGGTTGTAGTTGTAGTTCATTTACGTCGCACTAGAGCTGCGCAATGAGCCACGGTCTGGGAAACATCCCAGAGAATGATCCGAAGACATGCCTTAACAATTTCGATCCTCTGCAGAGGGGATGGTACCCCCGCTTCGGTAGCCCAACGATCTATACGCGAAGTCGAGCACTTTACGGTAGAACAGTTTAACGAGGACCAACACCGCACACCCTCGGTCCCTACGCAGACTGATCCAAGTGGTCACCCACCCGCACATTGACAGCAGCCAGTGATGCTTGACTTCGGTGATCTGCTGGGAACCGTATCTTAACGATTCACTGCTGGACGGGATAAGGGGCGGCCCAGGCGCCCAGCTCAAATGACAAGACAAGACTACTTCTTAGTAATTCAGAAACTTACGTTGCGAGACCAATTTGTTGTAGTTCAGTCGTGTTGCCCCTATCAAAATGTTTTCAAATTAATTGAAAGTTTGCAAATTTTTGATTGTATATAAAAGCGTTTAAATACTTTTACATATATATATATATATATATATATATATATATATATATATATATATATATATATATATCTTACCTGAGAAGAAGTTAATAGGAATGAACAGTTTATTGTTATTTCTCCTCTTAAACTAGTATTATTTAAATAGTTCTATAGTTTGTGTAAAGTAAGAATTCTCCTAGCCATTCCTCTGGACCCGTGGCGGTGACTACGGACAATTTATGCGCCGTATTCGGCAGCCATACGTTCGTCTATTAAATGCACGAAGAGTTGGTCTTGCTGATGGCAACTATTGCTCAGTAACTGATATCGAACCGTGATGACTCAGGGGATAGGGAGTTCGCCTTAAAATGAGGTGAACCGGGTTCGAATCCCAGAGATGGTTGTTCGATACGAATTCCTCATCCCGCCAGGAATCTACCACAATGTTGACGTAAAATATCTTTGGGAGTAGACGAAACATGGGTTAGAGTCTCTTTGCCGTTATGCTAATTGTGGGAGGGTTTCAAGGTTTTCCTCTCCATGTGACGAAAATGCTTGTTAGTTTCATCAAGAAGTCCTCCGCGAAGACAAATTTTACCCAATACTTTACTGAGGAGATCCCTTGTTTTGGCAAAAAATTACAAGGCTACCGATTTGAACCATGGTAGTCATAAACTCAAAATTGGGTCGGCTGTACAATGACGGTTATTAAACTATAAAATATCTATGAATATTAATGTATAGATAAGAAAACTGTCCTATGAGGCTAATTTTGTTCATTTTTTTAACTTTCTATCAATGCTCCTGTTTCAAACTAGAAAATATAGTGCTTTTTTTCTCTTCTTGTAGGGCTTAACTTTACCAGCAATTAACGCAGCGATCAGTATATGGTCACCCATAAATGAAAGAAGCAGAGTTTCAGCGATTATTTTTTCAGGTCTGCAGATTGGCTTAGTTATTGGCATGCCGATTTCAGGATTACTTTGTTCAACAGACTTCTTAGGTGGATGGCCATCTGTATATTATGTTTTCGGTACGTTTTTCTGTTACTATTTTTATTTCAACCTTTAATTTTTCGATACATATAGTAAGTAAATTTTTCAAGTTCAATCTCTGTTTTGAATTGCAGGTTCAATCACGTGCATATGGTTTGCATTATGGTGGCTCCTTATTTACGAGAAACCTTCAGCACATCCGAGCATTTCAAAAGAAGAATTATCCTGCATTGAAGAAAACAAGAAAGAAAAACAATCAAAGGTTAGGAAATAATCAGTTGCAACAAGTTCTGATGCAAGAAGATTGCCGAATAAGTTTTATTAAATTAAAATTAAAACCAGCTCAGTTCTCTTTTCAAAAATATTTCATTTATTATATTTCTTTCTTTTTGCTTTTATACATTAGAATGATTCAAATTACAAACAGTTTCTCCGCAATTGGTTCGGCAATATTGGAAAACAATTACCTTTAAAGCATCTCTCATCATTCAATTTTTTTTAATTTAATGAACATCAAGCTAAATCATGTTTACAAAATTCATTGAAAATTATATGAGACCTACAAGTGACGTAGTGTGGGTATCTCGAGCCTGATTGGTTGTTGAGACGCGTCTTTGTTTACGTTAGCCACTGTTCTTTCCGTTCTATTTCGAGTTAACTTCTCCCGTCAAGTATCTTTTCTCTTAAAGATTACATTTTAAAATCCTTCAAAGATTCTTTCACAACGATTTCAATTCTTTTAACACATATTTCTTACTTAACGCCAACAAGTCATGTAGAACATACAAACTCTAATTCTGCATCGAAGTTGCCAGGTGCACAACACAAAAATATATCACGTGTTACAATAAAATATATAAGCAAATAATAAATCTAAGAAAGAATTATATTTCAAGAAATTCAATGTTCTATTGGGTGCTGCATTTAATTAACTTCACGTTAATTAGCATTCTTTATGTGGAAAAAATTAAGCTCAACTTTGACGCGCCATTTTGTTTACTCACGATTCGCTGGCACTGATGTCACAGGTCTCATGCGTGGGTATGTTTGGTCTTCTTCTCGAAGTGCAAGTACCCAATTTTCAGCTAACATGTTTTAATCTAGTTAAAAAACTTGAACTCGTTTTAAAGCCAAATGCATCATGCTAAATAAATGATGTCAAGAAACTAAAGTGGAAAGATATACTTGAAATTTAAGCACTTCTTTAGCTTCATACATTAAAAAACGTTTAAAAAGTCGATATGTTCCATTCGCACCCATTCTCAACACCAGAATTTTTCAGTTTTTTGACCAGTTAGGGAACCCTAAATGATCGACCATCTTTCGGCGGAATCCCGACCTTATAAATAAAGTATAATAAAGGCATTTGTTAGCGTATAAACCAATAAAAAACTACATTATTTACCCTGATAAGAGGAATGGATTTTTCTCATTGTTTTATTATTTATAATTTTAAATTAGAATTATATACGATAGTTGAATTCACACTCCTCATCCCAGTAGAACAAGAATCATTGACTGTGGTCAGTGCGCTGGTGGGTGATCACTTTGATCCCGCTTCGAAAGGAACAAAGGAGTGTGGTATTGATCATCGTTAGACTGCTTTACCGTGAAATGTTCAACTTCACGCACAGGTCGTTGGGCTACCACAGCGAGGGAGCCATCCCTTCCGCACAGGATCCAAATTCTGATGACATGTCTTCGGACTATACTCGGGGATGTTTCGTCGCCAATAGCCCATAGTGCAGTTCTATTGTTGCGTAAATAAACAACAACAACAAAACAATCCTCACGCTGCTTGCATTTTTATTCAGAATTTATTTTTCGTTAAAATACATAAGCTGAATTATGTTTTTTGAATTTAAAACTAAAAAGAATGGTCAAAAAACGGTTATTAAAGGAACTTTATTTTTACAAGCGAATCTAGTTATTATATTTTGATTTGAGAAGCGCGATAGGAAATATCAATGAAGCTTTCATAAATCCGTGACCTTTTCATAATTTAGTCAGGATATTATTGTCAAAATATTGCATTATAATTTTTTTGAAAATAATTTTGGCATTTTGCTCTGAATAGTTTCATGTAGACTATCAAAACATTAAATGAGTAACCGATTACTGATTCTATCAGAATATAATTATAGGTTTCAAAAGTCCTTACTGGTTAAAAAAAATTATTTGGTACATATTACAGGTGTACCATTTGGGTACACCTGTTCTAGACTCTCCAGACTTAAATGAAGAAAAACGAACCGAATTAAGAAAGAAAACTTTAAAGTTGACAAAATTGAAGCTGCAGTCATGTAGTTTTCTCCATTTGAAAACAAACTAAAAATTAAATTACCATTTCTTTCCTTTCATTTCCTGGCAAAGCTTTACTAAATGGTTTTTCTCGTAGTAGCCAGTTGATACTTAGCCAATATTTTTGTGTTTTTAGGAACTGTAACAGGATTTGATATTTTTTATTCTTTCAGATGTCAAGAGAAATTTGGAAAAATATATTTACATCAGTACCAATGTATGCATTGATGACAGCGCATTTTGGTTTCGATTACGGTTTTTGGATACTGATGACAGAGCTGCCAACTTACCTTAGTACTGTTCTTCATTATAATCTGAAATCGGTAATCTTCATATACTTTTAAATTAAGTATATATTTTAATTGAACACAAATATAAGTTAGTGCAAAATAAAGTTGAAAAACCAGGGTTACAGTCTAAACAAATTTAAAAACTGGGTGTTAATATTTCCCCAGGTTGAGGGGCGGACATGTTAATCTCTAATTTTAAAATCTCTATTGGTTAGTTTTAACAAATATATTTAATTTACAACTATTTTTGGCATGCAGAAATGAATTAAAACTTTTTCCTCGATCTTTTTACATCAGGCTTAAATTTTTATCTGTTGTGGCTGCCTTAAAAAACAAGTTAAAAAAAACGAAACGTGCAGTGCAAAGTGAGTTTTTACTGTAACCTTTGTTGTTGATTTATTACAAGCTCATCAAGTTGAGTCATGGTGGCTCATGGATTTCCAATGATGAGACCCGGGTTCTAATCCCAGCGATGATTGGTCAATTCGAATTTCGCACCGACAGCGCCACAGACAATGCACCAAATAACAGTGTAGCTGACAGATATTACAACTGTAGACGGTTAAATAAGCTCACTAGAGGCTCTTAAATCAAAACACAATTGCTATCATAAGCAGACTAATAATTTCTCCTATTCTACTCCGGGAGGCACACTCCTATTTGTATTGGACTTAGTGACGAAAACTGGACAATTCTCGTATAGCTTCGTAAATATTAGTCCCATCGCTTTGAAACTCAAACTGTCCAGGACTACGATCTTGTTGCCAAATCAGCAAAAACTGTCACCAAACCGTATCTTCCGCATTATTTTATCTGGAATTTACGTTAAAATTAACCAACTTTATTGCAATATTTCTAATTAAACTTTTTATTTAGGGCTCGTTTGAGACCTCATAACCTCATAATAAAAGAACCTCATAATAACCTCATAATAAAAGAATATCCATAAAATTATACACACATTCACAAATTCGTAACAGTGTTTAGACTTATGCGCTCGTTACAAATTTCAGCCTCATAATAAAAGAATATTCATAAAACTATACACACATTCACAAATTCGTAATAGCATTTAGGCTTATGAGCTCGTTACAAATTTCAGCCTCATAATAAAAAGATATTCATAAAATTATACACACATTCACAAATTCGTAACAGTGTTTAGACTTATGCACTCGTCACAAATTTCAGCCTCATAATAAAAAGATATTCATAAAATTATACACACATTCACAAATACGTAATAGTATTTAGGCTTATGCACTCGTTACAAATCTCAGCCTCATAATAAAAAGATATTCATAAAATTATACACACATTCACAAATTCGTAACAGTATTTAGGCTTATGCGCTCGTTACAAAGTATGACTCGTAAGGCCTTGTCAAGATATAGTAGTACAGCATATAGTAGCACATGTTAGAGAAGGGCATCACAAAGATGCATCTAGAATTACCTCTGGATTTGAACTCGTTACTCGCACACCTCAGTTGGCGAATCCGTGAAACTATTCAAATAGAGAGGACCTCTTCTAATAATTTATTTTGAGACTGTCTTAATAAACTTAAAATGTAGCAAAATTAAACTTCTTTATTTAGAATGGTCTTTTATCCCCTCTCCCCTTCTTTGCTATTGCTGCTGGTGGATGGGTGTCTTCCTATATTGCTGACCACTTAAGAAAATCCAATAAGCTCTCTATAACAGCCATAAGGAAGTTGATGACTTGCATAGGTGAGATCTCTTTATGATCTAATAATTTGTTCTCTAACACATATCAGGAAGTTGACTTAATAGTTTAGATAAATGAACTCTCATATTTTTCTTAATATACTAATATTAGTTATCTATATCACATCCTGCATATTAGTATTTTACAGTTGTTTTGCATTTGCTGTTGAATCCCACTTGTTCTAAAAAAATAATATGTTACTTCCAATAGGACTGTTTCAAAATGATCGACAGATTTCGTAATACAATTATTTTGCCTAATGTTGAATCTTGTCTGCTCTGAAAAATTGATGTTACTTACAATAACACTGTTCTAAAATACTCGACAAATTTTGTGACACAATTATGTTTCCAAAATATATTTTTCTAATTTTATAATATTAATTTGTGATTCAGCCATGTTTGGACAGTTTCAAAGGAGAAGAAAGAAAAGGCCATTTTTCATGTGATTGTTTCAGAGCCATCACCAGGTATAGCGAGGTTTCTATTTCTGGAGCCTTTAGGATAAATTAAATTTTGTATTATTTTAAAAAATAAACACATAACAAAGCTTATCCGATAATTTGAAAACTTCTTTAGCTTCAAAAATTATTAAGATGAAAAAAGGATGTAGAGTACACAAAATGAAGAAAAAGGACAAAAAATTCATAAAACGTACTTTTTATGAATAAACATACCTGATTTTCGACGTAATCGGATTTCTGACCCTCAAAATATTGGGGATAGCCACAATCTGGGGAAAATGTTCACCATAGTTTGGTTAGGAAAACGGTCCAAAGTTTGGACCCTTTTATGTTAATTTTATTTTTTGTGTATTTCACTATATCACGTGAATTTTTTAAGCGATTTTAAAAATTTCGGCTTCCAATTATAAAATTTGTTTATTCAAAGATAATTCCATTCAAATTATAATTATTTGGAAATATTTATTATTTTATTTGGAAATAAAATAATAAAAAGCTTTGAATAGTAAATTCTACAATATTTTTTTATCATTTCAAGGAACTTAATTTTACGAGGCAAAATACAAAATTTGAGCGAAATCAGTCGAATAGCTTCTGCGAAATCGAATTTTAAGCATACGGCTTCTTTAAAATTCGATTTTTTGACCGATTTCCTCCAAATTTTGTATTTTGACTTGTGAAATTATATTCCTTACAATTCAATTGTATCGCTTACAATTCACAATATTTTCAACCAGCATTAACAGAGATGCCAACTTGCTCCTGACAGCGGATAAATATTTTCGAGTGGTAGCCTTTTAATGTATCATTTTTGGTTTGATAAATTCCATTTATAGGGTTTTTACATACAACTACTTCTAATTAATTCAAAGGCTAGTTCTAATTAATTAAAAAATTTATACTTCCCTTTGAAACAATTGAGCTGCGTCGAGCATTTTAATAACTCAGCAAAATCAACCAAAAATCGGTTAATTTTAGTTTTTAATTCTCAACCACTTTTTAAAATATTCAGTCTTGTCCGGAGCAGTTGGTATCTCTGCATTAAATAAAATAATAAATATTTACTAAAAGTTATATTTTTCCTGGAATTATCTTTGAAATGAATATAACAAGCGCACACTAACATAAACAAATTTTATGTTAATGTGCAGAAATGTTTCAATTCATTTATAAAAAGTTCTCGAGATATGGTGAAATGAGCAAAAGTAAAATTAACATTAACGGGTCGAAACTTTGGACAACCTCCTGCTCAAACCATGGTGAGCATATTTCCCAGATTATATTTTGGGGTCAGAAATCCTAATCTGTCGAGAAAAAGTCATGTTTATTCAGAGAAAGTACATTATTGTGTCTGATTTCGTAACTAAAAACATCGTCAGCACTGATTGATTAGCATTTTTGAAGTCACCCCCCTTAGAACCGTTAGAATCAAGTCCTAGATCATTAAATCAGAAGTTATGCATGGTGGTCCGTTTTTTCTTACGCGCACTGTACTTCGAGCTCTGACTGAAAGGCGCTCATTCTTCAAACTCAAAAGAAGCGACTTAGGAAAATTAAAACAGATTTTAAAATAAAAATGCAACGATGCCAATGAAAAAATTGGAATAAAATAAAAATGAAAAATAAACCAAAAGTTCCGAGATAGACAAATGGGAAACTAGGGCGGAATATAGTTATTTCCAAGGCTCTATGTAGTATGTAGCGCTTCACATTTATAAATATCAAGCAAGTAAATAATCTTTAATTGTATAATTATTTATTTGAGTGATATACATTTTATTTCTATTATATACTTATTATATTTCAGGTTCATTTATACCGGCAATTGCATTGATAGGAGTAAATTTCTGTGGTTGCAACGCAGTGCTCATAATAACACTTCTATGCGTAGCAATGGCGTTTTTAGGTTTTTCTTTAGCTGGTTTTAATGTAACCCATGTGGATATGTGTCCCAACTTCGCAGGTAATCTACATTTGTTATTCTATTTTTTTAGAAAAATAATTATTTTTAACTTATTTTATTTTATAGCCGTTGTTGAACAATCGACTTAATTTTAAGTTTACAACTACCAATGTTCACCTCCGTAGGCTAGTAAATTTTATCCCTCTACAAAAGACAACAGTACTCCCGGATCAAATATTGGGAGAAATTAGCCTTCGTGGAGGACTTTTTGATGGAACTAACTCACATTTGCGTTAGACAGAGCGGAAAACCACTAAACATTACCACGGCTGACCTGATGATTAGGGGACTCCAACCAATGAGCCATCTACCACTGAAGAATATCTTAAGCCAGCACTGCGGTCGGTGTGGATGCTGTTTTTTAGCGGCACTTTTTTTTTATCACATTTGCATCACATCACTAGTCATTCACATAAAGTTAAACCTATTCACTTTCTTAAGTTATAAGGTGATGAAAATTTGTAATTTCAACGAAAATTTCGATTTATTTTTTATCATCCATACATTATTTTATAACCGAAGTTGAACAGCCGACTCAAATCAGAGTTTACAACTTTTTCAACTCCGTAGTGCTGTAACCTTGAACCCCACCCAGAAGGCAAGAGAACTTTCAGATCAAGTATTGAGGCAAACTAACCAGCATTTGCGTTACGTGGAGAAGAGAACAACGAAAACCTACCTAGGCAACGCCTCCACACGGTTTTTTACAGGTAGTCCGATCAGACCACTGTGAACGATATCCATAGAAGTTTTTTAGTATGCTGACAGGTGAAATCAAAACCAGAAATAAACACCTAGAAACACAACTAAAATGTTTTTTTATGTGTTTTTAGTATTTCAATCTTTTATTTCATTTTGTATGAAATATGTTTCTATACAAATAAATTATATATATTTTAATTGAAGAAACTGCATTAGAAACCGAAATGAAACTCTTGAACACGAAGCTAAAATGCAAAGTTTTGAGTATTTTTGTCTATTTATTTCTATTTTGAATAAATGATATTTTAAGACAAATAAATTATATTATTGGAATAAATTATATTATTCAAATAAATTATAATACAAAGCAAAACGATTTTCACGAAAACGAAACGAAAGTGGCTTTGCTATGTTTTGAGTATTTTAATCCTTTAAGTTATTTTGAATAAATTCTATTTTATGACAAATAAAATTCATTTGTAGAATTTTCAATTAACTAGATAGTTTTATGTTCAGAATTTTCTTGTACTTTTAATGCATTTTCCGAAGAGGGTTCATTTTGAAAATAATAACTATTTTACGTTAACATACATCACAGAAAAAAGTTTATTATAAGATTTTGCATGCAAATTTTGTATTATGTTAGCGATGTTTTCTACTATAAGATAAGGTCTAAGTGTGACTTGGTAATTTTTATCACACTTTAAATAAGAATATTTAGAATTTTTCTTTCATATATTTCGTTCCATTCCATTGTCTATTCGACAATCCTTATAAGAGTATAGTTCAAGACACATTGTTCATCTAGAAAAAAGTTATTTTGAAATGTAAGCATTAAAATTTGTTGTAGAGCTCTAAGTGTGGCATGAGTTTTCGAGCTCAAATTTGCCCTTAATTTACAAAATATTTTACAAATTTTTAAACTCTACTTTAAATTTATAAATTTAAGCGAATTAAGTGAATTTACCCCAGTTTACCAAATAAATAAATAAATAAAATTTCAACTAAGCCTTTTTTTCCTCAGAGAAATTGTGTTGAATTCAATCTGATATCTTTAAGGAAGAAATGAAACTATACATTTAATTAGTTTTTTTTTTGTGGTCTCGGATGGATGATTTTTAATGACGCACCTAAAATTAATTCATATAAAGTGAAGAGAAAAATATCATGCTTCTCATTAATTTTGTCCTAATCGTGAATATTATCTCATCCTTTTCTTGTTTGGCGTGTTAACCCGGGAGTATTTCAAATTTACTTCCCCCCATGCATTATTGTAATCATATATCATGATACTAATAACTATAATTATGTGATCGATTAATAGTTACATATTTAAAGTGACATAATTATTTATAGTAATAATAAGAAGTGTTTTAAAACTACCATAATTATTCTTGCTGACATAGAAGTCTCATTATACTCAGAAAATAAAGCGCCTATCCGATTATGAGGTGGCATTATTTCATTAAGGGTTAATATGATGTCTTGTCTCGCAGGCAATTGATGAAATTATCCCGTTTGAGGTGGAGGGGAAAGTCTGACTCCCTTTGTATTCCAGTTTGAGGTGGGGGTTTCTTATTTAATAATGCAAACCAATTTGGTATTAAGAGAATTTCGAAATACAATACTGCACCAAATATAATATCACATATGATTTCATATTAAGTTTTTCCTTTTTACTTAAGACAATGTTTTTTTTCCTCTTTCTTACAACAAGAAAGGACGAACCGTTGTGGCACAGGGGATGGAGTGTTTGCTTTCTCAGCGATAGCTGGTCGATACGAATTCCGCACCCATGTTGCACCGACCATAGTGCTGGCGTAAAATATCCTCTGTGGTAGATAGATCATGGGTTAGAGTCCCCTTGACATCACGCTAACCGTGGGAGATTTTAGTGGTTTTCCTCTCAATGTAACGCAAATGCAAGTAAGTTTCATCAAAAAGTTTCATCAAATTCCCCTTAATGCTTGATCTAAGAACTCCCTTGTCTTCTGGATTGGGCTCAAGTTACAAGGGTACGGAGTAGAACATCAGCAGTCGTAAACCCTAAATTTCGTCGGCTGTTCAACAACTGTTATAAAATATTTTTTGAAAAAGTATAAAACACCAGTGTATAAAATGTAGAAGTTATCTACACTGTTTTTTTTTCTAAAGATTAAACTCAGTATACATTTGTTCCTTATTTGCAAAACTGTAGTTTTCTTTTAAAATTAAGGGCTTCAGCAATAGATATACCCGATATTCTAAGGACTGATGTTATTCAAAGTAAAGTGCCACTGCCCGGTATTCCCTACATTGATCTTTTATCAAAGAACCTTAATACAGCATTGTTTGTGTAACAGTCATTGATTATTAATAATAATCTAATTAGACTTTTAAAATAAAAATTTTGTTTCATAAAAGCTTATATTTATAGAATGTCTTTTTCTTATCATCAACTTATTTTTGTTGAAAGTATCTTAAACTATATAGATGAAAAAAACTTCTTTTTTTTATGTGACGGTAATCATAACACATTGCTGACCGGCAACTTTTCTGTAAATTACCCCATGTGCCCGGATATTGTTTTGAAAACGATTGTGGAAGTAAAACAATATAAATTAACTTTAAGAACTTTTTTAATTTTTAATTCCGTATGATAAAAAGTATAACAATCACCTGCGTGTAATGGTACACCATAAGTTTTGCTAATATATCTGGTTTCGTAAAGTTATAATAAATTGGTCGAGAATTAAATAGTAAAACTTGAAAAGTGAGGAAAATTACGCCCACTTTTTAAAATAGTCACCACGAGATCACTGCTAACGAAAACACGAGTTAACTCGTGACCGGTCAGCAATGTGTTAAGATTCTAATCATTATAATTTCGAGACTTACCACCAATATAGAGATTCACTAGCAAATGATTTAATTTCAACTACCTGAAAAGGAACGATTTTCAATTACTGTTTCAAAATAGGAAGGCCTCAAACGATACAAAACCCTCTCAACAAGGATTATTTCTGAGGTTGACTTTCATCTTAACATTTTTTAGACAGGCATTTTAGCTAGACTAGAAAACGCCAGAAAAAGAAAATTAAATCTTAAACGAAATCAAAGACCATGCATCTTTCAAACTTGCGTTCGTCTTACAGAAACAACGTTGAGAGGGGAACGTCACTGTTTGCAAACTGGGGCTCTATTGGTGGTAAACCCTTTCCGAATCAACAAATTTCGATTAAAAATTCTTCTTAGGCAAGTGCGAAATTAGAATTATTTTTGCTCTTAGTTATTTAAAGGACAGTGACCTTCCAGCTCGCCAGCTCAGTAATTTTACATGAGTTCTCACTGGTCGAATTTTTTTACGACAGCTGTTGGTTTACCGTTTCTGGCACAGAAAACGACTAAGATTAATGAATATTAATACTAATATTGTCAAGAAATAAACTTATCATATACAACAATCCGAAGTACGCCATCATTTCTACTAATGAGGTAACAATACAGTCTGTATTTCTAGAGTATCCCTTAAATATAACTTTTTGAATTCTCTTTTTCTTTTGCTAAGAGGCATCACCTCCTACATCAAGAAACCTCCACACTGTCTTTCATAAGTAGTCCGCGCAGACTGTTTAAAAAGTGAACCACTCGTGCGCATGAACCCAAAACCTTTTATAAAAGTAATTGAGAGAAATTTATCTTATATATTTGAGAATTAAATCTGTAGTGGTTGACAAGTGAATGCCAAGTGAATACCAAGTGATTACCAATAATATTCATAAATAAAATAAATTTTTAGTCATATATTTTCTACTACTTTCTTATTTTAACTGTATTCTGTATTAAATGACTCGTTCAGTAAGTGGATAACCTTCACAGTGGTCTGATCGGACTACCCATGAAAAACCGAGTGAAGACTTTCAGTTATACTCGTAGGAGGCGTTGTGAGAGGTCACGCGCGCGCACTTAGAATCTACAGTATTCTCTTCCGGACGCCCCTGACCGGGGGGGCAGAGTTAAGCTTTGATCACTGTCTGCGGTCAGTAAGCGGGTGGGTGACTACTTTGATCTGCCTGCGTAGGGATCGTGGGGGTGCTGTATCGGTTCTTGTGAAACTGCTCTACCGTGAAGTGCTGGGCTTCACGCACAGGTCGCCGTGCTACCAAAGCAGGGGAGCCATCCCCACTGCAGAGAATCAAAATTGCGATGGCATGTCTTCGGATCATCCTCTAGGATGTTTCCCAGACCGTCGCCAAAAGCCCATTGTGCAGTTCTAGTGCAACGTAAATAAAGTACCTGCCATAGACAGTGGTCGTTTTAAAAATTTAAAAATCTTTATTTCATAAAAATTTCTTCCTCGACAATTCATGTATTGTATTGGAATATTGCATTTTTTTTAATACAATTCTAGAATTAACGAGAAAAATTATTATTACTATTCTTCTTACTTTTTTGTGATTTTTTTGGGTCGGAATATATTGAGCGCGTTTCAAAATATCCTATTTATTCTTATTATGAACATTTTAAAATGTCTGAATTAAATTTAACAACATTTTTGATATTTCTAGTAGTCTTCACTTTAGTAGTAGTCTTCACGTAGTAATAAAAACGTTGTAGCAAAATGAATAAAAAATTTTGAGTTGTAT
This sequence comes from Parasteatoda tepidariorum, assembly GCF_982258835.1. Classification (NCBI taxonomy): domain Eukaryota; kingdom Metazoa; phylum Arthropoda; class Arachnida; order Araneae; family Theridiidae; genus Parasteatoda; species Parasteatoda tepidariorum. Next base: position 9,143,032 of record NC_141758.1, on the reverse strand, counting down.
AATGAAATGAAATTTTCTTTTATGTGTTTAGGTACTATGTATGCAGTAACAAATTCAGTGGCAAACACTGCCGGCGTCTTTGGTCCAATGAGTGTCGGATTTTTTACCTTCAGAGGCGTAAGTACTTGCTTAACACTTACTCTTATCAGAGTTAACGGAAAGTTCTGCCCTCGCAAGTATACACAGGAATGAAACAGTTCCGCTTTCTGCAAATGTTTTAATAAATTTGTAGCGAATTAAATATTAACCCTTTGCACTCGAGAGCTGACTGTCAGTCACCTCTGTCAATTATAAATTACCCACCACTCTAAATGTGAATTTCTTTTCACCTTAATGGTCAGTTACCACTTCATTCAGTGATCTCCGGGTATTAAAAGGTAAGATCGTAAAAACTCTTTCAAAATGTTAGTGGTTGCGTCCAATTTTTTGACTGTTAAAAAGACTTCGAGTGCAAAGGGTTAAACCTTTGCACTGTCAGTCACCACTGTCGCCTATAAATTACCCACTACTCTAATTGTGAAATTTTTTTTCATCTTAATGTTTAGTTACCATTTCATTCTGTGATCTTTGGCTATTACGAGGTAAGGTTGTGAAAAATCTTTCAAAATGTTAGTGGTTGCATCCATTTTTGGACTGTCAAAAGGATTTCGAGTGCAAAGGGTTAAAACTTACAAAATAAGGATAATTACGCTCACTCCTTAAAAGAGTCACTGGAAGATAACTCCATAGACATTGTCAAAGTCACTGGATATTTGATAGCCTGGTATTTAGCTCGAATCTCAGCCTCTATGTAATTGGTAAGTCACGAAATCTAAAAACTTATGTTGTGTCTCTGTTTACGCTAAATGCTGAATATTGGTGTGAGCTCCGTATTTGGCGCGAAGTTCCACCAACCGATTCATTTAAACTAGGTTATCATGTACTTACAAGTCATGAAGATTACTAAACTTATGATGGGTTCTCCATTCACGGTCTAATTTTACAGTTATATAAAAGATTTTTTTATACCAGAAAGTATTATGGTACTTACAAATGGTAATGTTCTAGCTTAAAGGGACACTGCATAGACGTATGTCACTTCCACTTTCGACAAAGAATATTTTGAAGCGGTAGAGAATTAAAAACAAATTTTGTTTAATTTTGCCAATGCTTTAAAGGTTCGCTAAGAAATAATTAAAATGAAATGGCATGTTATAATAATGTTTTAATTATTAAAGTGTAGGAATGGACAACTGACCCAAGAATTAACATCAATTCTTCTATCCAGAAATCGGAGCCAGTTGGCATCCCAGCATACATGGCGCAAAACAAAAGATCATATGCATACATATTCAAACTTGTAACGAAAGTATACATTTGCATACCTACCAACTTGAATGGTCGATGAAAAAGATTTTACAAAGTGGCAAGAAAACAACTAGAAAAAGTTAGAAATATTATCTAAATATTAAACTGCTTCAACATTTCAGAGCCGAGTAACTATCAGTTAATCTTAAAATGTATAAAATATTTGGGAACCTGAGGCCGCTTGCGGCCCTTTTCCCATTCATCTTTAGCTTGATCTTTGTGGTGCTTCGATGAGGCTGTGGAATGTAAATGAGGTAAAGAGTAACTATCAGATCGATCACATCTATGCGTTTTTTTTTAAATTATTGAATTATCATGGTAGTTTGAAATTTGCTTTGAAACTTCAAATTTGAAGGTTTAACCATTTAATGCGACATTTATTTCTAGTAAAGGTAAATTAAAGTATTTTTGGAATTGAAATTGATCTAAGAATAGTAATTGATACAAGGAAAAAAACTAATTTAGCTTATAAAAAATTAATCTAAATTTTAATGCTATTTGTTTTCGTGGTAAGTATATTTATCACGACCTATTAGGAACTTATTGACTTTTATTTTTCGTTATTTATAAAATAAATTTTATAACTGCTAAAAACTTTAAAGGGAATTATGTATTTTATAACTTTTATACGTTTTCTTAAACTAACAAATGGTTACCAAATTTATTCAAACCCACTTCAAGAAAGTTGAAGTTATTAACAAGTGGAAACCTAAATTAAAAGTGGTAAAAAAGTTTACCATGGACTTTAAAAGTGGTGGTAAGTATACTTACCACGGCCTTCGAAAGGGTTAATACTCCGAAATACTATGATGCTGCTACCAGTAAGAAATTTTTTTCTCAACTCTCGTATAAGTTGGCAGCTAAATGTTGATACATACATTTCCGCTTTGTGGCCCTGGTGCCCAGCTAGCATAACTACAGGAGAAAAGCATAAATACATTTGAAGGTAAATAACTATCTGCTATGTAAAAAAACGGACCATGTTCTTTCTCGAAAAGTATTTTAACCCTTTCGCACCGGACGGGACAAGTGCTGTCCTAATCTGGTAAACTTTTGATATTACGGCTCGGCTGGGGCAACATATGTCCCAGTTACTAAAAAATATCTAGGACCGAAAATAACGCCCACTTTGGTCTCCAAACAATTTTAAGGTCGTCTCATCGTTTTGAGTCCATCGTGTCAATCATTCCCAATCTAATCAAGCGAGCGACATTTTGCTCCGGAGAGCGAATAAATATTTTCGAGTGGTAGTTAATTAATTCTAATTTTTGTTTTAATGAATTCAATTTATTAGGCTTTAAGCCACCACTATTTCTAAATAATTCGAAGGCTTCTTCCTCTGTTGAAGAGTCGAAAGAAAATTTACCCTGATAACAATTTGAGACAGCTCGCTTATATTATTGAGTGTTCTGAAATTGAAAACACTGAGTCCACATTCGAGGAAAGCACCGAAGAGGAGACCGACAATGAAGTCGTTTCACCAATAACAATGATTTGGTTGATAATGAAGTTGAGCTCCAGAATCAGAATTCACCATCATTATTATGGTGTCATCCAACTAACTTTGCACCACGAATGCCGCTAGTTACTAGTTAGCGAGACTTTTCAATGTTGGAAACCATTTCCCCCAATTGAGGGAATAAACGTGCTGAAGATGTGCATGGTGCGCAAAAATGAATAAAGAAGCACGCTCGAAAATAGTGTGCACTTCTTGCAACGTAGCACTGTGAGCAAGAACTGTTTCCAGCCCTACCATACCCTCAAGAATCCCAGACTTTAGATACTATTGTTCCTCCACTACTTTCAATTTTTTCTACTTTTTACCGTTCTTATTTTATAACTGTTAATTTCGAAAAGTGTTTATAAATAAATATGTTAATAAAAAATGTTAACGCAAATGTACATGAAAATGTTAATAAAAAGAACGTTGCCTTAAAAAATCATCAAAAATTTAAGTAAAATGTCAATAAAAATGAGTTATTGACTCTAGAATTCCTGCCGGGACATACCCTGTCCCGGGATTTAGATGCTATGGCCTTACGGCGGAACATATGCTGTCCCATCAATGAAGCTTGTGAAATCACTGCTATTGATGTTGCGCTTTTATGGGGACGTTTATGCGTCTCCAAGACCTTCAACCTTTTAGGCATAAAAGTTATTTTATCTAATAACAGCTTGGAGGAGAAGTAACTGATCCCGTCACTGGGGCGCACTAGGACTGATTTTTCGCCGTATTGAAAAGGTTAAAGTAGATCTAATACACTATCTCGACAAAAGTATCCGGACACCCTATTGTTATGGTGGTAGACGCATAATGGTGTAGGATGCTTCTCGTGTCTTGGCCTAAGTTCGTTAGTTCCTATGATAGGACTAATAAACTCTGAGATGTATATGGACAATGCTGCACTCCCAACTCTGTGGCAATATTTCAGGGAAGACCCATTTCTCTTCCAGTCGGATAACTGCTCCATTCACACATCGAGACATGAAAAGACGTGATTTGACGAAAGGGGTGTTCAAAAACTGGACTGGCCTTTTCAGAGCCCCGATCTGAATCTCACAGAACATTGGGACAAATTAGAGCAGAGATTACGTAGCCAACCTCAATGCAAGCTCTAACTTCAGCTGCGATAGAAGATAATGCCTATCAAAAACTTTTGTAAAGTTTTCTCAGGTGTGTATAGGCTATCGTCGATACAAAAGGGGGACCAACATCATTTTAATGTGGGCCTAAGGACGTTATAAATCCATATCACTGGGTGTCCTGATGCTTTTGGCCGGATAGTGTATATACTTTGAAATATTAATCCACATTACATAGAAGCCTATCCGGAAGTTCTAGCTTTCCCAGAATATTCAAAGTGGTAGCCAACTGACAATTTAAGTTAAACTTAATGCGTATATTTTAGATCACATAAAAAAACGTCTTTCATGAATGTCTCAGTCGACTAAAAATGTAAAAAGTGAAGAGTGATAAAAAGCAAAATTCTACTAAAATAGATTAAAATTAGCAACTTTTTCAAGCATATTTTCAAATAACTTTATTTTGCCTTAAATATGAATAATTTACAATGTGCTAGTAAAGAGTGAATAATTAAATAATAAAATGAATTGAGTTTTAACCACTGCTTACATTTCTAGTCATCTCTGCACCTCTAATAGGGTTTCTTTTTATCAATGTTTAACAGGGCTCCTGGAAATTTTTTTTAAGTGGTATCAAAAGTGATGTATATCTAGATATTTTAAGCTGTCACACAATAAATATTTAATTTAAAGGAAATATATATGGGTGAAAAAAATAACTCGGGTACATAATTGCGGGATTCGAAAATGAAAGATAAATGTGAGCATTTTTCAGTCCCCTTGAAAAATCTTACCTACCATTCATTTACTTTTTCCAAGTCATGGGAGCCGTGTTCAAGTTATTTGCATATAGTAGTGGACAAAATTATTCCGAAACAAATTTATTAAATCTTACTATAGATAAAATTTTAATGATGGTGTCGTAGTTTTCCATTGTTATCGGTGCATTTCATTGGCCAGAAAATCACGTGGTAGGATCCAGTTTTCCCCCATTCATTTCCATATTGTTTAGGTTGTCATCAGCATAAAATTAACAAAAGTCGTAAAGGTATTGTTTTCCTTTAAAGTTATTTTTCAGCACTGCTATTATTAGCGAAAATTTTAAATTATGGTTGAGAACTCATCAAATTTGTTTGAACAATATAATGTATTAAGAATATAAATGTTACTTAAAAAAAATGATAATTAAAAAATCACTTCTGTTCACCAAGGGATCTAAATGTTTATAATGCTAATAGATAGTAATATTTGGACGTGGGAAGTAGAGGCGCAAGAGCATAAGTAAACAGAATTCCTTTCAGTACATAGATGTTAAGTGAATATTTTTAACTTTAGTAGAAAACTTTTTTCTGCCAAGAAAAAACAAATATTGCGAAGCAATCATTGGGGTTGGTGAGCGGTAGCCTTTGCCCCCTAGTATATAATAAAAGTTGCAGAGATGCCAACTTGCTCCGGACAGCAAATATATATTTTAAAGTGATAGCTTATCAATTGTAATTCTTTGTTTAATAAATTCAATTTAGTAGATTTTTATCCACCATTATTTCTAAATAATTCGCAGGTTTATATGATTCACCACTATACAGTACTTATGTCATGCTATACCTTTTAAAAAGCAAGCAAAGATAGTCAAATATTTACAAAATCTACATTGTAATTATTTACCGTATTTTTAATTATTTTGGCGTGTCCGGAGCAGTTGGTATCTCTGAAGTTGAATAATAAAATTTACTACCATTTTAAATATCAAAATAAAAGATTTATAATAAATGGAAAAAAACAATCAATTACTCAGATTAATTACGATATCAACAAAACCTTTCTTGATTTACAAATTGTGAAACTAAATTGCCAATTTTATAAAAAGGCCATAAATTGTGACACCGCAGTTTTTAATGAAATTTTTACTTTTTAAAACTTGCGATAAAGCATAAGCTTCAATACAGTGGCAGCTTATTTTTGTAGTGACGTAACTTTATCTAAAATACAAATATTTAATTTTCTTTTCATTCCAATTACGAGAAAGAGATATTTTTAAAGATAAAATTTCAAGATAAATAAGAAATGAGCCACTAACAGCCTCAGGCGTATTGAATTTTAATGATGATGAGATAAATTGTGAAAATAATTATGGTGAGATAAATTTTGATGATTAAAGATAAATTTTGATGATGAAGAAACTACTCAGCGATGCTGAAAATACATCCATAAAGAAGTGCTAGATCCACCGGCAAAGAAGCCACTGATGACTAAAAATGTTAAAAGTGGTGATTATAAGAAAGCGGAAATCTATTATAAGTTATTAAATTGCGCAAATTATTCTGGTGCTTTCCTCTCAGTTTACCATCAAAATTCAGAGCAGACATTGTTTTCGTTTTAAATAATGAATAAGTATTATAACGTATGACAGGGTGGAAGTTATGCTTGAATAATCAAATAAATTGAAATTCAGTTTTTACATCTTTAAACGCCTGTTTCATTCCAGCGTCTGCTACATATGAATTCAATTTTTTTAATGCAGTGAGTGATGACTTCAGATCTAAATAAAGAAAAAAGAATTATTAACACATTGAATGCCATGGAGGTCACCGGTGACCGGCACTGAGTTTGTTCGTAGCGCCACGAGGATCACCAGTGCCCGGCGAATCCAAGATTATTAGAGACACATAATTCGAGTAAATTTTAATTTTTTTTATATTATTATCGTTACTGAAATGGCTTGAAGAAATTAATGCAATATAGAACATACAAAAATAGTTTTATTTATGTACACAGAGATTTCAAAGCGATAGTTTATTAATTGTGATTCTTGGTTTATTAAATTCAATTTAGTAGATTTTTTTTCCTCCACTATTTCTAAACAATACGTAGGCTTATATAATTCACCACATGTACTTTAAAATGCCATGCAAAACCTTGTAAAAAACTAGCAAAATCTGTCAAATGTTTGCAAATTTATTTAGTAGTTATTTACCGTTCGGCCAGACCGGCAATCCATTAAAAATTAGACAATGTGTTTAGGTATTATAGCAGTCAAAAACTATCTGAAAGAAAAATGTTAATTGAAAAGTAGATACCACTTCTGACTGTTTTGAAAGAGAAACCATAATTCAAAAGAACTTCGCACTTCAAGTGGAATAGGGTACCTGAGCCAAATATGATCTTTGTCCATTCATCATGTCTATAATGGTGAGTGAGATTGGGAAATTGTGTAAAAAGATCTTATACAAAAAAATGTGAGAATATCTTTACTTCTTTCGTTTAGGCTGGATGTAACGATTGTTGAAATGAATGTAGAATATTGAAGAGTTGATTATCACTGAAAAATTGCGTCGAAATCGGTCTGTTGTATCAATCTCCATCTAAGTTTTGGTACTGAAAAATGTCATTAAAGCTTGCTCTATTGCATTTTAAAGCTTTGAGAGAAAAATATCTAGTTTAAATTGTCAACGTGGTAGTCGAGCCTGTTTATTTTATGATCTTTATGGGGTCTTTCTTTCGGGGGAACTTGCTTGCACTAGTTACTTTTTTTTCAGAAGTTAATTTTGAAAAGTGCCCAGTTCCTTTATTTGCGTTTTTGACTTGTTGACCCATGCTGATGATGCATATGAAAAGCTTAATGGACGAAGCAGGTCAGTGCAAGGCTGCCAACTCTCTATGCTTTTAACACATTGTTGACCGGTCACGAGTTAACTCGTGTTTTGGTTATCAGTGATCTCGTGGTGACTATTTTAAAAAGTGGGCGTAATTTTCCTTACTTTTCAAGTTTTACTATTTAATTCTATACCAATTTATCATATATTTACGAAATACGCTATATTTGCAAAATTTGTGGTACATCATTACACATAGGTGATTTCTAAATTTCTATCATACGGCATTAAAAATTCAAAAAATTTTAAAGTTTATTTTTATTGATTTACTTCCACACCCGCTTTCAAAGCTATAGCCGGGCACATGGGGTAATTTTCAGAAAAGATGCCGGTAAGCAATGTGTTATGAAAGATTTCTTCAAGTGGTAGCTAAATTTAATGTATTATTGTTTGTTTCGTAAGTGCATATGAGATGCTACTTGAATCCATCTCTCTCGCTTTTAATTTTTTCGTGACAGAAGTAGACTTCTTTGAAACGACGCCACTAAACAGTGCATTGTGCCGCACATTGCATGTTACGATATCTTGTTACATTATACCTATGCAGCTAGAAAATACTTCATTCTGAAATAAGCCAGACAGAAGATGCCGGCTAATTATGGCGCTAGTTCACGCCGGTCATCTGATGGATGTCGGCTTATTAAGGAGCACGTACAAACAGGCTATTGCATGGCTGTTTGATAAATATTACGCCCGTGCACACAAATCATCGGCTGATGCCGGTTAATTACAGCACTCGTACACACAAGTCATCTTGTGGATTCCGGCTAATTAGAATTATCATACACTCAAGTCATCGGGTGGAGGTCGGTCAATTACAGCGTTCGTGTAAACGAGTCATCGGTCGGATACCGGCTAGTTACAGTCCTTATGCACACAAGTCAGCGTAATGGTTGGCAGCTCTGTACATAACATTTTCAAGGGTATTTAGTGCTGTTGTCGTTGACCATTAAGGTTATGGGGGTGCGATTGTTCTAGTTTTCCAGTGGCGCCATCTATGGCTAAGAATTCGATTTCTCCCACACCCATCTATAGTGTGGTTCAATACATACAGTCATTCATTCATCCACGGATCGAATTTTTGACCTGAACCAGAGAATAATTAGTCTCCATTCCAATATTCCCAGAGGTATAATTTGCTATGGAAACATGAAGGACTATTTGACCTGGCAGATTTAACGTACGCCAGTCACCATTTACTACACGGGGAGTCTTCGGCCGGCGGGATTCGAGTTCCCGATCTCATGAAAATGAGTCCAGCGCCCTACCAACCAGGCTAATCCCGCTTCAGGGATATTTAATGTATAGGAAAAATAACATGACGTAGTAATTAGAGAAATGTTTAATGTAACAGAACTGATTTTGCTCTCATTTTAATTTTAACTATACTAATACACACTAGTTTTTACGATGCTTGTATGATTTTTACTTGAAATTAAATAGTAGCAAATATAAGAAAGTAGAAAGTTGCTGGAGATATTTGAATTTTTAATAAATCTATAATAAAATTGTTCGTATGTTTGTTTCCCCTTTTACTCTCTGAAAATGTAATTTACCTGGTTCAAACACTCATGTGTGAGAATTAATTAAATCATCAAAACAAAAATTAGTGTGATTAGAATGATAATTTTGCATCATGCCAACAAGTGTCAGCATTTCTCGATATAAAATTTATCAGAAAATGAAAAAAATCATTAAAATCATAGCTGAAGATTTTTTAATAAATCAAGAAGAAAAGAACAATTACTGGTAGGAAAATCATATCAATTTTGATAATTTTCGTGATGAGTAAAATATCCAAGAATTGTTCCAAACAAAAATGGTCTAATATAAATTTGCATTACTACGTCATAAAATGCCCTAATAGAATTTGGTGGAGTATTTGGTAGTAGTTAGTATATTTGGCAATAGCAGACCTACTTTCCCCGCAGCAATTGCATCTCTTTAAAAAAAATGTTTCGAAATTGTATTATTTTTTATTACTCTAGCTTTCCGGCTATAAGTTATTTCATTAACCCTTTCGCGCCAACTGTCACAAATACGTGACAGCACAAAACCGTATCAATCAGGGTAAAAAGATAAAACTGGTAATCAAAGTAATTCTTTAGCAGTTTATTTGTGAGCGGTGTTATAATTGTTTCATTTATTTAATTCACCATTACCCGAGTAATTATCGTCAAGAGTAATGTAATTTGAAAGTACATAATTATAACAACTAATGCACAAATATAAAATAAATAAGTACAAATATATGAGCAATTCTACAAATAAACGCCAATTAGGTGGCCAAAAAAAATATTTGAGGGGGGGGGCACACTATTTCTACATGAATTTTCTTCATTTCTACACCCTAAAAAGGCATGAAAAAATCGTGAACATGGAATTTTTTCTTTGTGACATACTTTAAATGTGACATACTCTTTCTGACATACTCAGATAAGTCTGAGCCATTTATTCAGATAAAACGATTTTTACGTAAATATAATATTATTATAATGTCTCTCTAACATGTATTTATAGAGATTTCGTACTATAAGATTTTATTTTAGTATGAAAAGAAAAATTAAAAAAATTTAATCTAAGTTCCTAAATTGAAAAAATCGGGAAAAACTTAAAATTGGTATTTTGTCATTTAAAGTAAAAATTTCATGTTTAATACTTTTTCTTGCTTTTTTAGGGTATAAAAAAGAAGAAAATTCATGTAGAAATAGCGTGTCCCCCCCCCAAAGAATTTTTCTTTGTTTGGCCACCTAATTTCCGTTTATTTGTGGAATTGCTCATATCGTCGCTTTGAAACTAAACCGTAGTAATTCAAAAAAATCGAAAAATGAGATATTTGGGTCATTTTGTGTTAAAAAAAATCACCCTTTTAGAGAAACAAAGTGTTATCTTCATAGTTCCATAAAATTAATTTAGAGAGCAGATAAATCGTTATCGCTTTCGCGCGATTAGCATTAGCGCGGGAAATTAGAAATTGCTCTCCTGAAAAACTTGCTTTTTTGAATTACCACGGTTTAGTTTCAAAGCGACGATAGGATCAATTCTATAAATAAACGCCAATTTTTATAATAAAATATAATATTATAGTATGAAATCTCTATAAATACATTTTAGAGAGTATAATAATATTATATTTATGTAAAAATCGTTTTATCTGAATAAATGGCTCAGATTTATCTGAGTATGTCAGAAAGAGTATGTCACATTTAATGTATATCACAAAGAAACAATTTCATGTTCACGATTTTTTCTTGCCTTTTTAGGGTGTAAAAAAGAAGAAAATTCATGTAGAAATAGTGTGCCCACCAATTTTTTTTTGGCCGCCTAATTGGCGTTTATTTGTAGAATTACTCACACATAAAAGTTAAAAATAATTGAAAAACAAAGTTTATACTTCCCGTACGAAGTTTGTCTGCAAAACTCTTACGAATGTTAAAATTACGCGCAAATTTAAACACAAATCACATTAATTAAACTTTCTAAAATATTAGGCTGTTCTAGAATATTAGGCTTTCGTTAGCATAACATTAGAGGAGAGATACACCGGAAGTTCTCTAAATTTTTTCCGGTTTTGGAAAGCTTGTTATTTTTTACATTCAGTCAACCACCTATTACATCCAGGAAACTGGTCACCATCGAATAGCGATAGAACGGGTACGAAAAATTCGAATCCAAAAACCGCGTTTCAGTTCCATAAGGGTGGTATCCGTAACACGGTGGATTCAGCTACTGTGGCAATGTTTGAAAAGTGATAAAGTTTGCAATCCATACTAACAGATTTGCCGAGATTCTGGGGGTTGTTGCTGCCATTTAGCATTTTGGATTTCATGATGAGATTTTTGAACTTGAGATTTAAAAATTAGTGAGCTTAACAATGGATTAATGATTTTTATAATTTTTCAATACTTGAAATTCATATTAATGCTTGTCTCTTCCTATATAAATGCTTGTCTCTTCCTGTTATGTTTATTAATTTATGATTTATATGCTTTTCTCATGGTATGTGTATATATTTGTCCAAGCTATTTTCTGGTAAGAATCGTAAAAACGACATTTTGGCGTTAGTGGCAAGCGTCAGCGTGTCATTTTGGTGTTGGCGGCATTTTTCAAAATCACGCTAAGCGTGTAACGTACACTAAAAGTTTACAAAATAAAATTGGTTCCGTATTAAAAAGTTTTATGTTTACTTTATTTTCAGCCTACTCTAGCTAACTGGAGTAATGTCTTCTACACAGCGGCTGGTGTCTACTTAGTGAGTGGTACTTTATTTGCGGTATTTGGAACTGCTGAATTACAGCCATGGGAATCAACAAAGAGTGATTTGAAGAAACCAGAAATGTATCCAGATAATGTGATACATGTTGACGACTTAAATGAGCCTACATGAGAACTCTTAATATTTTATTTTAAATTTATATCTAAACAGAGTTACATCCCACCCACCTCTTCTTGGAGGAAAAACTGCATTCTACTAAATTGTATCTCATATATTTATTGAAATCATGTCGCAATAACAGTATAATTAAAAAAAGGTCTGTCGAATTGTTCATTTATTTCAATTTGGTAGTACATATCCAGTCCGTTTCAGAATTAATAATCAAAGATCTGCGCATGCGTCAGCTCTGATGAAATGCGCACGCATCCGTGAAGAAATATCAAATTTACGTAAGTGAAGAGATTTAGCAAACATTCGTAAATTAGAAACGGTAACGTAGTGAAATATCAACTTTAATTGTAGAATCTTAACTTTGTCCACAAAATCAAAACAAACATTCACAATGGATGTAAACTATTTTTTTAAAGCAGAAGAACACGATTCAGAATGCTTTGCTATTCGTAAAATTGCGGATCTGGGTGCAGAAAAATTTGGTAGATTATAGATGAATTCAGCGATAAAAAATGCAGCTTATTATTATTATTTAAAAGAATATTATTGAACTTCTATTGATTATTTAACTTTAACTAACTTGTATAGTTGAAATAAATATAATTTATAATTTTGAAATAGCGAAAATATATAATGTTAAAATAATATAACCATAATGTTGAAATAAGCGAATACAATTATATTCTTATTGAATGAACCAATTGTAAGATCACACGATTCATTTCTAATATTCATGAATACATTTCTTCAAATTCGCATTCCAGGTCCATGTTTTTAGTTCGAAGAGAGGCTTAAACAGAAAATAACATTTAACTGCTACAAATAGCGTGCTTGTATCTTTGTCTTTGTAGTGTAAATCGCACCAACATAGCGTAAAGATGCGTAGCACCTGAAATAAACAGTTGCTTCAATCTTAGACTCGGGAGCTTGTAGAAGCTATCGTAAAAGTGAGAAATCTCCCTATTAACACAAAACCTATTGCGTGTTGACAACAATGAACTTAAACAAATTGAGATATGAATTTAAAAGAAACGGAAGATGAAAGCTATCAATTCTTATAAACAAACAACCAGTTCAACATTTATTTGTTTTAGTAATGCTTGTCAATTCAAGCATTTAATATATTAATTTGGAGTATTATTTTGATTTTCACCCTTTCGCACAGATTCTCACAAATACGTGACAGCATAAAACCGTATCAATCAGGGTAAAAAGATAAAACTGGTAACCAAAGTAGTTCTTTAGCAGTTTATTTGTGGGCGGGGTTATAATTGTTTAATTTATTTAATTCACCAATACTTAGTTCAAAATAAAACTATTTAGTTATACTTTGAATTAACATTGATTATATGTATGATTAAACTAACAATAATTAAAGTAAAAGCAAAGTAATTCTGTCTAATTAGCAACGACTACATTTAAGTTACCGTTTTTTATTTAATTACAACTTGATTCTGATTTTGTACGAATGCTTTTCTGAATCACCCGTTCCCAAGTGGTTAATGATAATTAATACTAAAGAGTACCAGATATATGAATGAGCTGCCTAATGATTCAACCTGTTTTTTTTTCGTTAAATACTTCTGTACTACATCCATTTTCACCTGCTTTAATTGTTACTATACTTTTTCATTTTCTATATTTCTTTTCATTTTTTAAAAAAAAAATTTTTTTTTCATGTTTGATAAGCGAACCGATAAGCGATCCCGCTATTATAAAATTTGTTTATTATTAATTATTACTTTATATCATTAATTATTACTTTACATTATTTTATTAAATATTGGGGGAGAGCCGTGGTGGCTCAGGGAATAGCGCGTTAACCTTCCTATGAGGTGACCAGGTTCGAATCCCAGCGATGACTGGTCGATACGAATTCCAAACCCAGCTCACACCAACCACAATGCTGACGTAAAATACCCTCAGTGGATTACGGGTTAGACTCCTCTTGCCGTCTAACCGTGGGACTTTTTTTAGTTTTTCTCTCCAGGTAACGCAAATGCGTGTTAGTTAGATCAAAAAGTTCTCCATGAAGGCTCTCAATACTTGATCCAAGAGTCTTTTGGAATAGATGCAAAATTACAAGGCGTTCATCAACGGTTATAAAATAAAATAAAATGCCAGGATTCGCTTGAAAAAACGCATTTTTAAATGGTAGAATACTCAATCGATCGAAATGGTGAACTCATTCGATCAAATATTTCTTGATAAAATTAAATTTTTCATATATATGACTGTATCACGCCTTTTTAAACTGATAAAAATCGCTAGATTTGATTTTTACTTACAGAAATGTTTACTTTTAAAAATAATGATGAACTGTAATCTATAAAAATCAGTATTTACTAAATAATTTTGAAAACAAAATATTATATAACAAAATGTATTATTTAATTTTGAAAACAAATTATGTAACTGATTTACAGCTGGGCGACTGACAGTCGCAAATAAATTTCATAATTAAAAGTGTAAATTGTGTCGAAAATTTCATAATAATCCTTTCGTAAATGTTTCAAATAAGAAAAATACTTAGCTATGTCAGACATCGCTATTGCTTAAAACCAGAACCAAAATGTGTAGTCGAAAAGAGTTAGATTTGCTAGATACTTAAAAATCATATAAAAGTATCTTTCAAGAAATATTTTTGATTTAATTTCATAGAATCTACGGCGTATTATATCTTTTCCACTTAATTAAACTTAACCGAGCGCTATCTATCGGAATAAAATGCTATTACTTATACTAACCATGCACTACACTTTTCATAATTAGAGCCCTGGTGGCTCAGGGAATAGAGCGTCCAAATGAGCCTCCAAATGAGGTGAGACCCGGGTTTAAATCCCAGCGATGGCTGATCAATACGAATTCCGCTAATGCTTCACACCGACCGCAGTACTGACTTAAAATATCCCCATTGGTAGACGGATCGTGAGTTAGAGTCTCTTTGTCGTCAGGTTAACCATGAGAGGTTTACGTGGATTACCTCTCTATTTAACGCAAAGGAGGGCTAGTTTCATTAAAAAGACCTTGGCGAAAGCAAATTCTTTCTTATACTTAATCTAGGTGTTCCCTTGTTTTCTGGATTGGGTTTAAAATTACAAGTCTACAGAGTTTAACATTAGTAGTCTAAATTTAAAATTAGATCGGTTATATAATAAATAACATTTTCATAATTGATTTAAGTTTGCAACAGTCATTCACGACTGTTAGGTTCTTAGTTTATATATTTTTTTGCAAGCGCTCTCCATAGTAATTCTGAAATTGTCGCAAAATTCGTATACGAAGAAAAGCTCAGTTTTGCCAAAATTATTAGGGTATGCTATCTAATTTTGAATATTTAAAAAATTAATTATTTATGTTCATGGAATTTTTAATTGATTTTGATAATTTTTATCTAGGACGAAAAATTCCACAGAATTGGCATTTCTTTTGTTGTTTGTTTGTTTAAAAATTAAATATCTGTCTT
The DNA here is from genome assembly GCF_982258835.1 of Parasteatoda tepidariorum. Taxonomy (NCBI): domain Eukaryota; kingdom Metazoa; phylum Arthropoda; class Arachnida; order Araneae; family Theridiidae; genus Parasteatoda; species Parasteatoda tepidariorum. The sequence continues at coordinate 9,127,596 of NC_141758.1, read as the reverse complement.
TTAAAATATTAAAACTGTTTGTCCGTTAAAAAGCTCAGATAATTTTTTAGCGCAATATGATAGATATAGTATAAATTCTTGCTTTGTCTAAAGTGTAAGGTACTTTAACTCTAATATTTTTATTTTGCTTGGCGAAATACTTTCAAAAACACTATTACTATAATTTCTTTAGTCGAGTAATAAAGCACGATTTCAGGATAACACTGCCAAATGTGATTACCGGAAGTGTGGTAACTAACACCTCTATCATTCTCTTTCAAAACCTTAGTCTGGACAAATTTAAAATTTCTTGTCGTAATTCTGTTTAGTTAAAGGAATTCTAGAGTTAAAAGGGTTGTTTTATTTCGAAACCAGTTTAATGCATTTTCAGAAATAAAGATCATTTATGAATCAGACATCGGAATTTCTTTAAATGAAAAACCAAGGTATGGTATTGCTTATGATTATTATTATTCTAATTATTGCAAAAACATTTTAGTTTCTGTATGAAATTATGTTTCGGATTGAACTGATTTTACTTTAATTTTATAAAAAAAAAGTATTATAAAACTGACTGACCAACATATTACTTTATGATTGAGAGATAGCTTTTCATTGTAATAGAAAGTAAAACTTAAAATTATAATTTGGTGAAAGGTTCCATTTCCTATACTCTCCGTATAAGAACATTTTGATTTTTACCTTTGAGAATTTTACATTATACCGAAATTAATCAATTTTATGCATATAAATTTAATTTATTGACTTGCCGTAGTGAGTCTAGCAAAACTCATTGAAACATTAAAAATTAAATTTTAGGTTGTAAAATTCCTATTTAATTCCTATCCTAGACTAATTGTAATTTAGGTACCCATAAGAAATATATTTCTCTACCACCAGTCAGGGCTGAAAGCCCATATATATATCGAGACGGAAAAGTGTAAAAACTGGTAACAAATAAATTTCATTTTTTTGTGTTATTCCGGGAATAATAAAAATCCATAACTACCAATTGTTTTTAACGGATGCAATTTTTATATCGAATTGCTTCTTCGCCATGATAAATTTCCTAACAGTGAATTTTTATTAAAGAGAATAGATTAACTCCTCCCGAGTATTATTTAATATTGAAATAGTTCTTCTACCAGTATTTTTCTCTTTTCCGTCCCGCTTTCAGGCCTGCGCCCAGTTTGAAGTGGCAAATATAATATTATTTAATCAATATTATTAATTTATATAAACCACATTATTATTATTATTTAGTGGTAGATATTAGATTAAATTTTAGGTTGCACTGTTGTAAACCCTAAAAAATATTTATCTCGACGACCCTTCCGAAAGTGGTTGGTATGAAATTATATTCATCAAGATTGTTCTTATCGAATATATTGTAGAACATTTTTTTCTACCTTCATTTCGAGAAAGGCATATTCTTCGTGACTTCTACTACTAGGAGGAAATATACTTCTATATTTATTGTGTATGCAGTAGCTCTAACAAATATATGCTATAGATATATGCGAAATATAGGCTAACAAACAAAATGTATGCGCTAAGAAATAGTAGTAGTTCTATCCAGTTAGCTTCACCCGGAAAAAGGGTACAAAAGAAATAGTTTTACTAACAGTTTTTTTAAATTTTTTACAGACAAATGCTAGACTCTGTTTTTTGTAGCGAAAAACGATTACCTCAACAAATGACTTTCTAATAATCGGGTTTTCACGAATTAGGAGCCAACAGGGGTGAAAGCGAGACGGAAACGAGGAAAGGCTGGTAGTAAAACCTTTCCAGTTATAGCTAGTTTTGGGGAGGAGTTTACTTATTCTTTTTTTAAATTTTTCAACAATATCTACTTTATCTTGGAAAAGAAGCAGTTTTATATATATGCCAGAATTATAAAAGAAATCTTGATAGTTACAGATATTTCATTTTTTTCGAAAAAAATGCTGGAATGAAATGTTTTACGTACCAGGTTTTTCTCTTTTCCGTCTTGCTATATAAGGGCTTTCACCCATGGGAGCCAATCTTATGATACAAATTGTTGATAGCAAATATGGTATCAAACCCCTTAACTGCCGAGTAAAATTAACGTGATTCACTCCCCAGTGCCACGGTTTTTCGCTCAAGTGCACTTTCTTACACGGTGCTTTGGTGGAGAAAATGATGCACGCTTTGTAATTTAAAAACAAGAAATAGGAAAGAATGAAAGTACAAAATTTAAATTAAATAATAAAAATACAATATAAAAGATGTTAAAACTTAGCTGTTGTATGATAAATCCTGAAACATGGTTGGACACATAAACCAACATCACATTCATTGCACTGATAGCGGGATTCACCACGAATTTTTTTTCTTGAGCAAACAGCGCATTTTCGTGATGCATTTTTCTTTGAAGACGTTGATGGAAAGAATAAAAAGCACCAAATACATACGGGAAACAAAAGCGAAAAAAGAATAAACCCGACCTTACTCAAATAAATACACACAAGCGATTAATACGATATCACTTTTCCATAACATCCTTTTCCCATTCCCCCTCCTTCAAAATAAGCAAGGCTAAACTCGATCTGCCGCTGACGCTTGGCCAGCGTGTGAACGGCAGATCGAGTTTAGCCTTGAAATAAGTAATACATTCGCAAAACAAACACTTTCAAGGCCATTTTACTGCATTCTGAAGTAGGGGGTGTAGTTCTATTTATAGCAGCGCAATGCAAAGCATCGTACTTCGGGAAAGCGTATATATACGCCTGCGGCAGTTAACGCATTGTCTGGCCGAGACGTATATATACGCCCGCGGCAGTTAAGGGGTTAATAAATTATTAAAACAGACACAAAACACTACTTTGTCTGAATAAACGATGCTTTTTTCAGAGGTTTGGGATTTTCAAAATAGGGGAGGGGGAGGTAACTGTAAAGCCTATCCAGAGTCCCAATGGTTAAAGTCTTTTTTAATCGGACGGATCAAAATACAATTATGAAACTCGTTTGACCAAAACTGAATTAATAAATAATTTAATTGTTTAGTACTTTTTTGTCGTTTTATTAATTAATAATCGAAAACATTTTGAATTATTAATGCAAAATTTTACGTCATTCTAAGATATGTAAATTTAAATTATACAAAATTACAATAAAATCGCTGGGACAGTTACAGGAAAGTGAAAATTCAGGAATCAATAAGGCAAACCAGTGTGTTATTAGACACATTTTTGTTCAATGGGATGCCCGTGATTCTTTTTTTTTCCTTTTTTTTTTTTGCTTAAACGCATACAGTTGCGTAGTTACGTTTATAAAAGCAATCAATGTATAATTCCAATCTATTTCTTCAAACCATTTTAATTATTAACTCATGTAATATGTTTGTTTTATACCCATTGGCAAAATGGGTGTTGTTTTGGGTTTGATGGCGTGTGCATCTTATTTGGACGTCATCACACTTTTCAACTGTGTTCGAGAGTAATAGTAAGCAGTGCGCGTCATTGCATGCGTTGCTATGGCGATCGCTGCTATTTGATATTTTTTTTTAGAATTCGTATTTTTATTTTCACCAATAGGCATTTTCAATGTATTATCATAATAATAATTTAAAGTATTTTTATATTATTTTCATTATTAACGTATAATTACTGTCTTGACGGTGATTTTAATATAAATATGAATACTGAAGAAGGAAATGTATTTCGTGACGTCTTACATACGTCTTCGTGACTTCTATGTTTTAAAATCAATCTGACGACAAACATCAATTGAGACAGTTTTTGCAACCCATGATTTGAAATGTTGTGGCGTTTATCGGAATTAATCCAGAAAAAAAAGCATTTGACCATTGGGTAGCTAGTGATCGCAATTAAGCGATCTCAATTTTTACTTAATGGCGGTTGGTCAGAAATATATTGCTGACTCATTTAATCTTATTTTCTTTTTTAACTCGATAGTATAGGTACTACCGCTATTCTTTCTGACTCTGCCATCATAGTCTTTTTTTTCTAGTCTTTTTCTTTGGTTCTTATAATTTTGACGATTTATTTATTTTATATATTTTTACTTTTATACTTTATATTTTTTATACTTTTAGTATTTTATATATTATGGGTCATTTGAAAACAAAGGATAATATTGTTAATTATTTTTCCTGTAGAACTTATTCTATTGTTTTATATTTTTTTAAAAGATATAGGGTCCGTTTTGAGAAATATAAGGAACTAGTAAATTTAGTATTCGCATTTTGTTACGTTTACGCGTTACATTTTTTCCTTTTTTAAAAATTTAGTGAAGATTGTGAATTGTGCAAGATAAAGATTTTAAATACAAGTGCATTCATAATAAAGATGCAATAATAAGAGAAGAATTATAATTAAGAAATTATATTTTGCGTCATGAATTCCTTGTTCAAGACAGAAAAAACAATGTAAATGGAATAAGAAAATATTTATGATCAATAATAGAAAAATAGTTTTTTTTGTATGTGCAATATTTAAATTTCTATGAACCTTTATATTCATTCCTTCTTGTCTCATTTATTTTGGGCCAGATGGTCTACATTTTTTAAAAAAATACACGTGTGTTGATGCAAAAAAGTTAGCAGTTTATATAAAAGCAGTCATTTCACATCCTAGCAGTCATCCTAGATTAAGTATTGAAAGACATTTGCCTTCGTGGAGGACTTTTTGATGCAACAAACCAGCATTGATTACATGGAGAGAATGCCTGCGAAAACTTTCCACGGTTAACCTAACGGCAAGGGAACTCTAATTCATGATTCGTCTACCCCTGAGGATATTTTACGTCAGCACTGTGGTCGGTGCGAGCCGAATGCGGAATTCGAATCGACCAGCTATCGCTGAGATCGCTTATTTTATGATTTTGATTTTTTTTGCAACGGGGTTACGTATCCCACGATTTATTGTTTTTGTAACTGCTTCATATGCATCGATTGTTTCTTTCCTTATTTCTTCTGATACTCCGTGTCTCTTGTATTGACCTTAACTTGCATTTTTATTAGAGGTTCTGGGTCTTCTTCTGCTACTTTTTTATCTAACTCGTTATTAGTATTGTGACTCTACATCAATATATAAATGGATCCAAACAACTCTAACACTGACTTGAACAAACTATGACTAATGACTCCTTCTTGAAATGTTGAATCTTCCATCTCTGGTTCCTCAAAATGTTTAGCTAAATCTCTTGCAATTAATTTAGCTACCATGAATTTTTTAATGATCACATTATGGCTTGAAGATTTACCGTTAACATCATCCTCAGAGCTGGGCCAGTCTTCGTATGTCACAGAGGTGAATGCCACCCTTTCCGAAGGAGCACGTACCTTAACTACTGCTATAATTCATCATGGTTAAGCATCTATGGGTCTTCTCCCATAGGCCCAGCCCATGTTTTCCTTTTCTCTGCTAAGAGCAGCTTAGAATTAGGTCATGTTAATAAAGGTATTCATACGTATTGCTAATGCTTCTGAGAAAAATATTTTTTATTCTATTTTCTTCCTTCTTAAGCCTATTTCAAATATTGGATTCGTGAACAGAAGATGCGAGAAACACAGAGTGTAAAATAGCAGTTCATCTACTTATCATGAAAAAAATGGGAAAACAAACCAATTATCCTGATATAAATGAAACCTCTAGATAGTACAATCATATTTGAACATAGAACGGAAAAGACTTTTGATTTAACCGCTTTAATCTTGGTGTTCCTCTAGTGACAGAAAAAGTACAGTCAGAAATCCGTGTAATGTTTCTGCCTGCAATTACATCGTACTGGAGAACAAGGATTAAATATGAATCCTATGAGGAAATGGCTCTCCTTTTTTTAAATGCGATTATCCCGAAAACCATTGACTATGGATGAAATATTCCATTGGTATTAACACTTCCCTCACCAAGACAAGACATTTCCAACTGTACCGCTCTATCAAAATCCAATTGGTGTTCTTCCTTAATTAGACAAATTTGATTTACTTAAGTGATCAACATACAAGATAGACCAGTGGTCTGGTTACAAATGTTTTGCTTCATTCTATTATATAAGTTAAACTCATGTCCTGATAATAGAGGTCAATTTAGATCGCTGGTCGACTCGACAAATTTCATCTTACGTTATTTTAAAATAGTTTATTTTGATTCAAATAAATAATCCTGTTTGTTGTTTCCATCTGAATATCGTCTATAATTTCATTAATAGCAGTGTGAGAGAATCCTGAAAAATTTAAGATGTGGATTTTCATTAGTAATCAACTTCAAAGAATTACATGATGCTAACCGTTGTATTTCTTAATTTATCTCATAGTGTTATTTTTCTTTTCCTTAGAATGGATCGAGTTTTATTTTCCAAAAAGATATATTTTTGTTTTTGTTGCTCTCGTGGGGACGACGAGCATGTACGCTATTCGGACAAGCATAAGTGTCGGTATTGTCGCAATGGTGAACCAAACAGCTATATGGACCGAAAGAAACAGCTCTTCGAATAGCATAACAGGATGTCCCAATTTTGAATATTACAATAAAACAAGCAGAGTGGACATGGAATACAAAGTAAGTCTGATTTATACAGGATAAAAAAAAACATACATTTTATTCAAACTGTTGAACCGAAGAATTATCATTTTTGCATAAAAATGACTTTTATTAAATTAAAATATTACATTGGGAAACAATTTTTTATGAATATATATATATATACATATATATATATATATATATATATATATATATATATATATATATATATATATATATATATATATATATATATATATATATATATATATATATATATATATATATATATATATATACACAAATTAACATGAAAAACATGAATAAAATAAAAAACTAAATGGTAGAGAAACAAGAATGGTATAAGCAAATAGTCGTTTTCAAGACACATCTAATTGCCATAAATAATGCGATATTTCTGAATAAAGAATAATTATCCAAAGATAAAAATTATTCTTTATATGTGTCGATATCGCAAAAAACCTTATTTTGAAAAAAATCATGAAATAAAAGAAAAATGTAAAAGGAAATCAAACTTACCGGCGTGAATTAAAACGCGGTTTAGGTTTAAAAGTACAATAATAAAACAGTTAACAAAAATCGCGAAGATGTAAAAAATTGCTTATAGCTTGAATCGAATATAATAAAATTAAGAAAACATTTGATCGAAGAAGAAGAAAAAAATGTTTAGGTAAAATATTAGTGCTGCCATCTATGAGAAACAATTAGTAAAAAGGTAATAAAAATGAAATAATAATAAAAATGTTTAACGGATTGAATAAATTAGCAGTCTTAAAAAAAAAATAAAAAATAAATAAATAAAAAAATAAATAAATAAATAAAAAAAAATCATTAATAGGGAAATTAATTTAAAAGTCAGTCTGTCAGGATAGAAAGCCGTTTATAGACTCATCCTTCATTCATAATTTTACAGAATACACATATCCATCTTTCATAGGGTGACTTATTTAAAAATCAGAGCTTGCATACAGGAATAGAAACCGTTTATAGGTTTTATTCTTCATTCATACAACCTTACATAATTTTAAAGTATACACGTATCACCTGCATTTATATATATATATATATATATATATATATATATATATATATATATATATATATATATATATATATATATATATATATATATATAAGTTCAGATAAAACAAAGGAAAATTATAGACATATGAGAAAAAGGGGGGGAAAGAAAAATAATAATAAAAAAATAACAAACAACTGGGGGAAAAAAAACACGAAATTTTTTAAAAAATTCGGAAAATAAGGGATATGATCTTTTCATAAGCCCACACGATTATATCCGCAAAAAGGGTGCTTTCTGATATTGTATCAATATAGCCAAAGCAAAATATATTAATACAATAGTGTGAGGATCACCCAAAAAAATTTTTTACAAGAAATACAACAAATAAAATCGAACACAATAAGTAAAAATAAATAAAAATATAACACGTAAGAACAGAAAATAAAATAAGATAAAAAGAAAAAACAGAAAAAAACATTAACTATAAAGCGAGTTGCGAATTCAAATGTACTTACATGAACGGGAAATTTTTCAAGAACGATTTTAATAAAAAGATTTTCGCAACAAGATTGCCAGATTGCTGCATTACTGCATTGCTAAAGTGCGTTTGATTTATAAGTTACCAAGGATGGGCCCGAAATGGATGTGCGCAAGGTAATATTATACGGGATAATTTAAGGAAGTTAACCATAAATAATTTTAGAAAATAAATATTTATTTAAGAAAAAAGTAGAAAAGAGGAACAAGAATTGCCTGTTTTGTACATAATTTTAGCCACGGATTTGCCCGAAATGGATTTGCACATGGAAAAATTATATAATTTAACAAAGGAATTTTTTTAGTAATGGAATTTTTTAGTAAATAATTTTGACCACATATCACATCGTAAACGAAAATATTTTATTGCTTTTTTTGCTAGTTTCCACGTAGTAAAAAAGTGGAGACTCTTTTCTGCTTCTTCACTTTAGGCAATTCTAGAAAATCTTGGTTAGGAATGCATTATTAAATTACATAAAAAATGTAGCTCGTTAAGAGAAACGAATTTCAGATACGAAATCAGCGACGTGAAAACATCTGAAAGAACTGTTTCAAAATCGATTGTAACAGAGAAAATAATCCTCAGTGTTATTTATTGCTTATCATATTTAATTTTTTTCTAGCTTTCTTCCATAGCACGTTTGGCGGGAAAGAAATCTAAAAAGTGTATCAGTTGTAACTATAACGCTAACAAAATATTTAACTTTTAGCTCACACTTGAAAACTATGTATATATGAAGCACTTGTCAGTTTTAGAAAAAATGTAAGTAAGTTAACAAGGATATTTTGCCATTTTCTTATTTTACTAAAATTAACGAAAAAGATTGGAGTTTTCAAACCACTTTTTATAATTTAAATAGGACTCCAAAATAAAATGATGGCACTATAAAATTGATGAATTTTGTAAATATAAATAAAAACTTGTAGCGCTTTTTCTCTATTCTTGAAATTTATTTTGGAGAAACTAAACATTTGTGGTCAACAGAATGTAGCAGCACGAACAATTATATTTTAGACAGAACTTTTAAAAAATGAAAGAGGTTTAAATGTTGAACAAAAATGCACGTTGAAAATGTCAAAATTCCTACAATGCGTGCATAAAAATGTGGACACGGCGTGATTTGTACTTATGAGAAGAAGAAAAGCTCTCAATAGGTGTTTTTAACCAATTAAGCACGGATTTAACCTTTTGTCTACGGCTTCTGTTATTCTAGGCCATCAATTGTACCAACTTTACATTTCAAACTATTCACATTTAAAACAAAAATACTCTTCATATTCACTTTCAATAGGGAACGGAAAAAATATACAATTAAAAGTTGCTCAGTTTGGTCGTTTTTAATTAATTTTATTATTCTCCACTTTCTCAGTATTTTTAGTGTGCAATTCAGAATTGAGTGAATAATAATGAACAGATAATAATTGACCAATTAACCTGGATTTAATTTTAGAAATCCTTCCAAGTGTGTGTAATTGGGTACTTGAAATTTAAAAAGATGTATTGAATCTGTGCCAGCTGATTGTTCATAAGTAAAATGGCGTGTTAAAGTTGAGCTAAGTGTTTCTCCTCATAAGTTTCACCGTATGAGTTAGAATGTTAATTAACGTGAGGTTATTTATATAAAGCGCCGCATCACGCATTGAATGAGTTGAAATGTAATTCATTCTTTTATCTAGCACAGATTTTTTATTTTCTTATTTTATTGTAACAGTGATATATTTTTGTTTTGTGTATCTGACAACTTGGATGCATGATCTATTTGTTTATGTTGTACATGGCTTTATACCTGTCTTTGTGTTAAGTAAGAAATATATAGTGAAAGAATTAAAATCTTTGTGAAAGAATATAGAATGCGCGTCATTTAATAGAATTGATACTTGATGGGCATGGCTTACTCGAAATAGAATGGAAAGAAGAGCTGCTAACGTAAACAAATGCCTCGTTTCAACAAGCAATCAGTCTCTCGAGAATCCCAACACTACGTCACTTGCGGGTATCTCGTGAAAACCAAGCAGTGACGTGTATTTATACATGTAAAACGCAGTGCAAATGGCCCTATTATAAATGTTACGAAAATCTTACTACCAAGATTTCTTTAACAGTTACATATGACTGTTTTATTACCCAAGATATTTAAAAAAAGTTAGTGACAAATAGTTCATAGGTTAAAAAAAAAAGTTAGTTTCAGCCCACGATTCTTTCCACTACTATCACCACTCAATATAAAATATTTAGTAGTTCGGCTTGTGATATAAAATAAACATACAACGAAAAAAAAAAAATTTTTTTTTTTTTCATTTCATGGAAATTTCGAATCTTGATAGTGAATAGCAATTTTTATTTTACATGACGTGTATACACGTCATGCGTTCCGCAATAGGGATTTAGTCCGACCTGTACATGTTTCCGTGAATGACCGAAATCAAGAGAATGTCGACTTTCACCGGTGAATGTTAACAATCACATAGTCGCTTTGGCGAATGTCCGAGATATTTGTTATATCCGACTTGATATTAATTTATTTTCGATATTTTAATATCTGCTGAGGATAGATTAAGAGAAACATCAGTGTTCGATGTGCCGATTAAATGCATATTGAGCAGTGGCACGCGACCTTAACACGTTGAGCGCCGCGTCTGCAATCGGTGTCTGACACTGGACTTTCCATTTAGGCAGCGTCAACCACAGGCGGCTGACACTGAAATTATGTTTAGGCCGCGTCTACCACCGGTGGCTGAGACTGAAATTACATTTAGGTCGCGTCAATATCACCTGTGACTGACACTGAAATTTCATTTAGGCTGCGTCAACCACCGCTTGCTGACTCAGACCTTTCACACAGGCCGCGAAAAACAGCTCGCTGATAGCGTATAACATGATATAGAACTATAAAATTTTCACTCTTTTATGGAATTGCAGAAAATTTATTCAATATTTACTTAATTATTGTGATTCTTGGTTTAATAAATTCAATTTAGTAGATTTTTATTCACCACTATTTTTAAGCAATTCGTAGGGATATATTATTCACCACTAAATAATGATATGTCATGCTAAACCTTTTAAAAACTAGCAAAATATGTTATTATTTGCAAATTTAGTTCGTAGTCATTTACAGTGTAAAATTAGCGTGGCGTTCAACGTGTAAAGAAACATTGATATAGGGCATATCGGGTAGTGGCACGAAACCTTAAAAAAACATCAGTGTAGAGTATACTGGGTAGTGGCACTTAACTTGACCTAGTATATACATATTTCGGACATTTACCAAAGCGGCTATGTGATTATCAACATTCACAGATAGAAGTCAACACCCAACAATTTCGGTCATTCACAGTAACATATCGTTTACTTACTCCACAATGTTATCATTATTAAACCTTATGTCATGTGAATTTATCTCCTAAAATCACCGGTTTTTCTAATGATGCTAGGTTTAACCTTTTGTATCCCAAGAACATTAAAATTCTGTTGAATATAAGCACTAAATCACTTAATATAAGCTCGTCAAACGCACTTAAATGAGCAATCTTTGATTAAAATTTTAAACTGACAGCTATTTAATGATTGTACACCGTATACTTTAAGTAAAGAGACATATTTGAATTTCATGCTTTTTAGAAAATAGAGGTTAGTTAAAAATGTTTTAAGTATTGAAGTTCAAAACTTGTGTAATTAGTAATATATTTTGACTACTATGGTAAGAATAATTATAAGAAAGCAATCTATAATATAAATAAGAGTTTACCAAAAAAAAAAACATTGATTACAACTTTTAATAAGGAGTGGCAGTTAGAAAATGTTTATTTTTTACTCCTTTCATAAAAGAAAAAAATAAAATAAATTTTTCTTACTTTTATAATTTTCCTATACTAAAATATCTCTGAATAAACAGTGTACTTTTATTAACTATTATTATTTTTTTTCAAAAACATAAAAAAAGCAGTTTTTTTTTCTCATTCTAACCAACTTTTTTCTGTTTTTAGGGAGAACATTACAATTGGGATATCAGAGCACAATCTCATATTCTGGGTTCATATTTCTATGGTAACATAGCTACCCAATTGATCGGAGGAATATTAGCTGAAAAAGTTGGTGCTAAATATGTTTATGGCGGAGGAATACTTTTGACAGCCATTGTTTACTTGCTGACGCCATTGGTCGCCAGATGGGGTTACACTGCTGTTGTCGTAAATCGGATCATTCAAGGTCTAGGAGACGTAAGCAGGCAATTTTAGTTTCATTAAATACGCTGTTATTAAATAAGTTGCTGAATTAATGGACAAACCAATTAATTACATTGGGGAACAATTTTATTTTGTTGCATGTAGACAAGTATTTCAATTTTTCATAAATTTGGAGTGGAAGTTTCAAATCTGAAATTAGATTTGTTCGGAATGCTACAGTTTTTTTTTCTTTCAAAATGATATTCTTAATTTCTTTTATTTCTGGTCAGAATAGGCAAGTTTAAAATGAGAGTATATGATTATATACACTTGTCTGCAACCTTGAACATAACACTTAAGACAAAAACATCTGTCTTTAACGTATCCCATCATAAACTTTTTTTTATATTTTCTTTTTATTTCCAATGAGCTGCACAATCAGTATTCCCGATGAGCAGACCTAGTGCGTTCTCCAGAAGTGGTATCCACTCTTTCAGGACCACCACAATGGGTGAGATACCATTGGCCATGTTAATTTGGACGTCTAGTTTCTGCCTCACTAGATGGCAGCACCGAGACTCTATTTTGGATCCTAAAGTGCACAAGGAATTTAATTCTGCCTAGAGCCAATAAGGCATTCCAGGGATCTTTTACATGCCGCATAATCATACGACATGGCCCGCTGAGGATTTTCTGCATCCCGAAAATCCGGTGTTTGGGCCGGGGATCGAACCCGCAGACTTGGGTCCCATCATAAACTAAAATCTGAATTAAGGGCCAGCTCTTAGAATTTCAAAATATTAGCCAGTAAATTAGCCAAATGTGAATACTTTTCGCCAATTTTCAAAAGTTCTCCAAATGCAAATCTTAACAATTTTTTATAATTAATTTTTTCCCATAGGGAACTATTTTACTGTAGTTTGTTGCAGGTTTATGTTATTTGGACCCAATTCTAATTGGTAATGCGGTGCATCTACCGAAAATTACTGTAATCGAACAAAAAGTACTGATTTGTTTGGAAAAATAAATTTGATGTAATTTTGAGGATAATATATATTTTTGAGTAAAAAATATATTTCCGTTCCAGTGGAAAAAAACCATACGCCAATACTTTCGACAAAATAAAATTTTGTTTATCCCTTATTTATTTTTACCCCCCGCCAAATTTACTATTATATCGCATTTGGTGTGGTGGAGAATGCTTAGCTGTCAATGTCTTTCGTCCTCATGTTATTTCAAAGGTAGAGAAGGTATTTTCGATGTACTTAATATCTTAGAGGAAATAAAAGAGCATTAAATAATCAATTAAACTGGAAGTATTTGATCGTTTTGCATTTCTTAAAATAAATATTCCTTGCATAAAAAAGGCATATAAAAATGAAGTTTAAATGAACAAAGTTTTAAAAAAAGTGTTTTGGAAAAAAAAAACTGGTTCATATGAACATGAGTAAGTAATTCTTAATTACTCCCTTATATTTAATGTGAGCCAGTTTCTTATTAAAAACCATATTGAACAAGGGTATAAATTAAGTTCTCAATGAAAGTTCGTCTCCTTAAATGAGTGAAGTAGTTACTAAATTTCAAAGTAGTTTGTAGTCACAACAATTAAAAGAAAGGTAGTTGTAGTTAACTACATATGTAACGAAATAGTTGTTGTAAACTACAAAAATAATGGAGTTTTTCTGACCACTGATCATGATAGTTGTCTCCTTTTTCAATTTCTTCAGGGAATTTTGAACACAAATGCCTTAAAAAAACTAATTAATCTGTCTAATCATTAGGCCAATGTTGCATAAATGCACCATTATATTTCTTTTGATATTTTTCATGTCAGAAACTTTTTTGCGTCTTAATATACAAAATTTAAGCACTTTTCAATGAAAATAATACCAGTTTCGTTTTTTAAATTTCTATGCTTTTTCGTAAAATGTTTTAACTCTAATCAATGTTTTGCTACCACTTTCATTACCAACTGCTCAGGATTCGGTTAAAAAATATTTTGAGAAACTGTACATAACTATGAACTAAAATTTACAGATTTCCTTTCAATTTTGCCAACTTTTAAGAAGGCTCAACACAAAATAACTGTTATAAAGTGGCATTTAGCATGAGCCTTTGATTTATTCAGAAGCAGTGGTGATTGAAAACCATAAAAATCGAGTTTACTAAACCAAGAATCATACATTAAAACACTATGCTAGAAAATATTTATTCACTGTTCGGAGCAAGTTGTTATCTTTGAATTTTAAATATTGCGTGGAGATAGGATTTCCGGGCTGGTATATATATATAGTGAACCAAATGTTCAGTCCCTTGCCTTGCTATACACACATAATGTCATTTTTTGTGGATATAGTGAACCAAAAAAGTGAGAAAGTTTGATATAATGAACTTTTTTCTGTCTTCGACTGATTTTTTTTCTTCATTTTTTTGATATTTTCAGGGAATATAAACTATCCAAATCTGAAGTTTGTAACATATGGAAAAATAGGCAATTAATAATTTCTGCTCATGAAAAAAATTTAGATGTCAGAATAAGTTGAGAAAAGCAGATCACAAGGATGATGAAGAAGCATTACTGAAGTGGTTCACCATTCGAAGAGGCAGCAATTTTCCTGTATCTGGACAAATGCGGATGAATTTGCTAAATGTTTTTATGAGACTACTTTCATGTGTTCGAATGGCTGGTTAGACAGGTTTAAAAAACGGAATAACAGAAATTCAGGAAAAATTATCTGAGAGTCGGGAAGTGTTTTCATAACTGATGTTGAGGATTGTTCATCAGCTAAAGATTACTAATTTTTTTTGTACGCAAGACGAAGAGTAATGAAAAATAACACATTTTTTGCTACTACATATTATTTTTCAGTTATTTATTTGAATAATGTGCAATAAAAGGGAGGAGTTTGGGAACCATTAGGTAAATTATCTGCGTAACGGATATAGTGAACACCCGGTTATAGTGAACCGAAATTTCGGTCCCTTGAAGGTTCACTATAGCGGGGTTTGACTGTATATATATATATATATATATATATATATATATATATATATATATATATATATATATATATATATATATATATATATATATATATATATATGTAATAACGGTGGATCCACACCATTATTTTTTAGTTAATTAGTAGTCAAAGCAGCATGATTAAGGAGTCCAGATTCGGCATAATCTTTTATTTTTAATAGCGATGGTTAAAGCATACATCTTAGCCTCCTCCCGCTGGAGATGGGGGGAGACCTATGTACCGTCTAAGCAGACGGATTTTACTTAAGCATGATAAACAACAAAAAGCACACGCAAAAATATTGCTCCTCTATTTTATAGGATGATAAAAAGTTGTGAAGAGGCTAGTCATAATGCATTTTTCTGTATTCTTACGCCTCATCAATTTATTTATTACTCATAGCAAATCGTTTAATCTTTCCATATATGGAAGTGAAAGATCTTAAAATAACTTCTCTTTTGAAGTATAAATCTAATTATTATTCATTGGCATGTTTTTAGCCTTGAAGTCCCAAAATAGAATTTCTACCCTTATCCTTTACCAAAGATATTTTATGAAAACGAATGAAGTTTTAATGCTTTTATTAATACAAAAGTATTTAATTTTTGTATTACATCCCCCCCCAAAAAAATTTTTGGTAAGCCAAAAAAAATAGTAATAAAATTTAGAATACTATGAATTTATAAAATTTACGTTGATATGACTGTCCTCTTTCCTACTATAACTAACATTTTTCCAATATGTGAAAAATATTATTTACAGCAACAACAATAAAAGCATGATAATGCACTTTATCTGTTTAGTGAACTAAACAGAAAGAAAAAAGGAAACATTTTATATAACTATTCTAAAAAACTTTTCAAAAATTTTCACACAAAAATATACAAAATTTTTATGCAAAACGACCTGGACAACAAGTGTCATTTAATCAGAATTTAAGATTCTGTATGGTTAATGGGGTTTTTTACTTGATGAAATTCTGTATTCCTCGTTAAAATGGAGGAAAACAGAGTTTCATGAAGCACTGTGAAATTGAGAGATCCAGACTGGATAAAACAAAAATAGTTTAGAAAGATTTTCTCACTGTGTTGAGAAAAAAAAAAAGCTCATGTTACTTCGCCCTCACTCCCAACTGATGCTGCGGTAAACATCTCCACACAACGCGATTCGGATCTCTCAAAAATATAGGGGTTACTTCTTCCCTTGAAGAAAGTAAAAAATTTTCTGTTGGTGACTATTCATGATTTAATTTTAACATTCGTGGGCTGTGATATTTCCTAAGCTTTGAAATCTGTACTATTTCAAAATTTTGTTTACTCAAAATATTCATTTTATTTATTTTGTAATTAAATTCTGAAATTGTTTGAAGAATTTTATACGGTCCACTGAAAGGAGGTGACAACTTCCTCGTATTAGGATACGTAAATTCTTCAAACAGAACTAATTCATCATTTTTAAAGTCTATATCTAAAAATCTAGCATCATAATAAATTTTATTTCTTTCATGATGTTCTCTAGTTCATTGAATTGCTATTTTTTTAGCTTCTTCAACAGGTGGATAGACTTTTTCATTTAAGGGATTTTCGTAGGGGAGTCTACCATGCATGAGGTATGCAGGTGGAAATTTTGTTACAGAATGGGGAGTTAAGTTATAAGTATTAACTATATCTTTTAACGAAACAGGCCAGGAAGATTTATTAGGTTTTTCATTAATTTTACATTTTAAACGGGTAATTATTGTTTGACCAAGGCGTTCAACCTTGCCATTAGACTGCGGATGATGTGCAGTTGTCAATAATTGTTGAATTTTATTATGTTTCAAAAACTTTTTGAAATGAGAAGAAGTAAAGGCAGCGTTTCGATCACTCAACAAGGATTTAGGGATTTGATTTTGAAAAATTTGATGCAAAAAATTTGTATAAGTTTCTGAGCTAATGGATTTTGATGCAAAAGCCCAAATGTATCGCGTAAGGTGGTCAATAATTAAAGTTAAATATTTTTTGTTGAATTATAGTGATTCAATCCACCAACACTATATATTGCTAGTGAGTCAAAAGACTGATTAACAGGGGGTAAGGATTGTAATAATCCAAATCTTTTTTGTCGCGGTTTTTTATTTAATTGGCACGTATGACAATGTTTACAAAATTTTGTTATATCTGAAGTTATGTTATTCCAATAATAAACAGGTGTTATTAAGTTAATCATTTTCTGAACTCCTGGATGATTAAATTTATAATGAGCACTTTGCAGAAGTTTTAATCTTAACGAAAATGGAACAACTATTTTAGTAAAATTTTTCTTACGTACACACAAAACATTGTTGATATCAACAAATTTACCTTGTAAGTTATCTTTCCTTTGCGCTTCTACAATTTCCGTCAAGTTTAACAAACGTGAAACATAAACATTATTATTTTTACTATTACTTTGGACAATTGAATGTGTTGCATCTCTCGAAAGCCAATCTGCTTCAAAATTAGCAGAGCCTTTTTCTTATTTAATATCATATTCATACATACTTAACAATAATGACCATCTAAATAAGCTACCTTTTAAATTTTTAACATTTTTTAGCCAAACTAAAGCAGCATGGTCAGTATGTATGGTGAATTTTTGTCCAAAAAGGTAATGATGGAATTTATTTAGAGAATCGACAATAGCAAGACATTCAAGTTCTGTAATTGCATAGTTTTTTTTCATAGTCCCTTAATGAACGAGAATGAAAAGTTACAGGATGCAATACACCACATTCATCTGTCTGTTTTAGCACAGATGCATCAACAAAAAGTTGACATTCATGATTAGGGTTAAAAATTTTCAAAATTGGTTTACAAATAATAGCATTCTTTAAAAGTTCAAAAGATTGGTGACATTTTTCTGACCACACCCATTTTACATCTTTCTTTAACAAGCTATTTAAAGGATGTCGAATACTCGCATAACTATCAATAAATTTATTGTAAACATTTATTGATCCGAGAAATCTTTGCAATGATTTTACATTTTTAGGGGGCAATAATTTTTTTATCACTTCAATATTATGGTTATCGGATGATACAATTCCATTTTTAATTTCATATCCTGAAAATTCTATTTGTTTTTGCAAAAATGAACATTTTGAAAGTTTTAATTTTAAGTTTTCTTGTTTACGAATATCAAAAATCTTTTTAAGATGGGTTAAATGTTCATCATAAGAATTAGAAAATATAATGATATCATCAAAGTAGTTTGTAGCAAATTTAATTTTATGTTTATTTAAAATTCTACGAACTGTACGTTGAAAAATGCTCGGGACATTCTTCCAGCCAAAAGGTAATCTTAAGTATTCAAATAGACCATTGTGAATAGCGAATGCTAATTTCTCAGTGTCATCAGGATGAATACGAACATGATGATATCCCTGTGATAAATCTATTTTGGAATAATAACTACTATTAGACAATTTTTCTATTAAAGTTTGTATTAAAGGTAGAGGTTCAGAATCTGTTTTTGTAATTTGATTTAATTTCCTAAAATCAATACATAAACGACTCTTTTTATTTTCATCTTTTTTAAAAACTAAAGTTACTGGGGCAGCATAAGGGGATGAACTTTCTTTTATAATGTTATTTTTTAACAATTCCTCTATTTGTAAATCAATTTCTTGTTGTTGTTTTGGGGAAGTTTTGTACGGCCTTAGAGATATAGGTAAATCTGAGGTTAACCTGACTCTTTGCGATTCCATTCTAATTTCTCCTACGTCATGTTTGTGTTTCGCAAAAATATCATCATAACTTTTTAAAATTTCTTTAAAGTCCACATTTTCTATCTCGCTTTCATTTTTTATTTTTTCGTCGATATTAACCTGATAATGTCTGCACCCATTACCTAGATCTATCTTCGAATCATTTGAAATTTTTGGACATCTTTTCTTTTTCCTATTTGTCCTTTTCCTTTTATTTTTGTTACCCTTTACATTATTTTTTTCAATGTTTACTTTAACTGAAACATCTTCAACTTTTATTTTTTCAACATTTTTACCCTTAACATTTTGAGAATTTTGCTGTCTAATGTGCAAAGATAAGTTGTCATTGTTAGAATTAGCAGAGGTGATCAATCTCTTACCAAATTGAGTAACAACTGGCCCGACACAATCAATAAACAAACAAAATTCTTTGCAAGTCTGCAACCCAAGTAAAGCATATGGTAAATCAGTATCAATTACAAAAAACTTAACTGAATTAACAATTTCGCCTATCTTAAGGGGAAACTCACAAATTTTGTTAAGTGTTAGTTGTCCTTTCGTTTGGGTAACATTTAATTCCTCAGATTTTTTAATAGGAATTTTCAATTTTAACACCAAATCTTTTGGTATTACATTCAATGTTGACCCGGTATCAACATTCAATAATATCTTTTTGTTTACCTTTTTATTTTGTTTTGGTTTTGGACGTCCCTTTAGGTATTTATTTTTCACTTTACCTCCATTTATGTATTCATTTTCAACTTTATATCCATTTAGGTACTAGTTTTCAACTTTATATTCAATTAGGTACTCATTTTCAACTATATATCCATTTAGGTACTCATTTTCAAGTATATATCCATTTAGGTACTCATTTTCAACTATATATCCGGATATTAGTAATTGCTATTGATTACTTGTCATATTTTGAACGTTCACATCAACCACATTATTAGGGTTGTTTACACACGTGGAGCCCATGTGAAATTGATTCAAAAGTCCTTTCTTTGAGCAATATTTACATTGGTTTAATGGGTTCTCCTGTGTTGTATGATGTATTTTGGGTTTTGTCACATTTGGGGTTACATTTTTATTTTTAGGACAAGCCGGGGCTTTATGTCCTGGTGCATTACACTTAAAGCACTTAATGTCATATTTCGGATTTTCTAACTTCTTCACATATGGTCCCTTATTAGCTTGAAATTTATTTTCATCTAAGTCACTTTTAATTTTTTCATAAAGTTTAAGTTTTTGTTTAAATTCAAAAAGATTACTGGCTACATAAAGAATTGTTTTATTATTTGTTTGGTCTGGTATTCCTTGAATTATGTAAGTGATTAGAGCTAAGTCATCAATATCACTTTGAGTAGCTATTTCTCTCCTTTTTAGGAAATATTCTTGAAGAGTTTCATTATATCTTTGTTTTCTTTTTTGCAACATTGCATGTACTTCTGCACTATTGCAACTAAGTCCAAATTCTTCAAGCAAAAGATTTTTTAATTTTTCATACGAATTTAACTGAGTTTCACTTCTAATTAAAGTTAATGCATTATGTTTCATACATCTTTTTGCAAATAAAAATGTTTGCATATCAGACAATTTAAATAAATTAGCATGAGTTTCAAAATTTTCAAACCAAGAATTTATATTATCAAAGCTGTTTCCATTAAGCATAGGGGTAACTGCTTCAATATCTGAAAAACTAACTATTAATTTTGTTTCATTTTCCCTATTTATATTATTACTAGAACTTTGACTATAGGATACCATATCTTCACCAACACTACTTTTTGTACATATAGAATTTAAATTAGTTTGAGTAAATTTATTTACATAAGTTTTAGTTGGTAAATGTGGTTCAAAATCAGTTTGAGTTTGTTTACTTTCAAACTGAGTAGTTTCCTCCTCATCTTCGGAGGGATTTTCATTTACAATCGAATTTTTTAAGTAATTAAAATCACATAAACAATTTAAAATATGTTTTGCGATTTCATTTTTATTTCTCTCAATCAAAAACTTTTTAATCTCAGGAGTCCAATGAAGTTTTTCTCTTCAATTCAAGGGGGTGAAAAAGGGAGTTCTAAGGCGACGAAGTAGCAGTCACTTTAGGCCTAGCTTCCACCGCGAAGCCAACATTCTGCCTGGCTTGTAATAACGGTGGATCCACACCGTTATTTTTTAGTTAATTAGTAGTCAAAGCAGCATGATTAAGGAGTCCAGTTTCGGCATAATCTTTTATTTTCAATAGCGATGGTGAAAGCATACATCTTAGCCTCCTCCCGCTGGAGATGGGGGGAGACCTATGTCCCGTCTAAGCAGACGGATTTTACTTAAGCATGATAAACAACAAAAAGCACACGCAAAAATATTGCTCCTCTATTTTATAGGATGATAAAAAGTTGTGAAGAGGCTAGTCATATTGCATTTTTCTGTATTCTTACGCCTCATCAATTCATTTATTACTCATAGCAAATCGTTTAATCTTTCCATATATGGAAGTGAAAGATCTTAAAATAACTTCTCTTTTGAAGTATAAATCTAATTATTATTCATTGGCATGTTTTTAGCCTTGAAATCCCAAAATAGAATTTCTACCCTTATCCTTTACCAAAGATATTTTATGAAAACGAATGAAGTTTTAATGCTTTTATTAATACAAAAGTATTTAATTTTTGTATTACATATATATAAGTATATATATATATATATATATATATATATATATATATATATATATATATATATATATATATATATATATATATATATATATATATATATATATATATATATATATATATATATATATATATATATATATATATATATATATATATATATATATATATATATATATATAACCACTGCTGTAAATTCGAAAGGCATTGTTTTATTTATCTGCAGGACTGCATGAATTAAATTTACCAATTTAAATATAATGAGCCGTGGTGGCTCAGGGGATAGAGCACTCGCCTACTAATGAGGTGATCCGGGTTTGAATCCCAGCGATGGCAGGTTAAACATCCTCAGGGGTAGATGGATTATAGGTTAGAGTCCCTGGCTCACCAGGCTCATCGCAGAATATTTTTGTGGTTTTCCCTTCATATAACACAAATCCGGGTTAGTTTCATCAAAAATATATCCCATGAGCCGCGACGGCTCGCCTTCCAATGAGGTGAACCGGGTTCGAATTACAACGAAGGCTGGTTGATACGTATCTGCCTCCGGCTTGCACCGACCACAGTGCTGACGTGAAATATCCTCAGTGTTAGACAGATCACGGGTTATAGTCCCTTTGCAGTCAGGCTAAACATGGGAGGTTCTCGTGGTCTTCCTCTGCATATAATACAAATGCGGATAAGTTTAATCAAAAAGTCCTCCACGATAGCAAAATTCTACCAATACTTGATCCAGGAGTTCCCTTGTCTTTTGGATAGGGTTAAACAAGCAAGGTTACGGAGTTGAACATTATTAGTCGTGAACCCAAATTTCGTAATTTTCTGTTTTCGGATTTGCTTTTTAGAGGCATTTATTTTCATAGTGGTTTTCTTTTAGGGTGTGACATTCCCAGCTATAAACGTTGCCATCAGTAAGTGGTCACCAACAAATGAAAGAAGCAGATCTTCGGCTATTATTTTTTCAGGAATGCTTATTGGGACCATCATTGGAATGCCGATCGCTGGACTTTTGTGCACTTCGGATGCTTTCGGTGGGTGGCCATCCATGTTCTACGTATTTGGTAAGTTAACACCACAATGAAATTCAAGCTCAAGTTAAATAAATAAATACCGAAACTATTATAAGCATTAGAATTTCAAAGACGAAAACCAGAAACTTCTTTTATTTAAAATTTCAAGCTCCTGAAATAAAAATAGGAAGTTAGATATATACATACCAATTGCTTTTAATCTCTTAAAAATTATGATAGATCAAAAATATTTGCTACGTTACGAGAAATGAACGATTAAAGCTTCGACTATTGACTATTTAATTCATAAATACAAGAATGTCACGGGTTATTAAAATTGCGAAAAATGAAACAAACTCAATTTATTTTACTTATTTATAATTGTTTTAATTATTCAATCGTAAGCCACTATGATTTACAATTCAAATTATTCACATTTTAAAGAAAAAGAATTCTCGCATTCACTTTCAATAGAAATCCGAAAAATACATGATAGAGAAAGTTGCCTATTTCTATCTCTTCTAATAAAGTTTTGGATTATATTTTGCCACATTGTGTGTTTTTAGTTTGTGACAATTCTGCTTTAAGTTGGATCAGCTCCTGAGTTAGAGGATGAATATCCAACCACTTTCTTTCATGGAAAAATCTTACCCATTTCCGTAAATGAGGCTTGTACTTTAGCGGATAAAACTTTCCAGTAGACCTAGTACTTACCCAGATACTCCAACTGTTAGGTACTGTTGCTAATTATTATATTTTTAATAGAATCCCCATTTTCATGTTTATGTATTCCTAATCTCTTTAATTATTCCATCGTAACTGCTACTCTTACTTACATTTCAAATTATTTATATTTAAAGCAAAAGCATTCATTGCTCTCATCTTCAATAGTAAATTGAAAAAGTGTTTTGAGTTCAGCTTTTCTCAGTTATTCTGATTTACGGAATTTATAATCCACGAGCAATATCAAAACAGATTTGCATGTTCCAATTATCAACAAGCCTGGGAAGGTTGCCAGTTAGGATAAATGAAATATGTATGTATATGTTAAGGTGAATGACCGAAATCGGTGGTTGTTGACTTTCACCGGTGAATGTTGACAATCACATAGTCGCTTTGGTGAATGTTCGAAATATTTATTATATTCGATTTTATATGAACTTATTCGTGGATATAATTACATTTATTCGATATTTTAACTCTACACTGATGTTTTTTTAATGTTAAGTGCCACGGCCCGGTATACATTTGCCCGGTATACCCTACACTGATGTTTTAAGGTCAAGTGTCATTGCCCGGTATATATTTGCCCGATACTCCAAACACTGATGCTTCTTCTAATCTATCGTCAGTAAGTATTAACATATAGAATAAATATAAATATATCAAATAAATATAATAATATCAACGAATAAATAATATAAAATTGGATATAACAAATATTTCGGACATTCACCAAAGCGACTATGTGATTGTTGACATTCACCGGTGAGAGTCGACATTCTCCAGATTTCGGTCATTCACCGTAACATATACATTATTGCTTAAATCTTTTTTGACTTTTCATTATCTTAAGCTAAGTTTTTTTCAGATTTATTTAAACTTTTTTCATCTAATTTTTTTTTTAGATTTTCTTTTCTTTTAATTATGTAAAATTTGCTATTTTACAAGGTGTTTGCCCCATAAATTTTAAATTTCAACATGTCTCTACGAAACGTCTTTTAGTAAATAATTTTGTGTGATCACAATTTATATTTCAAGTGAAAACTTTTTTGAAAAGTCAGTAATAAATATATTTTTACTATGTTTTAGTACTTATTTACTATGGCTTTATTGAGTGAAAAGGGCATAAAATATCTAAGAAACAAAGACAAATAGAAAACTCTTTCACAGAGCAAGTAGTTTTACAGTTTTTCTTTTCTGGGGAAAGTGTACTAATCGCCTCTGAATGTTTAATGGCCTTTTATATTTGCATTTTACTACAATCTAAACAGCTGCGTATAAATTATTTTTCCGAAAAGGGTAAAAGAAAAAAGAAATTTACGATACCACGTTCTGGGATCAAAGGCATTAAAAGTATAATTTTTAGTTCATTGCACCTTTTTTCCATGCACATAAAAAGTTAAAAATCTATTTAGAAAGCAATTATATACATAATTTTCTTGAAACACAATTTCCTAAATTTCAGGTTCAATAGGTTGCATATGGTTTGTATTTTGGTGTGTTTTAATTTATGAAAGTCCAGCAATACATCCTGCCATCTCAAAAGAAGAGTTACTTTACATCGAAGAAAACAAAACAGAACGAAAGATAAAGGTTATATAATATCGATTACACTTTATTCTAACAGGATTCTTTTTCAGAGACATTTTAACAAATTTTAATTTAAGTTAAATATGGTTTGTGGAAATTGAATTTATTTAATGTAAATTGTAGAAAAGAATTTAATAATTGTGTTACACCTGCAATAAAAGGAGCAGCGGATGAATGAAATATTTCCAAAGAATTATTTCTCAAATTTAGCATGCATAACTGCTTTCAAGACTTTTTTCTTTATTTAGATTCAGTTATTTTAAGTAGAACCCCAAATTGGAAAATATTAGCCATTTTAAGCTTAAAAAAACAAAATATGGAAGATTTACTCTTTACTCATTACTAAAATACAAAATTGTTCAATTTAGTAAATAAATATAATATAGTCACCTAAATAATTAGTATGTTTTTCTTTGAAAAAACGAGTTTTGCTAACAAATTGGGGACAATCATCACAGTTTTTCGAAGGCTCCGTCGTAATATGACATGGTGCTTTTTTGCGAATAATATTCTCCTTATAAAAGTGTTGTGAATTTGCAATTGTTACTCATTACTGTTATGTCAAGTTTTGCCTATCTAAAGCCAGTGCTATCTACGCTTATTGAGAAAACGGTGCAAAACGTCTATATGGAGAAAAGTCACAGTTTTGAAAAAAGGGAAAGCGTTTGTGGTCTATTTTTTTAATATTTGGAAACTCATTCCAATGCTGCATTACTTGGGCTCATTAAAATGAGCAAACACTGAGAATAAGACAGCGATTTTGATAATTTTCAAGTAGGTGGAAAAATGTCGCCAAATTGGCGATTTTTAAAAAAAAGTTAAATAGTTTTTTAAATATTTAAGTTATTTCTTTGTTCTAATGCCCAGACAATTTTTCACGGCAAGAATGTCTTACATCATCGCATTGTTTTAAGAGTAGGGCACTTAAACTATGGCATTTTTTCATTTTTCTTGACGACAGAGTTTCGAAAAAAAGCGTTAATTAGACTCTTCAGGTCATATTAAAAAGAAATGTAGAATTAATTATTTCCCCTCCCTCTAAGAGAACCATGTCTGGCTATTTTGTTGCAAAGTTAAAAAAAAATGGCACTTAAGAATTTTAAAACGGGACAATTTCTAAATAATTGACTATCAAAATTTTTTAAGTTTTTCTATTTCATATTATTTTGCTTGCTAAAAACATACCTGTCCATATTTGTGTACGCTTGCTCATCTTGTCCTCTTTCACGCGTACTTTTAAAACCATACAAATTCATGTTTACTTTTATAATAAAAATGTTTCATAATTTTGCATGTTTTCTAGATGTCGAAACAAGTTTGGAAAAGCATATTTACGTCAGTACCTGTATGGGCTCTTTCAATAATACATTTTGGATTTGATTATGGATTTTTGATTTTACTGACAGAGTTGCCCACTTATCTAAACACAGCTCTTAACTTTGATTTAAAATCGGTAAGCAACTTTTGTTTTGACCCTTTTGCACTGCGAAAGGTGCCCCACCGTTATCTCTAAGTTATTTATATGGGTAACTGTGTGAATATAGAGTTGTGTCTTGTAATCCGTAATTAGAACTGCTATAGTAACGAAAATATATAAGTCATTGCTTTTTTTGTAATTTGCAGTATTACACCAGGATAGCCAACTGCAACTGTGAAAAAAAAATATATCATCTGAATATTTTTTAATGTAGAAGAAAATTAAATATAAGGAATCGCAGACTTTTGCTTAAAAAGTACTTTATAAGGCCGCGATGGCACAGGAGATCGAGCACTCGCCTCCCAATAATGTGACCCGGGATTGAATCCCTGGTTGATTCAAGTTCCGCACCCGGCTCGCACCGAGCACAGTGTTGACTCAAAATTTACGGAATATTATTTAGGGACAAAATTCAGAAGGAAAAAAAATTAATTATTAAAAAAAATAGATAGCATCAAGATCATTTTGAATTGCACGTAATTCAAAAAATTTTTTATAAAAGCTTTCGTAAATTTTCAATATACTTTTCGTAAACTTCGTACTTAACTTGTTTGAGTACAGATGGCGCACAAGAAAATGGGTTTTTTAATAGAGGATGAAAAATTCATTTTTTGTTCTTAATTTCTATAAATCGACATTTGTAGTCATTAATAGACATATAAATAATCATCATGTCATTTATCGAAGTTTTCCTCTGTAATTATGGTGTACAAAACCTTTAATCAACGTATAATCGTCTTCAAATAATAGTCTACTCTTATAATTATTATTCACATTGTCAGGAATATTTTTGTCGGCTCCGCACAGTTAAAATTTAGCTTTGCTTATCCGTATGCTCATTATTTCTGATAATGTATTGGAAATTATCATTCCTTGCCATGTATATATAAATACATAAATATATATATATATATATATATATATATATATATATATATATATATATATATATATATATATATATATATATATATATATATATATATATATATATATATATATATATATATATATATATCATGTAATATTACATAAATTTAAAATTAAAAACAGTTTGAGTTCAGCAGTCTATGGGGTGGCTGTTACTGGGAGACAAGCACCTTGCTTGTATAACTGAAATAATAAGAGCAACCTGCTGTAAACTGTAGATGGCTGTAGTTTGATTGTCAACGTGAGGTAACGTAGATCAGGATTTCAGTAATGGTATTGTATTTGATGCTGTAGACTATTGATGCTTTGGTTTGAAGACTATTATTTATGCTGATGGTTGTGATATGAGGCGTCGGAGGTGAAATGATTGGCTATTGGTCTTAGTTTTTCGTCTTTTTCATAGTTTTCGAAGTTGATTAAAGTTGGAATTTGATTAAAGTTGGCTGCGATGCATTTTATTGCTTTATCGCGGAAGTCTGCATTTAATTTTTATATATATTCGAATAGTTTATTGCATTAAAGAAAGTTGCATTTTATGTGATACAGTGAATTTTTGATATGTAGTGGGGGAAAATGACTTAAAATGGACAATACTCAACTAGAAATAACTTAAATTTCGTTACCACTAGACAAAACTTTTTGCAGAGCGGAACAAGTTGGCATCTCTCTAGATTAATGTTTGTGCAGTCCATATAAACTAGACTATATGCATTTAGCCAAGTCACTATCATACCTCCTTGAGTCATGTAAAATAGAATATTTTTTTTTACTGTCAAGATTTTTAATGCGCGTAAATTCTTTCTGCGTTGTGGTAATTAGAATCGCACCAAAATGAATTTTTTTTATCACAGATGCGAAAAAAAAAAAAAAAAGATTTCTACCGCTTTAAATATAAAACAAAGAATATATGAAAAAGTCAACTACATAATTGTTACTCTCGTTATTCATACCCATAATTTCCTGAGGATTTTATTCTGGCATATTTTGAGTTTTTTAAGGAGTGATGTGGAGATGTTGCTCCAAGCTGGAGATGCATAAGTCAGGATGGGACGGATCATCGAGATGTAAAGTAAACGTTTAAGTCTGAGTTCCATTTTAGGGTTCTGAAGAAGGATTTGTAATCTGTGGCAGGCTGTTTGTGCTTTGTTGATAACTGTTTTGACGTGATCTTTCCAATTAAATTTGCTGTAGCCTTAATAATATGTATTTTTGTTTTAAATATAAATGATTTTAAATGTAAGTCATAGTGGTAGATACGATTGAATAATTAAAAAGATAATAAAAACTAAAAATTAATTCAGTTTCTATCATTTTTAGTCTCATGTGTCGTCCCTGCCTGTTGTATGTTCCATTTAGGGACTGCTTTTAACATTTACTTCTAGAAATTTTTTTGCCAATTCATGACAAATTAAGCTAAATATTAAAAGTTAATTGTAACTTTTAATACCTGTGCAATTTAAAGTTAAATATCTAATGTGATTTGTAGTCTTTTTAAAAAAGATATTTTTTAAGATATACAATTTTCTTATTCACCTTTCTCTTTGCAGAACGGGTTGCTTTCTACATTGCCTTTTATATTCTTTGTTGCCAGTTCATGGGTGTCCTCGTTTATAGCAGACTACTTAAGGAAGTATAACAAAATGTCCATAACCGCCATCAGAAAATTGATGACTTCAATAGGTTAGATCTTATTTAGATTCCTAATAACTTGAAATTGTAAAAATATATAAGATATTCCTTATCCCTTTTAAACCTGGTTTGATTTGTAAGTACTGATTTTTATGTAAGAGAAAGACATGAACATTTATTTGTACATGAAATTGTTTAATTATAAAATTTGTAGTTTATTTTTTTTAAATTTCTATACAGTTTGAAGAATGGTACTAAATCTCTGAGAAATAACAGTTTATTTATTAGCACACCAAACATATGCAGGCTTGTATGCTCAAATAAGATCGATAAGCCTTTGTCGAGTAGAAGAATAATTCAGGGAAAAACAGCCCAAGTCAAAATTTTGGATGGTTGACCATTGATCGACCAAAACAGTCTTGATGGCAACCGTCAATAATTTCATCATAAGCCATTATATTTTTTGATGATAACCAACTTAAGTAATCATCACCCAAATTTAGAAATTCGGGCTGATTTATGATGGTCCTACATCAGAATAGCAATTTGTTTTGATGGGTTTTTTTTCATGTTGAATATCAGAAATTTCCACTATAGTTTCTTGATCAAATGTTGACTCAATCACGAACCACCATCACCGCAATATAGGAATTCGGACTGATTTTTGATGAACCAGCATAAAAAACAAACAAATTGTTTTAATGGTTTAATCCTGAAAATCAACAAGAATTCTCATTAAACCATCATGGAAATGTACAGTTGAACCATCATGGATCATTATAGACGGTTAGCCCATGAGAATTCAACTTTTTCTTGATTATTAGCCATCACAGTGTATTAAAGTAGCATTTTCCATCATGGAAATTTGTTGGCATATCAAAAATCATGAACGCATAATGAAAAATGTTGGATGATGATGATAACCATCATGAATCACACTGAAACCAACATAAATCATCAAAAGTTTTTGATGGGAGACGGTACGGCGGGATTCAGGCTTGCTGCACTCCCTCTACTGAGCGTTTGGCTACGCGTGATACCATTCGGACAGGGAGGCCTCTGTAAGTTATGATTAATCATTTAAGCGCTACAATTCCATTTTCGGTACATAATCACCTTTTCAAAATAAATAAATAGAATCTTTTAACTCATTGTTAGCTTTCTAGATTACAAATACATGGGACAAGCAAGACATGCCTAATTCACTTTGATAGTTTAATGATTCTTAACTATACATTTGTTGCTAAAATCTCTTTTCTCTTACACTAACAGGTAGCTAAGTAAAAAAAATTTAATGATATTAGACTTACCAGAAATACCTGTCTATAGAGATACAAGGCCTCCTACAACTGAAAGCCTCCACACGGTTTTTTATTGGTAGTCCGATCATACCACTATGAAGGTAAACCAGTTTACGAAAAAGCCCTTTAATAGAAATACTAGTAAAAATAAGAAAGTGGTAGCAAATATATGTCTAATAATTTGTTTAATTTTTGAATATGATTAGTTTGTCTTATTTACTTGTCTACCACTACAGATTCAATTCTCAAATATATATGACAAATTCCTCTCAGTCACTTTTAAAATAGAACTTGGTTTCATGCACTCAAACTGTTCACTTTTTAAATAGTCTGCGCAGACTACTTATAAGAAACCGTGTGGAGGCTTTCTGATATAGAAGGTGATGGCCAAACACAAACAGTGAATTCTTTTTCAGTCACTTACTTCACTTTATCATCAGCTATTATACATTTCGTTATTCTGGCTTATTTATATTAAAAAGCTTTTTCCCAGCAAAATATCTCAAAAAGAACAAACTATTCAATAAAAAGAGAGAAATATCAACAAGTTTATGAAATAAAATGCACATGTTCAAAATATGCACATGAAGATCGCGAAATGAACATTTTTGTCATACTATCGTCAAATAGCAGTCTTGTTCACATCCTTCTCCCCAAAATAGCGAAATAGTATCATCCGATACCACGTGATGAAGGCGGAGCCAAGTGCCAACTCCTGGTGAAAAAACTGTATTTTATGTCTAATCAACAGAAAAGAAAATTGTATCAATAAAGCTGAAAATTTAATGTAACGTCGAATTTAAATTATATTTTTCTGGTGAAAGATAAAACCGTGTGTTAATAGTACAATGCAATTGGAAAAAAAGCAAATATAAATAAATGTACTTTGGAAAAAACGAATTCAAAAAAATACTATTGAACTCATAAAGAGCATAAATATTTCAATTTAGATGATGAATAACAGTAAGAATTATTTATTGGAAAATACTTCTTTTTTATCAATTTTTATTTGAAGCAGTATTTAAATATATATTGCTGTTTATTGAAAAAATAGAGATTAATGTTACAGTAAGTTATTAGCTTTAAAGAAATCCAAACATATTTCATATTGTCAATTTCTATTTAAATAAATATCTTAATGTTTTCCTGCACCATTTCTATACAATGCAATAAAGTCGTAAAACTACGCGAAAATTAATTTAATTTTTAAAAAGTAGCAATTTATTGATATATCAACTCATACGTCATTCCTTTAACGTATTCCATTTAAACGTACCCTCCTTCCTATTCCATTTAAACGTACCCTCTAATGGTATACGTAATGCATATATATACATTTATGTGATTAAGTGCCAACCACCTTAAATTAAAAAATATATGTATTATATTTATTTTTAAAACGTAGTATTATGAAGAAGCATAAAAGTTATCAAAACTTTATAAAAGTATCTGCTAACCATTTTCCGTGGTGGTAGGTACAATGTAAATAAAAATACTAAGTTCGTAATGTTTGGTTGCTTAATATACATCACACACGAATAGTTAAATCAAATGATACGGAGATCCATACTTTTACACAATTTCCAGTCCAGGAAACGCTTAATCTGAAATAATTACAAACCATTAGAATGGTAAATCTATTTTATTTGAAACATTCACTAAGTTTTAGCTACCACTAATTTTTTAGCAAAAAACAAACGTCTGCCTCTTCACCAGTTTGCAGAGGTGCCAACTTGCACCGGACCGCGGATAAATATTTCTTAGCGGTAGCCTTTGAATATGAAAGCATAATTCTTATTTTAGCAAAATTAATTTATATTTATTAATATTTTTACCCACCACTGCTTGTAAATAAATCATCATCATCTAAAAAGCCACTCTATTACAGTTGTAACGGGATAAACCATTTGAAAAGTTACCGAAAAACAGCGATTTTTAATTGACCATTTCTAAAAATATATTGTAGAATCCATAGCAGTTTGCATCCTTCGTTCGTTTGCTGTAGTGAAACTGGGCGTCTCAGGCCTTACGGCCCTTTTCCCATTCATCCTGAAATTAGACTAAGAAACATACACGGCAAAAATAAATATAGCAGTTTGTATCTCATACTCATATGTGTTGGTTATCTTAGCATCAGCCCCGCTAGGGGCTCCAACTAATTCATCTGAGTGGAAATAAATAATAAATCGCCGAAGCGCAACTGAGAGGTGAAAGTTGGGGTTCAGTATCTTTTACTGAGAGAAAATTAAAATGAAGTAGTGAGATTGAACAAACAAGTTTTGAGAGAGAGAGAAGAGGTTTTGTGGCAGACTGCCTCGCCTCCCTTCGAGGTATTACCCCGAGCTTCACAGGTGCACAGTAGCCACATAGCCCCAGGGAAAAGGGGAAATACATAATAAATGCGCAAAATTATTTACAAGTATTTACAGCTATTTGCAAAATTTACGGGACAAAACTCCGTCGGATAGGAAAAAGGCGGTTGCCGGGCTATATTTTATGTTGTCTTTGATAAGCTCAAAATCAAAATTTTTGAAGTAATTGCACGTATGACAAGAGAGTGCATCTCTGAAGAAACTTGCACATAGTTCAGCTATGTGCTCATCTATTTTGTTGATTTTTAACTCTCGTCTTAAATCTTTCATTCTCATGGACAGTTTGTATCTATGTAGCTGCCAGCATTTTCGGGCATTTAAAACTAATTTTTTAGTGGTAGCAACATTAGTGTTTCGACTTAATAAATCTTGAAGTTTGAATTTCAAAAAAAAAAAAAAATTCATGCCAAGACAGTTAACCTCCTAATGAAATTTATCAGGTTCAGATCCCAGCGGTGGCATACCCTCGGCTCACGCCGACTACAGTGGTGATGTAAAATATTCTTCCTTGCTGACGGATCATGAGTTAAAATACCCTTACAGTCGGACTAATCCAGGAAGGTTTTCCTCTCCATGTAAGCGCAGACAAAGAGACGGTGAACCAAAGAAAACACACGAAATAAGAAGCTTGGGTGCTATTTCAGGTTGCTTTAAGCAGCATTTTAATTTGATTATTACAAGTTATAAATTTCAATAGTTTTTTAGATGTCGATCGACTTGCTACACTCACGCTACCGAGCGTCTGGCTGTTGGTGATACCACTCGACCAGGGAAGCCTCTATAATGGATTCGATTTGATTTATCATTTAAGCGTTACAATTCCATTTTCGATGCATAATTACTTTTTTAAATTAAAAAAAATAAAATCTGGTAACTCATTATTAGCCTCCTTGTTTACAAATATGTGGGGTAAGCAAGACATGCCTAATCCACTTTGATAGTTTAACCCCTTGGGGACGGGTGATTCAGAAAAGCATTCGTACAAAATCAGAATCAAGTTGCAATTAAATAAAAAACGGTAACTTAAATGTAGTCGTTACTAATTTGACAGACTTACTTTGCTTTTATTTTAATTATTGTTAGTTTAATCATATATATAATCAATGTTAATTCAAAGTATAACTAAATAGTTTTATTTTGAACAAAGTAATGGTGAATTAAATAAATCAAAAAATTATAACTCCGCCCACAAATAAACTGCTAAAGAAATACTTTAATTACCAGTTTTATCTTCTTACCCTGATTGATACGGTTTTTTGCTGTCACGTATTTGTGACAGTCGGCGCGAAAGGGTTAATGATTTTCTCATACTCATATGTGGTAGTTATATTAGCATCAGCCCCGCGAGGGGCTCTAACTAATTTTAATGATTCTAAATTCCACATTTGTCTCTAAAATCTTTTTTCTCTTGCAGTAACTGGTAGCTAAGTATAAAAAAAAAATAATGACATTAGGTTTACCGGAAAGTCCTCTCTGCGGAGAGCCCTTTTGGGCTAGAGCTAAGTACAGAGATGCCAACGTTTTGCGCTTTGTAAAAAGAATATTTTTGTAGTTACAAAATTTATTTTAAGTTTGGCATTCTTCATTCATAGTTATTTTTTCACTACCACAGATCAAAAAATTTAAAGTATTGCAGTTCCCCCGTGTTGACACTTCTAAACAGAGAGCGTAATTATTCTTATTCTACCAATTTGTTAAAACTTTTGCAGAAAGCGGAACAGTTGGCATCCCTTTGAGCAGTGGTCGAAAGCAGCGCACTACAAATAGCGAAACTACTGTACTCGTTACTTTTTTTTCGTAGTTTTTAGTGTAGTGTGCAACTTTTTTTTAAAGTAGTTACTCAGTTCTGACACAATTATTTTTTAGAATTTGATGGGCACAAATCCTCGCAGGTCCGTCAATGGATGCAATGAAAATGACCCTGAGTTTACAATTTAATTCGCTAACGATTTATTATAAGTTTTACTGAAAGCGGAGCAGTTGTTATCCCTGCGTTAAGAAGTTGAAGCCGAGATAGCCTGGTTGGAAGGGAGCTGGACTCATGCTAGTTACAACGGGATTTCGAATCCAACCGGTCGACAACTCCCCGGTTAGTAAATGGTAACTGGTGCACGATGAAACAGCTCACGTAGAACGATCTGAGGTGTCATGCTCCTCGAGATCATAAAGATGGAGTATATATTTTATTTTCCCAATAAGATTAACATTAAACCAGTGTTAAAAGGCAGTTTAAATTCAGGTGATTTTAAATTTTATGAAGTGCTTTACTTATTTATTAATAATTTTTATTATAACGTTTTATTAAACTTTCAATCCTTTATGTGTAGGCGTTTTTGGTCCAGCTATTACCTTGATAGTTACAACTTTTGTTGGCTGTAACTCGTTAATCATCATAGTTCTGCTATGTATAGCGATGACTTTCAGTGGATTTGGTTTATCTGGATATAACGTTACGCATATGGATATGTGCCCTGATTTTGCAGGTAATTTCGATTTTTTTAAGAAAAAAATATTATGTATTATTGAGCCATTCGTAAGAAGTATACAAAAACTTATAACTCTAAATGCCTGTCAACATGTAACCCCTATCTCTTTTGTCACCATTGATTTACATCGATTCGAGCAAAAGCTTTTAAAACAAAGGAATAAAGATCTCGTGCGGGAAAAATAAATTTTCTACAACAGTGGATAAATAGCGTCAATATTTAAAGAAAAAAAACATTAAAATGCGCTTAAATTTAAGATAACATTCGAACTAATGAGAATTTCGAAAAAAAAGATCTCGTTTAAATTTTTACCCTATTCGAAAAAAGAATTCGAAAATGCCAGTATCAAAAACCAGTAAAAATGATACAAGAACCAGTATAACCATACTGGAAATTTAAAACCTGCTGTGAAACTATACCGGAAATTTTAAAAACTAATATGGCTACATTTTTTCACTTCATAGATTTGGATAAGGCATATGGCATATATATTAGGGGCGGTGATAACGTACACTTTCTATATATATTTATTAAATAAATACATATTTAATCATTTTATTATTTTCGAGCGAAGACGGTTTTTGAGTAAGATTTTTACACATTTTAATTACTTTAAAATCTGCTTAAAGTTAGATATTTAAATAAAAGTAATTTTATAATTAAAATAATTTCATAATAAAACTTGTTTTTATTCGTTTATTATTTATGCACAGCCATTATACATTATGCACAGCCATACATATCATTATGAACAGCCGACCCAATTTTTGGGTCTACGACTACTTATCATCAACTCCGTAACCTAGTAATTTTGAACCCAATCCAGAAGACAAGGGAATTCATGGATTAAGTATTGGGAGAAATTTGCCTTCGTGGAGGACATTTTGATGGAACTAACCCACACTTGCTTTGCAAGGAGAGGAAAAACCCCTACGGTTAGCCTGACGGCAAAGGGACTCTAACCCATGATCCGTCAACCACTTAGGATATTTCACGCCAGCACTGTGACCGGTGCAAGCCCGATGCGGATTCGTATCGACCAACCATTAGTGAGATTTAAACCCGTTCACTTCATAAGAAAGCAAACGCTCTGTCCCCTGAGCCGTTTCTTCTGGGTAGGTAACTCTAATCCGGTGTATCATATATTATATTGTCAATTTTTTTCCAGGAACTTTATTTGGAATAACAAACTCAATAGCAAACATTGCTGGTGCTTTAGGTCCATTGAGTGTTGGAATATATACTGCTGAAGGAGTAAGTATTCATCTTTTACAACCTAACAGCCTTCTCAAAAACAGCACAAATGTTTCACAGGATCGCTACGGATGACTAAAAATGCAATAAGTGGTAACTAATAAAATTCAAAATCATACTAAACGAGATTAAAATTAGTAACTTCATATTGCATATTTTTTTCAGTTTACTATTAAAAGTGAACACGCATAATATTTTCATTTTAAATACAAATAATCTGAAATGTAAGTCATAGTGATAATTATTATTGAATAAATAAATAAATAATAAATAAATAAATAATAAATAAATAAAAAGGAATTGAGTTTCTACCACTTTTTATACTTTTAGTCGTCTGAGGCATCCCAGGTATCACTATTGGGATTAGTGATGTTCATTAGTTTAAATAAGTTTTGTCTAGACACACCTGCCAACTGCTGGGTTCCCTAGGTTGCAAATTTTTTTTAAAGTGGTAGCAAAAGTGAAATGCTTTAAGCTATCTCTTTCTCTCTCTCTCTCTCCCTCTCTCTCTCTCACACACACACACACTCACGCACACTGAATATTTATTTGGAAATATATATGGGTGCCAAAAATAACTATGGAATAATTTCGTAATTCACAAATGAGAGACAGCCTCCCGCGCTTAGCTTTAATGCATCATCCGCCTAGCATTGAGGATATTTTACGTCTGCATTGTGGTCAGTACAAGCCGGATGCGAAATTCGAATCAACCAGCCATTGCAGCGATTCGAACCCGGTTCACCTCATGGGAAGTTGAACTGAAAAAAATATTGTTTCGAATGTTTCTGCCCACTAAAGAGTTCATTATTGAATTTTTTTAGCCCCATAATATTTATAAGTCTATTATATAGCTCAATGAGATTTCGGAGATGAATCACGTCAAAATGGAGCAAGAAAAAGAAAATTCGTGGAAGTTTTAAAAGGGGTTCTTTTTCTTTTTTGAGAATTTCGCCTCAACTTTTTATTGGATTGGAGTTTTTCATCGAGTCCTAACGCGTTGAGTTGAAAGTGATGAAGAGGTCCCGGTCTACTCGCTTTTATCCTTTGTGCTTTGAGATAGAAGTTGAGATAAGTTAATTTCAGGGATTGGTTGAGCTGATGATGGTTATGGGGTCGAGCCCTAGCGGAGATGTTATATATCCATAGATCTAGTTCCGTATATTGTTCAAATTTGTAGTAAAATAACAAGTTAATTAAAGCATTTTTTAACCCAATAATGCCCTGTCAAGAAAATAGTCAACGTATAAAAATAGATATATGAAAAAACTGGTAGAACTGGCATTTACAAAGTAGATAAATACTTGTGCTGCATTGTTCTTTCCTTTTGGGAAATAAAAGCTCTCCCTTTTTGTTTACTGCTATGTAACATTTGGACAACGACAAATATACGTGTGTCAAAAGTGTCACTATGAACTGCGTTTTTACCGTGAGTTTTGTTTTTGAATAATGAATACCATGAGAAGTGTTTAAGAGAAAATATTTGCATTCTGAATATTTTTCCTCATAATAAGTGCTGCATTTAAAGTGTTCTTAGTAAAAAATTGTATAAGAGCTTTTTTTACAGAAAATATATTAAAAAAACATAGTTTTGTGTTTTATTATTTTTAGGCAAAGCCATTTTTTATGAGAACGTTCTATAAATTAACATGTTGAGAGCCGCGTCAACCACCGGTGGCTGAAACTGCAATTACATTCAGGCTGCGTCTGCCACCGCTTGCTGACACAGACCTTTAACATAAGCCGTGAAAAACAGCTGGCTGACAGCGTATAACACGATTAGAACTATAAAATTTATACTCTTTTATGGACTTGCAGAAAATGTATTCAAACTTTACTTAATTATTGTGATTCTTGGCTTAATAAATTCAATTTAGTAGATTTTTATCCACCGCTATTTCTACATAATTCGTAGGTTTATATAATTCACAACTTTCATCTGATGTGTCATGATAAAGCTTCTAAAAAAATAGCAAAATTCGTCTAATATTTGCAAATTTAGCTTGTAGTTATTTACCGTGGCCAGATGGGCAAGCCATGTAAAATTAGCGTGGTACTCAACGTTTTAACAACAATATTCTTGAGGCGAAAGAGTAAGGAAAAGAATGGGTGTGGTGTTTGCGGATTTTACTTATAAATGTTGGTTGGAACAACTAGTTGATTTAAACTATCTTTTATTTCTGGAGAGAAAAATATATTTCGATGATTTCTAAATTAATATTAACAATAAAATAGTTAATGTCATATTTGTAAGAAATATGTTTTCAACTGTTGTCCAACTTCAATAAAATTCTAAGCGTACAAACACAAATAAGAAAAGCATATTATTGCAGTTATCTGATTACGACTTACACGAGTTAAGCTATTAGATATACGACTTTTTTAAATTTCTATTTCATAAGAACTATTCAACCGATTTCATTCAAATTTTGTAGTTTGCCATATAAAATTGCGTACTTTAAAAATTATGAACGAAATGCACAGCTTAATAATTCAATTTGTTTTATTATTATAAATAAAACAATAAATATTTACAAATATTAATTTTTTGAGTGGATTTTTCTTGTTAAGATAGTTTAGTTCTTACCATCAGATTTTTTATTTATTCAGATGTCTTTTTTGTAAGCGTTTACCTATCATTCGCAGACACGTTTCAAAAGTAAAAAGAAACAAAGTACCAAAGTTTTTCTTGAGCTATAGAGCAAAATATGTCGTACCTAAACCAATAATTTCGGTTTTATTATTAGCAAACTGATGAAATTAACCCTTTGCACTCGAGAGGTGACTGTCAGTCACCTTTGTCACCTGTAAAGTACCCACCACCCTAAATGTGACATTTTTTTCACCTTAATATTTAGTTACCACTTCATTTAGTGATCTCCGGGTATTTTAAGGTAAGTTTGTAAAAAACTCTTTCAAAATGTTAGTGGTTGCGTCCATTTTTTTAACAGCTGAAAGAGCTTCGAGTGCAAAGGGTTAATGGTTTTCGAAAACTAATATTATTTTGATGAATAGTTGTAAGGTTACTATAGTCGAATATAAATGTGTGTTACCTGACTGTGAATATATGATAGATTAGGGCTGGTACGTGTACCACGTACGGGGTCTTGAGACTAAAAACACGGGTCGGATACTAGGTAGTAAAATTCTCTCACAGGGCCCAATCGAGTTATAAAAACATGACTGAGTTCGTGGTATATATCTTACCACGAATGACCGAAATCCAGAGAATGTCGACTTTCACCGGTGAATGTCAACAATCACATAGTCGCTTTGGTGAATATCCGTAATATTTGTTATATTTGATTTGATATTAATTTATTCAATGATATTAATATATTTATTCGATATTTTAATATCTGCTGAAGATAGATTAGGAGAGACATCAGTGTTCAGAGTACCGATTAGATGCTTATTGGGCTGTTGCACTTGATATTAAAAACATTTATGTAGGGCATACCGGGCAATTGTATACGAGTAAGTGGCACTGAACCTTAAACAAACTTTGGTGTAAGGCATACGGGACAAATGTATACCAGGAAATGGCACTTAACTAGACCTACGATATGCTTCAGACCTTACCAACAGTCACCGGTTGAAGTCAACAACCACCAATTTCGGTCATTCGCAGTAACATATTGTAATACAGGCCTACAAATTGATTTGTTCTATCATAATTTTTCAAAAATCTATGGACACTTTTATAAAATGCAGTACTGTTTGCTTCAGTCAAATCAGAAGTAAAAGCCTTACGACGAATTGTATTATTTTACTGCAGTAGCGCCATTTTTTTGAAATTTTTTATGAACTCGTAAAAAGTCTCGCCACTATTGCTAAAAAGAAGTTGTTAATTCCTTTTAGTTATCTTTTATTTTGAAACTTCGAAATCTCTGATTTTGTTAATCAATATACTCATTTTTAAATTTTGTAGGATACGAACTTATTAGAATAAATCTTCCTGGTTGGTTGGTTGGGCGCTGGACTCATGTTTGTGAGAACGACATCTCAAATCCAACCCGCTGAAAGTGGTGCTGCAGGTGGTACCGACTGCAGGTGGCATCTCTGTTATGGCAGCCCTTTAATATTAAACATATTCACAGGGTGGTCAAAACCAGCATAATAAACAGAAACGTCCTCTCTGTTTTGACTTCTTTATATTAATGGTGGAGATATTTTAAGAAAAATAAATACTAAATCTTAAAATGTACCACTTTTCAAAATAAATATATAGTTATAAATCTTTTAAAATTATATCAGTTAGCATGACATAAAGTTTCCAGTTTAGAAAAGTTGAATAAGTATCTGCTACCATTTT
Organism: Parasteatoda tepidariorum; assembly: GCF_982258835.1. Taxonomy (NCBI): domain Eukaryota; kingdom Metazoa; phylum Arthropoda; class Arachnida; order Araneae; family Theridiidae; genus Parasteatoda; species Parasteatoda tepidariorum. The sequence continues at coordinate 9,086,844 of NC_141758.1, read as the reverse complement.
TATAATGAAGGTAGATGCGGAAAATATTTCGAAATAAGTTCACTAAATTCTATATTGTAAAGTTGTTGAACAGCCAACCCAGCTTCTGGGTTTTCAACTACTAGTTAATGTCCGTAGCCTTAGAACCCAATCCAGAAAACAAGCAGAGATGCCTACTTGCTCCGGACAGCAAATATATATTTTAAAGTGGTAGTTTATCAATTGTAATTCTTGGTTTAATAAATTCAATTTAGTAGATTTTTATTCACCACTAATTTTAAATAATTCATAGGCTTATATAATTCACCTTCGTTTGGCCGAAATCGCTTGCTACACCTTTCAAAAAGCAAGCAAAAATAGTCAAATATTTGCAAAATAAATTTTGTAGTTATTTACAGTTTTCTTAATTATTTTGGCGTGTCCGGAGCAGTTGGCATCTCTGGACAAGGGAAATACTGGAGCAAGTGGTGAGAGAAATTTGCCTTCGTCGAGGACTTTTTGATGGAACTAACTCGCATTTGAGTTAAATGGAGAGTTAACCCATGAAAACGTCCCACTGTGGTCGGAGCGAGCCAGGAGCGAAATTCGTATTGACCAGTCATCGCTGGGATCCGAATCCAGTTCAAGACAAAATCACTTAGGAACTCCTAAATTGTATAGTGCATAAAAAATTGACTTAATAAAATACTGAATAAGTTTTTATCGGATCTTCGCACACTAGGACCCATACGCAACTGAAACAAAATTCGATCGAACCAGTGGTTTCTGCTCGATTTCTTTGTAAACACATCTGATTCCTGACTCAACTGTAGCGTTGCGAACGTTTCTTGTCACGTGACCAGTTTGCCTTCTAATGCTAAATTAGATAGAACTATTTCTGACCAATCATAAAGCAGATAATCTCCGTTTAATGGTGGTGTTGGAGAATTTTGTTGGAGTTGCAAAGTTTTTTTTTTAAAAAAATTACATGTAGATTTATATATTTCTTAATCAGAATCAGAATATAATGCATTTAAAATTTTGCCTCATCTCTCTTATATACTAGCGTCTGCAGATTAACTCCTTACGAATTTTTCTGACTAGTCAACTCAGTTAATGTGTTCGCACAGGATAATACAAATCAACAAACCCTCGTCAGTTCAAACTTTATGTTAGTATATAGATTAATCATTTAAGTTTTGTGTGAATTTGTTTGCAAATAAAATTTATCCATTTTTTTTTCAGGCTACACTTGCAAACTGGAGCAAAGTCTTCTACACGACTGCTGCTGTATATATAACTACTGGTTCGATATTCGTGATATTTGCATCAGCTGAAATACAGCCATGGGCGATTGTCAATGATGAGTCAAAGATAGAAAAGCAACCAGTAAAGAAACCCATGGAAATAAATATTAAGAGTTTACAGACGAAACTATAGCTAGTTTTCATTCAATCAAAACAAGTGGAATTTGCAACTGAAGTTAGACAGAATCTAATCCACATATATCTTCTACTCTGCAAAAAGTTATTTTCAGCAGAAAAATTCTAACAGAAATTTTGGCACAAACTTCAACTCATAAACCTCTGCTTGAACTATTTAAAAATCTTTAAATGTCAACACTTTATACTTTGATTAATTTTAATTGTAGGTACAGAAGTACTGTCTCTGAGAAATTAGTGTATAAATGTTTTTATAAATTAAATAATATCTTCTTGTAACTGCCTAGTTTGTTCTAATTGTCCTAAATATCTTGTAATAATTTAGTAAGAATTACAGCGTGATTTCAATGAAAAGCTATTATAAGAGTGACAGAGTAGATAAAATAGTATAAACTTTTTTCTCTTTGGTATTAACTTAATTTACTATTTTGCAACGCCAAAATTAGTTGAATATAAATACATTAATGGCCAACCATACATTTTGAATTTATGTTATGATCATCTAGATGATGAACAATTACACACAGGTAATTAGTAATATGGCGGTGTTTAGTCCAGATTTAGGTGTTTAGTCCAGTGATAAGGAATCATGTTTTCTAACTGATTTATGAAGGCGTGATTATAGTAATTTGCTCCTGGGAAGAATTGATAGTCCAACAATATATCAAACACCAAATGCTGTAATTTAAATCATATTTTCCATCATAAAATTAAGCAAAAGAAAATAGTAAGCTTCAAATGCGTATAATTGAGGTACATCTTCAAAGAGATAGAATTGCTTTTAGCAAACTAACTGTGTAAATTAACTAAACCCCCCAGTCCTAAAGTTAAAAATTTGAAATTAAAAAGTGATTGCATTGTTCCTAATGGTCACTCAGAAACATAGAAAGAGATCCATAATTGGCGATTTGTCGAAAGATAAAACAGCCAAAAACAAAGCTAACCTTGCATAATTAATATTAAAGTTAACATAATTTGGCTATAGCCTAATCACCAAAAGGACCTTAAGAATTAATGTAACCCTGTAACTGAAAGTAGCAGAAGGAATAAAGAGTTAAAAATAGATTTTGATGTTCGATTTAGTAGTGACAGTGAATTAATAAGTAATACATTTGCATTGAATTAAAGAAAAAGTTAGCCGTTACATTGATTATTAAAAAGAGAATAAAATATTTATATTTGTTTTTTTTTTCTTCTTGAAAATGTAATTTAATAATTGGTTTAATTTAATTAAAATTAGATTGAGAATGATTAAAAAATTTTCATTTAAGAAATTAAAGAAGTTTTAAAAGCTAGGAAATATGTAACGCCTATAATGACATCGCGCATATGTTTAACATTATGAGGTCTTGACATATTTATACATATAGTTGCCAAACTAGCTAGAAAGTAATTTTACTGGATAAACATTTATTACTTTTATTTACCAAAGGCCATCGGCTTATGCAAACAGTATTTATGCAAGTTAATTTCTCCGATTTCCTTCTATATTATACTGAATACTGAATTTTCCGATTATACTGAATTGGATTATATATACGTTTTTTTTTGTTACTGTCACTTGTGACATACTTCACACTGTTTTTACCTCACTACAAAAAACTAATTGAGGATGGATGAGATGTGGGTCACTTTACGGCCCTGGGTCCCAGACCCCGGTGTTAAAGACTAGGATTAAGAGGATTTTCAGTGTCTTGATATATTTCGTTCACCAGGAGTTGAGACTTGGCTCCACCTCCTCGGACGCAGAGTTCATTTCAGCGCGGGGGAGTAAGAGGAAAAACATCTCCGTTGTTGAAATTGAGACAACCCTTAATTTGCGCCAAACACAGAAAGTGAATTCTTTTTCACTTACTTTGCTTTATCATCTGCTAATATACCTTTTGTTACACTAGCTAATTAAACATAGTTTAAATTTAAAAACTGTTGTTCTCCCAGCGAAAGGGCTCATAAAGGACAAACTATTCACTCAAAAGAAAGAAATATCATAAAAAATAGTGTAAAATATCATCAAATTTATGAAATATTCATTGTTAAAAAAATGCACATAAAGTTTGCGAAATAAATATTTTTGCCAAACGATCGCCAAATAGCAACATTTTTCAGGATTGCTCACAACCTTCTCCCAAAAATAGCGAAATAGTATCGTCGCATACCACGTGATGAAGGCGGAGCCAAGTGCCAACTCCTGGTGAACGAGCTATAACTAGAATAGAAAGATGACGTAAGTGAGGCGATTACTCTTTTTTAAACGTTTTACAACTCCACTATTACATTACCTCCTACATTACAAAGCCTCCACGCGGTATTTCATAAGTAGTCTGCGCAGATTATTTAAAAAGTGAACTACTTGTGCGCGTAAACCCAAATTCTATTTTAAAAATAATTGAGGCCGGAATTGCCTGTTACCTGCCATGGTAGGGCGCTGAGTGCATGTCCGAGAGTTCGTAGGTTCAAACCCCGCCGGCCGATGACTCCACGTGTAGTAAACGGGGACTGATGCACGTTAAATTTGTCGAGTAGCAAAGTCCTCCATGTTTCCATATCAAATCAATACCTCTAGGGGTACCAGATTGGAGATCAATCGTTCTCTGATTCAGGTCAAAATTACGATCTGTGGAAGATTGAAAGGATGTATGAATAGGTCCGTCCTATAAACGGGTGCGACGTATGGGGGTGGCAGAAGTCGAATTCTTGACCATAGATAGTACCCCTCTGCCTAAACAGACATGCGAAGAGAGAGAGATAAAAGTATTTGAGAGAAATTTATCATATATATTTGAGAATGAATCTGTAGTGGTTGACAAGTGAATAAGACAAACCAATAATATACATAAATTAAACAAATTTTTGGGCATTTATTTGCTACCACTTTCTAATTTTTGATAGATTTTCTAATAAATGGCTCTTTTATAAACTACTTTACCTTCATAGTGGTCTGATCGGACTACCTATAAAAAACCTTGTGGGAGGGCTTTCAGTTATAGAAGGCACTACCCATTAACGCTGCTTTGCCGTTCCTGTCGTATGACAGCTCTTAGCCAATGGTTGCAGCGACTTATTAAAAATATATTGTTATGAGAGTAATCTAATTCTTTAGCTATTACTTAGTCAAAAGAGATAACAATGCAAGCGGTAATATTTCGTTGAGTAACTGATATTTAAAAATCTCAAAATTCGATTCCAAAAAGTAAAGATTTTGTTAGTTAGAAATAAAATCAAAGCCTTTATTTAGTAAGTAAGAAAGTTGGGAAAAGTCAGTAAACACTATTTAATTTTTTTACAGAATTCTGCAGCCTATGCTCACTACTACTAAAGCAAAGAACTGTACTGTACAGTGATGCCAAATTACTTTTTGCGAATTATTTTCCCAGTGGTAGCAAACTTTATGTCTACAAATTTGATTCTTAATAAGAGGAATTTAAAAGAAATTGATTTGTCTTCCAATACTCATAAATAGTTCAAAAAGACAAATAAAATTTCAGTCACCTCCTTTATTCGTGATATGGCTATCAAGGAGTTTTTTTTTTTTAAATTAAACTAATTTTTGAAAGTTATGAGTTGTGAAAACAATCCGTTTCTCGAATCTTTCCTCACCACTCTCTGCATACTTCTCAGTTCCTAGTGCCAAAGAAGGGGTTTCAATACAGTTTAGTCCCGCAGTGGACTGATCGTTAAGACACGGTTCCCAGCAGATCACCGAAGTCAAGCATCACTGGCTACGGTCAGTGTGCGGGTGGGTGACCACTTGGATCAGTCTGCGTAGGGACCGAGGATGTGCGGTATTGGTCCTCGCTAAACTGTTCTACCGTAAAGTTCTCGACTTCGCGTGCAAATCGTCGGGCTACCGAAGAGGAGTGTCATCCCCTCCGCAGAGGATCAAAATTGTGATGGCATGTCTTCGCATCATCCTCAGGGATGTTTCCCAGACCGTCGCCAATAGCCCACTGTGCAACTCTAGTGCAACGTAAATTAACTACAACAACAACAGTACAGTTTACCGGTAGAAAGAAAAACATTCGTGCCACTTTTGAGATAGAATGTGTGATCGAATATGCTTCTTTCGTAGCGTTGTATCGGTAAACTATCTACGACCAACAACAACAAAAAAAAAATTGTATGAACGGCGGAGTTATTTTGACACAAAAAATAATTTTTTTTAAAGAATTAAGGATTTTTTGGACACATTTGGATTTAACATCAACAAGATGAAGGAAAAAAACATAAACATAAAAACAATAATTCATGAAATATTTGTTTTTAAATATCAAAATTTTAAATGTACTATTTATCTTAAATGTTTTGCGAGGCATTGGTATTACGTGATTTGAAATAAATATGTTCAAAATGTTCTAAGAAAGTGAAAACTAAAAACTTTGCAACCTAAACTTTTTGAAGTTAATTTGGGTATGTTTCCTTAAAGTTTTATGTTTAATATTAAAAGTTTCTTCATTGAAATGAGTATTTTATTAACATTGAAACTATTGCGTCAAGCATCTTCGAGCATTGTCAGTTGATCCAATAAAATGAAACAAAAAAAATATCCCATAAAATCTGGAATAAACAACTGGTCAAAATGCAAAAGAAAGGTAAATGTTGTAAAATCTTGGTTTGTAAATCTTACAATGAATTAGATTTTAGAATAAAATATTTTTCTACTATTTGAAATTATAATAAAGCAATTTTTTTATAATAAATTTTTTTAAATTATAATTTAACGGGGAAGCAAATGATGAAAGCAAGATGAACTGTAATAAATAATAAAGACGTCATTTTCCTGCTTACATGACAGTGCAAGTGAAAAGTTATTCTTACAACTTGTTGAATATTTAAACACGTTTTTGTGTGTTATTTCGTATCTTAAAATATCACATGAACTTATTAATTAGCATATTTGAGGTCCACCTTTGAGCAATTAAGATTGAGTCTTAGCACGCGAAGATCCGATTATTAGATCAGAAGTTATTCAGGGTGATCCGTTTTTTTTTTCTTTGCGCACTTTACATTATGCTTGGGAAGAATACCAAATCCTTCAACATAAAATAAGCACCTTTTAAGCCCTTTTTAAGCATTCAATAAAATCTGAACTTATTCCAGAAGTTTAGCAAACATAGGCTTAAGAAATCTTTCCTTGAAATACAAAATAGACATATTATTATTTATAAATAATGAAGTCATCATTCCAAAGTTATAACCAAATAAAAGGAATTTTTTTATGATGGGTTGTGCTTTTTATTTTATGACCAAAAGAAATGATTTTGCAATACTACAATTAACATTATCAAGGCTACAACAAATTTTTGATTCAAAAGAAGTGACAAGACTGAATAGACGTCATAAATTTGAATCTCTTATCTGCTGATTAGTGTATGCAACAGAGAGAGTAACCGTTATTTAACTTAACAATTATTGTGGAACAGTTACTTAAAAAAAACTGTTTCATAATGCTATATATCGTTACTAATACGGTTGCCGAGTATTTAAATGATTTACGATGACACTTTAATAATTAGACAAGATGCTGGAAAAATGTTGAATTAAAAAAGGCTTAGCAGGTTTTGTTTCAATTACTTTTTGGAAAAATTTCAAAAATAAAACATTGCTATAGTAAAATATAGATTTATAATTTATGGGAAATTATATAAATCAAGCTTTAACTTGAAGCTTAAAAATGAACCGTAGTTAAAGTACACAGTAAAAATTTTGGCGTTTAGTTGCTACTATTTTTGGTGTTAAGGTAATCTAAATACATTTTTAAATTCGTAACTCCATTTATAAGTCAAAAAATTTTATTAAGTTCACAACAAAATAACTGTTCGAAAATTTAATTTTAAATAATACAATATTAAATAATAAAAAATAATTACAGTGGAAATATATTACTAAAAATGTGCTTGTTTTTTTTAACAAAATGTTTTTGTAAAGAAGCCATTAAATTGATTCTAATGTTCTTTAAAGAATGTATTGAAAGTAAGCAAATAAAAAATTAAATAATGAATAAATAAAGTTATAACAGTAGAAAAGTAAATAAAAATTATATGTGCGTAAGCAAAATATTTTAAGTTTATCTCAACACCAAATATGGTGGCAACTGTGCACTATAATTTTTTACGGCGTATCAACTATGCTTAATCATTTGGAAAGGGAAGGGGGGAAATGCAATGTCTTCAGAAGCGGTACATTAATCGGGGAATTGTGTAAACTAAGTATTAAAAATAATTATACTGTTACATCAAACTACGTTTTATGATTTAGAAAAAACTTTAAAAAGGGCTGCATTTATTTATTTATTGCACATACATAAGTAGGCTTGTATGCTGAAGACAATAAAAATAATACGGCTTATAAGCTCTTATATAAAAACAAATATCCCAAATAAGGTAAGCACAGCTTTAACTTATATCTATTCTGATGGTGGAATTCGAGTCTGCTTCTTTTAAGAAGATACAGAGCATTTGGTGGAATTGAGTTTGAAGCGTTTTTCCCCTTAATACACACAGGTGCATTGTACATGCTTATCAGAATATTAAATAAATTAAATTTAAAAGGAAAATATAGTTGTACTACCAACTAAATTTAATAATTTTAATCACTAAGAGGAACTTTAAAAAAAACACGTTTATAAGAAATTTATACGGTTAGTGAGACATTATGTAAATTAAATTTAAAAATGAATTGTAGTTATATAACTAACAAAAATTAATCACTATAATTATTCAATGACTAACTATTAATCTAGAATATAAGTTTAAGTAACACATTTTCATCCTTATTTATTTTAATAATTATTTTTCTATTATTTTACGTTCAAGGTGTGTTTATTTTTAATTTCATAGAATCACTTTACGATCGATTGAAAAATAAGCGCTATTTCATTCATTCTTTTCTGTGCTATTTCAAACATAAAATATTTATTTGCTAAACAATATAATCATTGTGATTGTTTGAAGAAAATCACGAATTGTGAAATGCGTGTTTAAAAGCAGTTATTTCGCCATTTTCTCTCAGATAAGTATTTTTAAAAACTTCCTTCGTGCACGACAGAAAGGACCGTTAATTTGTAACATTTATTTGAGAACACTTATTTCTTTTATTTCGTTAAAATTTTGAACACCAAAAGTAGACAGAATGGTAGATCCAATTGTAGATTTTTCAGAGAAAATCAAGACCCAAAGTAAGACATAAAAATTATTGATTTCAAAAATAATATTTGTGAGCAAAAATAGTTTTGCTTCAAGTATATTTATTTAATTTTGGACTAGCTTCTAGGAGTCAAAACACTAAGGCGATTTGAATAAATGATTTAAGGGGATTATTTTTTTCTTTAAATAGTCGAAGTTCGCAGTTATTTTAATTAAATATAAATGTATAGGGTATTTTTTTTTTGAAATTTATAATATTCACCTATTTCAAACATGATTGTTACTTCTTCTTTAGTACAAAAATAAAATTCTTTTATAATGAATTATGAGTTTAAAATTTCCATCCTTTAATCATTCTCCTATTCAAACATGGCAATTCTCCTATTTCCAGCATGATTGTCACGTCCTCATTAGTACAAAAATAAAATTCTCTTATAATCAATTATATGCTTAAAATTTTAGCTCTTTCAATCATTCTCCAATTCAAACGTGGTAGTTATATTTTAAACATAATTGTCCCGTCTTATTTAGTATTAAAATGAATTATGTGTTTTAAAATTTACCATTTTCTATAACTAGGACAGAATTAAATCATTTCATTAGTTACGACTAAGCCTCTTGCCAATTTTAGCCCTTTACGACCGAATGTGATATGAAAGTACTTATTTTTCTCGAGATGCAAAAATGCTCAAAACGTAAAAAATGGATGTTATTTTGTTCTGAAGACTTATAAATAAGAGGTATCTCATGACTACTAGAATATATTAATAATTAAAATTGCTACTGAGTAAAATTGATTACTCAGTAGCAGCCCTAATCGGCTCTCACTGATTCATCGGATCTGACGTGACTCAAAGAGATAAGATAATGCCATCGTTTGTCATATAGTTTAGTATATCGACGACTAAAATATGAATATAAAAAAAAAATTTGCAATTTCCTGTGGTGACGGCAAATACTATTGATTTTTTCTTTTTCTTTTGCTAAACCAGATAACTAACTATATTGTTGTTTATACATTTAATGAGTATTAATAAAATTAAAATGGTAGCTAAAAGAAGAAAATTTTTTACAGTTGAAACATAGTTTAAAACATTCATATAATGCCACTTTTTATTCATTGAGTTAATAACTATTCCGTCCAACTGTGCAGAGTCGGCCGTAATGGGATTAAAAACAATAAATAGTGCAACACTAAAAGTTTCAGTTTTGTGTTTGGCTGAAAGAAAAACGAATGGTTCAGTTCCTATAAGTTTCTATTTTGTGTTAGGTCGCTTATGACGGTTTCGAAATTTTAGTTAGCGATAGTATGTGTTATCTGCAGTCTGAAAACAATTGACCCGTGTTTTGTCATTCAGTACAGATCGCCAGCTAAATAATGAGCATTCTAGGTAGCTGGAAAGTGGACAAGATTTTATCGGACGATTGATTCCCATAATTTATTTGGCTACAAATTCAATTCATCGTGGGTTAGGAAACCAATTGACCTTTTATTATCATCAGCCACTAAATTCCAATGGAAATTTGCCCAACATTAGTCAGAAAGCGTTCGAACTTTGATCAAACTTATATTCTTTTTGAATACAAATTACAATTAAACGATTGAAGTTTAATTGCTCGCTATTGGAGATTTTGAGTACTGCTTACTGGTGGAAAAATGATTAAACATTTGATAGTAAAGAATCCATCCTCACATAAACAAACGAAATAACACAAACACAGTAAAAATAAAAAAATAGTACGTCAATTTTTTAAAATTATTTAAGACTTTTTTAAAGGCTTATAGTATTAGTTTAAACAGCGATCAATATCAAAACATTAATATTCTTTTTATTTTCAGGATGGTTGGATTATTATCTTCCAAAGAGATATATTTTTGTTTTTCTCGCACTTGTGGGTACTATTTGTATGTACGCTATTAGAGCCAGTATCAGCGTGACCATTGTCGCGATGGTCAAGCAGACAGTGGTATTACCCGAAAACAGATCTTTGGATAGCATAGCTGAGTGTCCAAACTTTGATTATAATCAATCAAAGACTGACAATGAAGAATATAAAGTAAGAATTTAAATACATTCTTATTTAATTTTAAGACATTGCGCTAGGAGTTAAGCCAACTTCCCCAAGAAGAAAGAAGGCCTCATCACGGATCAATTTTGTAGTTCGACGTAACGAGCATGAACTGCACAGTGGATGAAAAATAAGAAAGGTGTAACTAAGTTCGAGATACTAAGCAGTACAGTGGAAGTAAATCATACAGTGGTAGTGAATCATTACGTTTGGACTACTAATGGATTAAATTTCTTACTTATGGTAACTCGTGCTGAGGCTTTCTCTTTTCTAGGAGGTGTTGGCTAAACCCTCTGTTCACTGCCGTTCACCAACCCTGATGATTGCCTTGCAATATTTGCTGTTTCATGGCAATAAACAGTATTTCTACAACAGTTTTTCTAAAATTATTTACTTTACATAGATGTTCTATAAGGAATTATGTTTATTTAAACTTGTGCCTCTACCTCCATGTCTAAATATTATAAATATTCAGATTTATTGGTGAGCTTTTCTAAGTCATCATCTTTTTAAAATAACATTTATATTGTTATAACATTATATTATTCAAACAAATTTAGTGAAATCACAACCGTAATTTAATAATTTCGCTTACCAAACGGGTGGATATCTATATATATATTTCTCTTACACGGCACCAAAAAAAAGCCTCATTACAACTCCCCGAATGGCAACGTTAGAAAATCGACTAATGATTGCTGCTAAAAATGTCACATGACAAATGTCACATGAGGTGGCTTAACATATAGCGCTTTTAAAAAAGGAAACAATAACCAGAGTGAGCATTATCAGGTTGTTCAAATCAGATTCATGCCCTGAAAACATGATAATATTTAATTTAAACTCAATTAGGAATTAATTAGGCTGGCCTTCTCCATGACTATAAATAAGTTCAGACAACAATATAACAAGGTCAATAACAAGGTCGGACTTTTGAGAAAATCAGTTTAGTATTTCTCGGGTAATGCTAACAGCCATGCATTTTAATTTATTGTATGTAAAACATCCTTATTTTGTTCTAAAATGCTATGTACTTTATCACAAATGTTAATTAATATAGAAATTGATTTCAATAATGCTGATCACCAAAAAATATTTCATTTGGCGATAAAACAAATTTCTGTGTTCTTGAAAATGAAAAACTTTTTGAGGGTTATTATCTCACCAGGAAAAGTTAGGGTTTAAAGTTTATATTTTTAAATAATAAAAATTTTTTTCTTAAACTTTCAGAATTTCTAGCATTAACTAATTTAGTTGAATTTTGGTGAGTAACTGCAATATTTGATAATTTATTTCGCTAATATGTTTATTATTTAGCTAATGTTTTGATTTTTTCACCATGTACAATTTAAATAGCTAATATACTTTTTTAAGAGCCAATAAGAACATTGATAAAATTCTTCTACATAAATACAATAGTATGTCTTTGATGATAAAATACTATGTCTTTGATGATAATATACTATGTCTTTGTGCTAGAACATTGTGTTCAATGGCGAGCGAGCGCAGCGAGCCATGGTTCACGGCGTGAACCACATAGGATTGCGTAGCATTTCTGGGGGGTTGGCGAGCGTTAGCGAGCAGGGGGCAGAGCGTCCTAGTATTACATACTACTTTTGCTTGCATCTCATTGTGCATGAAGCTGATCGTTAAGCTCTAAATCATTTAACAGATCAGAAGAGTACAACTGATTGGAGCCGTGATGGCTCAGATATAGAGCGTTCGCCTTCTAATAAGGCGAACGGGGTTCGAATCCCAGTCGATATGAATTCCGCACCCGGCTTGCACCGACCACAGTGATGACGTGAAATATCCTCAGTGGTAGACGGATCGTGGAAAGTTCTCGTGGTCTTCCTCTCCATGTAACGCAAATGCGGGTTAGTGCCATCAAAAGGTCCTCCACGAAGGCAAATTTCTCCCAATTCTTGATCCAGGAGTTTCCTTGTGTTTGAATTGTGTTCAAAATTACTAGGCTACGGAGTTGAACATTAGTAGTAGTAAACCCAAAAATTGGGTCGGCTGTTCAACGATGGCCATAGAATAAAATAAAAATACAACTGATTAGGCCGGGATAACCTGGTTGGAAGGGTACTGGACCCGTGTCCAAGAGTTCGTGGGCTTGGTCCCCGCCGGCCGAAGACTCCGCGTGTAGTAAATGGTGACTGATGCACGTTAAATCTGTCGAATCGCGAAGTCCTCCATGTTCCCATAACAAATCAATACCACAGGGGGTACTGATTCAGGAGTTTCCTTGTCTCCTGGATTTGTTCAAAATTACAAGGCTACGGAGTTGAACATTATGTATATATAAACACAAAGGTAAAAATTATAAAATAAAATAAAGTAGAAATTTTTTAATGGGAAAACGTAAATTTCTCTTTAGGACGCATTTCTTTACGATGGTAATTGCGATATTTCAAAATAAAGAATAATTATCCTAAGATAAAAGTAACTCTTTATAATGCGTCGATATCGCGAAAAAATGAAAATGCAATTGAAAATGAGTTGAGATAAAAGAAAGAATGCAGAAAACAAATTTACTGGCTTAGAGGAAAAGTTAAACATAGATATATTAATTTAGCATTTAACAAAAATTTACTGAGAAGAAAAAACAATAAAACTGTGCTCATAGTTTAAATCGTATAAAATAATTGTAATATATATACACTAGGAGGCTCCACCCCCTGCTCGCTAACGCTCGCCAACCCCCGAGAATTGCTACGCAATCCTATGTGGTTCACGCCGTGAACCATGGCTCGCTGCGCTCGCTCGCCAATGAACACAATGTTCTAGCACAAAGACATAATATATTATTATCAAAGACATAGTATTTTATCATCAAAGACATAGTATTGTACTTATGCAGAAGAATTCTATCACTGTTCTTATTGGCTTTTAAAAAAAGTATATTAGCTATTTAGATTGTACATGGTGAAAAAATCAAAACATTAGCTAAATAAGAAACATATTAGCGAAATAAATTATCAAATATTGCTTCACTAATATTCTGCATTTTAAAGCGTGAAAATTCAATGCGTAAATAAACGCGAAATATAAAAAAAATTCAATGCATTCAATACAAACACTTAAACGTTTTTTAGACGTTTAGGTTGCTCCCAGTAGAAAAATATAAATTCAACAGTGGCCTTTTAAAGCATTCTCACTTCAATTAATTAATTAATTCCTAATTGAGTTTAAATTAAATATTGTCATGTTTTTAGTGCATGAATCTGAATTGAACAACCTGATAATGCTCACTCTATCTGGTTGCTCACTACGTGCTCTTGCGCGCCAAATCCAATCAATTAAAAATGAAAACTGTTGCCAGAGCGAGAAAAGAAATATCATCGGTTTTATTGATATATACATACATACATACGTACGTATTAGCGTTTTATATAATATAGATATATATTAATATTTATACGTTAACGGGTATTTACGATAATCCCATTACATAGTTGTCTTCAATTTAGAATTTTCCTGACTGTTGCCATCCTATTAACTAAAAAATTTGAAACAATTATATTCTACGCAATATATATTCCTAATTTAAATTAATAAATATAAATTGACTATAAAAAAACGACGTTTTGTGCTTTTTGGAGAGTTTTCCACAATTATTCAGAGAAATTTTCTCGCAAGAACGTATTTTCATTTTTGTTCATTTATTTGAACACGCGTTATGAGCAACATCATCTATTCGAAACATACATTTCAAGAATTATCCTTTTCCCAAAACGCGCATTTTGAGTTCACTGGCGACTTTTAATTCATCATTTGCGTTCATATTTTACAATTGTATGTATTTTGCATAATAATCACATCACAGCTTTTAATGTCTAATTTAATAATGAAACAAAATTATTCCTCTGTCTTTTTAGGGCGAGCAGTATGATTGGAACATTCAGAAGCAAGCAGTTATTCTTGGTTCTTATTTCTACGGTAACATTGCTACACAGTTGCTCGGCGGTGTTCTGGCGGAGAAATTCGGTGCCAAGCATGTATATGGTATTGGAATACTTCTGACAGCAACCGTATCACTGCTTTTTCCTCTAGTTGCCAGTTGGAGTTATGTTGGCGTCATTGTTAATCGAGTCATACAAGGTCTTGGCGACGTAAGAAATAACTAATTAACTGGTCGCTTGATTTTCGTTCTGCCTTAAACTTGTTTGCATTATTTGTCCAGTCCCGATGTTAAGAAGAAAAATTAATACTGAAATAATACTGGGAAAGCTACCGATTCTTTTTTCGAGTTTTAAGTTAGTTTAAATGTGATTATCTGAAGTTTACCTATTTCCCCAAGGTAAGCCTTAGCAAATAGAATTTACAGTGAGGAAGGATGCTATCTAGACAAGTGAGTTATCTTTACTAAGCATTTTCACGTTAAATCGATTCAAACTCAACCAAAAGTTATAGAATAATTTACAGGTTTTATGCGTACGAAGAGTATAAACCAAAAGTTTCACCTCTCAAGCATAAAAAAATCCATATAAATGAGTTAAAATTTAAGGGTAATCGTAAACATCGAAAATTAATTATTTTCCATTAAATTATAGACATTAAATAGGCTTTTATAAGAGTAGGCAAAGGTTAAAATTATTTTCAAAAAAAATTAAATATTTGTAAACATTTGAATTTTTTTGCGCTGATTTATTCAAAAATTCGTAATAGTAACTTAAGGAAATGGAACTAAAACATTAGATATCATGGGAAATCGTAAGATCTGTTCATAACAAATCTAAAAACTACTAAATGTTAAAAACAAGATAATAATGTGAATTAAGCGCAAATGAAAGTACATAATTTGACACACTATAGTTTCAGTTCTATTAACAGGATCCTACCACAGTGTTTAAATGTCAAATGAAGGTGTAAAAGTAAAGGGACTAGCACCAATAGGAACAGAAGAACAAGTTAGAACGAGGGACTGACATTGGGCAGATGCGAAATAGCTGGGAGAGGATTTACTGAGAATCATGAATTACAACAGATTAAATTAAAATAGACTCCCAAATACTGGAAAGAGGAGAAATACTTGAAAGATAATTAACTAAATTATTAGGATTTTCCAAGATATAAAATGACTCCCAAAAATAAAATCGGTAGATGAAGAGCAGTGTTGAATGATTTTAATAAAAGAAATCTATGATTCAAATTCCATTTGTGTAGAGAGTTAGAAGACCAGTTAATGTCCTGATTTTGGACGTTCTTTAAGTCAGCAGCTTAAGGGTACATTTAAGAATATACTCTATATTTTTGTTGAATATAATAATATTGCAAAGAGATTTTCATAAATTTTTAACTAGAACCTTTCATCCAATAAGAATAGCAAAATTTAATGACTTACCAAAATTAATAAACATTTTTTTTTTATTTCCAATGAGCTGCACAATCAGTCTTCCCGATGAGCAGATCTAGTGCCATCTCTAGAAGTGGTATCCATTCTTTCAGGACCACCACAATGGGGGAGATACCGTTGGTCATGTTAATTTGGACGTCTAGTTTCTGCCACACTAGATGGCAGCACCGAGACTCTATTTGGACGCTGAAGTGCACAAGGAATTTAATTTTTCCGGAAATTCCAAGAGCCAATAAGGCACTCCAGGGCTTTAAATATAGCGATAACTTTTCCCCCCCAGAAATTTAAAATGTTTGAAAAATGTCACATAAAACCCTCTTCGACTCTATACTTCAATTTGTTTTTTCATGTTGATGTGTATGTGTATTTCAAGGGGATGACGTTTCCGGCAATTAATTTCGCGATCAGCAAATGGTCACCAGAGAGCGAGAGAAGCAGGTCTTCAGCTGTTATATTTTCTGGAATGCAAATAGGCACTGTCATTGGAATGCCCATTGCTGGACTGCTCTGCACTACAGATGCCTTAGGAGGATGGCCATCAGTCTTCTATATATTTGGTAATCCATTAATTATTGTGTGTACAGTCCGCAAAAAAAAAACGAATCACCCTGAATAACTTTCGTTCTAATGATCGGATTTTCACGAACTAAGTGTCAATCTTAATGGTTCCTGGGGGTGACCTCAAATATGTTAATTAATTAGTGCTAACTATTAATTAAGTTACGAAATCAGACACAAAAACGTACTTTCTCTGAATAAACATATAATTTTTTTTACATATTTGGAATCTAGACCCTTAAATTAGTGGGGGTAGACAAAATTTTTAAAAAATTGGGTGGTAAATTGGGCCGCAATAAATGTTTATATATTTGGCGATAGTCCAGAAAACCGCCAAAAATAGTCGCCTGCTCAAATAAATATTTTAAGATAACCCATTGACTAATTCAAAAGAGGAGTGCTTAATTTTACTAGGTTGCTACGCAACCAAACTCTGATAGTAAAAAAATTGAAATTATGTTCAGTGATTGCTCGGAGGGGCTTAATTTATTGTTAATAGAAAATATCTCGAAGTTTCCAGGGCATAAACAATTTTTTTAGGGGATTTCTGTCCAAAAAGCAAAAAAAATATTATTTTAATCTCCTTTGAAAAGTAAATTTGAATCGATTTATAAATTATTTATGATAGTTTTTAGAATTTAAATACATGAACTTTTTATCTGATATTGTTTAGATTACACTGTTTTTACTATATTTATTCGAGGATTTTATACTAAAATAAAATGAGCATAACTTATTATAGCTATATACAAAATTTTAGGGATAATCATTTTTACAGTTTTAATCGAGTCGTTCTAGGCAAGAAAATTTGAAGGAAAAAAAAGTGCTTGAAAAATAAAATGTAGATTGTATAATAATTCTAATGCACATTCACAAGGCTTTCTATAATTTACGATATTTCTTTTTTCTATAACTCAAGGAATTGCTGAATGTTTAGTGGCATTTTAAAAAGATTGAAATATGTTATGTTTAAGAATAAGATATTGAAATAATATGTAGCAAATTGTAGGATTCATTGCTTAAAAAATCGCTTCATTCTACTAGATATTTAGGTTACATCGTTTCCTTTGGATAAAGATGATTAGCAAATAGCATCCTCATGTTTCGATACATTCTGAAACTTATACGTTCGCAAATTCACCATAAAATGTCGCACAGCATATTCTTCAATTACGATAAGCTACATTTACCAACAAATACTGCTACTATGGTTATTTTTACTTTCTTATATATATCTGATGATCTCTTTTTAAACAGAGCTCGTAAGATCCTTAAGATACTGAAATGGGGGCACAAAAACTTAAGAGATAAAATATTTAATTTCATTAACTCAAAATATCTGGTGTCAAAATGTTAATTTTTAAGTTAAATATAACTTTTACAATATTGATGTTCTTACATTTTTAAAGACCATATGAATCCTGATAAAATATTAAAATGCATATGTTTACTTTAACTAGTGTAAAATCCTTATCAAAATAATGATCAAGACCCAAATGTAAAATAGTATAATTGACGATAAAAACTCAACTGGCTTCAAAACATATGAAGAGGGAAGTAAAAGTCGACATGTTTCGAGTTTTCAAATATAATCGCCCATTCTCAAGACTTGTCAGGCTTGGATAACTTGTGACTTTTATTATTGGACGCTCAAAACATGTCTATTTTTATTATCATCTATTATTTTTTTAAATCAATGAAGTTTTTATATTTTCGATTCAGTTTCTTGGGATTATCCATTTAGTTACACAACATATTAAATTATTTCACTCGATATTAAAATAAGTTTTACATATGTTATAGGCACAGGCTCTTAGATTGAAAAAATAATAATTCACTACTTTGTAAAAAAATTAATGCAGTAAAAAAAAATTTTTTTTTTTTTTTTGCTGCAAGCCTTAACATTTTAGTTTAGGGTCATAAAAAAATTCCGTTTACAATTGAAATTTCAAAAGTCGAATGTGAAAATGGAATGTCCCCTAGTACCAGGAATCGAAATTAAATAGTAACAAGGACAACTTTTTTAAACAAGTTAGCGTTTCCGTCCTACTCGAAGTTGTTTGAAAAGGTATTTTTTATATATCGATTCCAAAGTTTATTCTACATATATTTCAGGGTAAACTTTCGGAGTATTTCGATCGAGTTTATTTTTACACCCTTATTTGCTTAAAATTATTAAATAATTTACTTAAAATAAATTATTCAAGCTACATGATTTAATGCATTTATAGTATAATAATAAACGGAGCTTCCGACGCATATCCTTAACCTTAATACCGCTATCATTAAATAAATGGAATAAGCTTAGATAAATGATAAAAGTTAATTTTTCCCTCGTGTAATTTTCAAGGAATAATATGTTTCGATCAAACAGATTTCATTCTGGAAATAGCGAAATTATTGAGTAGGTCCCTTGGAGCAATATCATTCTTATCCTCTTTTGACGAAATATAGGAAAAATTAGTTTTCACAGTTTCTGTAAAAAGTATGTTAGCCAACTTTCCACGTTTTTTTTTAAATTTTTTTTATTAAAATAAGGTCGGAAATTGTGTAGTGTGTGCACAGCTTCGGAATCCTTACAAATTTCAATTTTTAGTATTTCCTGATTAACAAAATAAGGCATTTTCCTGATAACAAATTATATTACAATTATATCTTGGAAATCATGCTAAAGTAAAAAATTAAACTAAATAGTTTAGTATATTATCAGAAAAAAAAATCTACTTGGTATCATAAAGAGTAAAAGATATAATGAAATAATTAGTGAGTCACACGTGGTCGGATAATTAAAAATTTAATTTCACAACTAAGATAGTAGGACGACATTTAAGATACTGAGATATTTTAAGACACTAAAAAAATTGGCTACGTATTCCACAGCTTTTTATGTTCGGTATCTTTATCCTCTTTGTAGTGACTTAGATAATCTAAATTGAAGTCACAAGAAACAAAACAAAAAAGACAATCAATAATTTATATTCTTTTTTCAAAAAAATAGTATGCTAAGTAAATAATCAGCTGTTTTGCATTAAATAATTTTAAACAGCTGAATGTTTTTAATTTCTTAACAAGGTTTTATTCTTAGCTAGCAGACAATAATTCTTTAAAAAAAACTTGACTATAATTTGAAAAGGAAACCTAAATTAAAGAAAATCTAAATTAAAGTTCTAAAAAAATTATTAGTATATTAATGCAGAAATAATAAACGTAAAATGGAAAAGAGTAAGAATTTTAAAATGTTAAAATTTTATTAAATAGTTGGTCAAATAGTTCTGCGATACACTTCCGGAAATTTCTTTTAAGATTAGGATGATATAGGGTAAACCAACAAATGAAGGAGCATTTCATAGATATTTCTTAGAAATAAGATTTTAAACGTTTTAATTTAGATTGATTGGTAAGAGTAGCTTACTACCTAACAATAGGAAGTCCTTTAACAATGTATTTAGTTATCTGGTCTTTGAGTCTTCTCTGGAAAAAGTTTTGAATTTGTTAGTATCTGTTCAACGCCTTGTTTCTTTGACAAAATTATAAGGTCAGTGTTTGTTGTTATCCGTTTAAACTACAATTAATTGCATATAATAATGCTTTTTCTTTTCATTGTGAAAAAAAGAATTCAAAATATGGTCATTGAAGTTACGTTTTATTTATTTTAAGCATCATAACATAAGCAAGTACTGAGATTAGGGGGTGTTTATTAACTGGATTACAGAACGATGAAAAACCAATGTATAAACAAGTGTTCCTTTACTGGGATTTTTTCAAGTTAATGAAAATAAAAGAACAATTTTAATTTTCCTGTACCTTTTGTCATATTATAAATCAAAATTATGTTAAAAATAAAAAAAACAACTTCTAACCGGTGAAGGAACAGGCATGCTCCTTTACTGAGAATAGATTTCCCAGTGAATGAATAGTATGTGTGAAATATGATTTTACTTGGATAATTAGTAGTTCAGCGACATAGAGGACTCCTAAAATTCAGTTAAATGTTGTATGAATAGTTCCTATGACTATTTCATTTAAATATGCAAATTTAATTGCTAAATTTATTTAAAGAATTATAATAATAATTAATTTATTATTTATCTTTATAAATGTAGTGATTAGTTATTACATCATACCTTAGACTCCTTAATAAACTATGTTTATTAACTAAATATAACAACTAAATATAATAATAAAAGCTTGAATAGAATCTTTGCAAGATTTTGTGCCAATAATTAGCTAAATTATTATCCTATTGCCGTCTTTAATGTCCTAACGGGAACTGGTAGGAAAAATCCATTTAAAGACAATTATCTAGGTGAAAAATGGGTGAAGTTTTTTTAAGGTGACATCCACCGATAACTCAGTGCAATGCGAAGATAATTTCAAAAGGCAAATCTTCCCTTAGAGAATAATATTCGAAATACTGGTTTTAAGAACTTCTTTAGGAGGGAAGTAGCCCTGGCATCCTTTTATAAAGTGATTGCATTTACAATGCGAATGAAACAAGAGTTGAATACTGCCCTTAAACGGGAAAAATCTGCGGCCTTAAAAATTATAAGGATTTATATTCTAAAGTACCTAGGAAAGAAAAAGTACCTCCATTGGTAGTTTTTCCTTACAGAAGAATTCGTAGAGATATTACAGAATCAGTCCCTGCTACATATTTCATTGGAAAAAGCTATTCATGAAATGAAACGATGACAGCAGCAACATTTTACAAATATATTGCAAATGTTTCTACCCATGGCTAATTAAAAATGCAATCAAATTCCTAATTTTGCTTCTTCTGGATAGGTATAAATCTCATATCAATTTGAAACGGAGCAAGTTTTGTTCCTCAAAACAAATTTTCTGGTTTAGTTTTCTACGTAATTCTTGGAAATCTCGTTAGATCTTGAAAACAAAAGAATTGTAAAACAATATGTCAAGAAAATTTTACATCCATTTTTAAATAAGATTTGAGGCATCAACTGATGAAGTTAAAATGCTTTTATGAAATGCGATATTTTTTCATTCGATGTAGAAAACGTTGACTGTAACAAATGCATGCAAAACAGACACCAAGAGTTAATGAGCAAGACAACTTATCAACAAAACACATGCTTCGAGAGTAACGATGCGCTATTTCTTCAGAAGCTTGAGAAGGAAATCTCACAAGTTATGTTGCAAATTTTTAAAGGAACATTGACAGAAAAGTTTAATCTCCCAAATATCCAATAGCCTGCGCTTTTCTCAATATTGAAGAATTTATTTCAAAAAGAACAATTGTATAATCAAATGTTGGCTCTGAAGCTGAGACAACTAACATTAATAATGAAAGTATCTTGAAAACCGATTTTGAGATAAGTCCTCTTGAGGCATTGTTAGTTGCAAAAACGATTGGTTTCATAAGTAACTACTAGATATAAGTCAATGAGAGATGGGTTTTACTCAAACTTCGAAACTCCTTTTTCTCATTTATTATCCAGTGAGGAATTCTGGAAATGGAACTGGAAAATCAAAAGAAATTTCGAAGATACATTTACATTGGCCAAAAATTTGGAAAAAAGAGGAAGGTTAAATCAAAAGAAAAAGAAATAAATTACTCATGACGAAGAGAAAAAAAATACTTAAAAAGATTTAAAAAAAAGCTTAAAAAATATGAGGAAAAGATTAAACAAAAAAATGATCGAATTATAATAATAATAAAAACATCATCAGATTACACAATGATAAACATTCATAATTTAGAACGGACTATTAAACTGTGAGAAAAAAATGAAAGACATTTTTTTAAAATTATGTATTCAAGCATATTTTACTTTCCATTCCATGACTGAAAAAAAAGTAAAATTTTCCACATTAACCATGGTTATATGTCGTAATTCCAAGAAAAATCTTGTTTTTAGACATTTGTGTGGCCTATGGATTCCTAACGAGCATCAAACATTATCAAAATTAAGTGTTCATTCTCTGGAAAATTTAGTGTTTATTCACGGGTAAGAACTGTTCCTTCACTTGGTCATCTTACTACTTATTATTTAAACCACCAAAAGCTTAAAACAATATTATGTAAGTTATCTAACTTTTTTTACATAATTTGCATTTAATAACAAACATGTCGAAACCATCATTTAACTAAAATTATAAATTTTAAAATTTTTATGAATTTTTTTTAAAGGCAAGCTAAGCTTAAGTGTTCCTTCATTGTTTAGTTTACCCTATAAGATGTTGAGAAATTTGCGATGTTGTGAGAGATGTTTGACTACGTATTTTTAATAATATTTATAAAATATATATTCAAGAAATTGATAAATCTATTATTCCAAATCTATGCATACGTATGTATATTATTGAAATTGTATCAGTTATTGAAAAACAAAATAAAAAAAATAAAAAATAATCACATTAAATAAGCACAATCTGGTGTATTCTATCAGAAGCACGCTTTTTTAAAACTAGACATTTGTTGAATAAAGTGCTTTTTATACAAAATTCTTTACTAAATTGCAAATAAATTATTAAATGACTAAAAAAGAAACATCGTATTTCATAGTGTGAAAGAAATAAAAATAAAAAGATTAGCAAACGATTATTAGCGAAAAAAATATGAATGAAATTTTACGCTACGCGCGCGAAGTCAAGTTCCTCCCAAGTTTATCACATTTTAATATTAATCGCCCCAATTAGTTATTTCTTTATTGTCGCCAAATTATTTTTTTAAAAATAATTAATTTTAATTTTTCTCAGCTTCTAATAAATAAAAACAGTTGAAACTTCAGATTTTCCAATTGAAAAATATGTTGATTAAAATGGTATAAAAAAATTCATTCCTTATAATTCAACTTTTTTTCATCCTCACTTTAATTAAATAATAAAAAATAATAAATAATTATTAAAAATTATTTTTTGCATGAAATTATCTTTGGGTAAATGAGTTTTATGAGTGGGTGCAATTTTTTTTTAATTGCTTCATTAGTTTTGAAAATATGACTGAAAACGCAAAAAGCGAAATTAACATTAAGGGGTACGAACTTTGAATCGCTCTCCTGACCAAACTATGGGGACCACATTTCCCAGATTGCGGCTACCCCATATATTTTGAAGATAAGAAATCCAAATATGTAAAAAAAAATGCATGTTTATTCAGAGAAAGTACGTTTTTGTGTCTGATTTCGTAACTTAATTAATAGTTAGCACTAATTAATTAGCATATTTGAGGTCACCCCCAGGAACCATTAAGATTGACACTTAGTTCGTGAAAATCCGATCATTAGAACGAAAGTTATTCAGGGTGATTCGTTTTTTTTTTGCGGACTGTACACAGTGCTGCCAACTTTCTCCGCTTTTGGAGGAAATTTGCTCCAGTTGCAGCTGCGCTTATGTTTCAATGTTATCAAATGTTCCGGGTGAACCCCTAAATTCCGGATTTTTCGTATCCTCCTTCTAGGTTTAAAAACCGAGAGCAGAGAATTTTTTACAGAATTCCGCGTTTTCCAAGACTGATTTGCGGACCACCGCGAATCAAAACATATAATCCGACTCAATTTCCATTGCAATCTTAAATTTAAAATAAGATTTAAGACTAAAGGTAAGAATTAAGAATTCCCGAATAGAAAATTTAAATTTTGAAACTTTCTCTATATCACGTTAATGAAACGTTTTCTTAGTTATAATTTTTCCCCCAATTTGATTTTTTTTAATTTTTTTTTTGGTTTGTCGAATTTTTGCTGTTTTTAATACTTGTAACTACGCTAGAATCCGCTAATATCGTAATTTATTATTTACGTAATTTAAATAGCAAACATCGATTTTCGTATTTAACTGATTTAAAATTTACACATTGTGGTCCCACAGTGGACTCATCGTTAAGACACGGTTCCCAGCAGATCACTGAAGTCAAGCATCACTGACTGCGGTCAGTGTATGGGTGGGTTACCACTTGGATCAGTCTGCGTAGGGACCTAGGTTGTGCGGTATTGGTCCTCGTTAAACTGTTTTACCGTATAGTGCTTGACTTCGCGTGCGATCAGGCAGCCGAAGCGGGGGTGCCATCCTCTCTGCAGAGGATCAAAATTGTGATGGCATGTCTTCGGATCATCCTCAGGGATGCTTCCCTGACCGTCGCCATTACCCCATTGTGCAGCTCTAGTACGACATAAATGAACTACAACAACTACACATTAGGAATTGTTTTCCAGAGATTAAAAAATCGTACATCGCAATTCGTATTCACGTGATTTAAAAATCTATTAACGCAATTTGTATTCACGCGTTTTTCAAATCAATGCCTCGATTCTAGTTTATGCGTTTTTAAAACCCAATATCGCATTTCGTATTCACGCGAATTTAGAATCGGAAGTCGCTATTCATATTGTCGCGTTTGTGATAACAAACATTGATTTTCGCATGTACTCAATTTAAAAATATCGCCATTCACATTATGGTGTTCTTTATCGCTATTCATATTATCGTGTTATTGGGAACGTTGACAATGGATCCTTTTATCCCTAACTGGTGATCAACACCCAGTTCTTGTATTTGCATGAAAGGAGATCACCATTCGCTCTTCGATAGGGTTAAATTATCACAACCACATTGGTACTTTTTCTCTGGGGCGGGTTTCATGCTTTCGTTTTTCCGTTTGTGTGTAACGCTTAAGGAATTCCCGTCTACGCTCTTTGGCTTTGGCTTATTCAGCCTCGGTAAGTTTAGGCTTTGGCATCTTTTTTTTTCTTGCTTCAACTCTAACTTTTGGGACCGTGTCAATCAGTTTGGACCCTCTTTATTTGTGATATTCAAATGAATTAGTATTGAAACCCATTCAATTCGAACTGTAGGTTAGAATTTCTGATTCTTAATTAAAACAATAAAAACAAAAATATCGTTCAAATGATAAAATTCTCTTTTATTCGCAACTCAAGAAATGTTCATGGGATCTCTCTAGCTCCATATCTCAAAAATAGACTCACCAACTTAATGCATAACAAAAAAGTGGAAAAAATAATTCTAAAAAAATTATAAAACAGCAGCGGTTGCAACACATGCAATGACGACACACGCGCACTGTTTACTATTACTCTTGAACACTGTTGAAAAGTGGGATGACGTCCTAATAAGGTTCGCACGCCATCAAACCCTAAACAACACCCATTTAGCCAAGGGGTAAAAAAAAAACAGTAGGTGAAAGCTCTTAGCGTATCATAATTGTGCCTTTTGCATCTGTGTTTTAATTTATTTTATAAACGTCGTTGAACAGCCGACCCAATTTTGGGTTAACGACTACTAATACTCAAACCAGAAGCCTTGTTATTTTGAATCCAATCCAGAAGACAAGGGAACTCCTGGATCAAGTATTGGGAAAATTCGCCTTGGTGGAGAACTTTTTTGATGGAACTAACCCATATTTGCGTTACACGGGAAATAATACCACGAAAATCTCTCACGGTTGGCCTGACAACAAGGGTAATTCAAACCCGGTTCACCTCATTGGATGGTGAACGCTCGATACCCTAAGACACCACAGCTCTTATATGTGTATTAAATGTATATGTAATGGTGGACAAAATTGTTTTAATCATAACGTAGACCCTCAAACTACTGCTGAAGTTTTTGGTTGAGAATCCTTGCCCATAAACAGAATAATTATTCATCAAAATGGTTATTGTAAATTCTCCAATGTTGTGGAGATAGAGATGAAAAACTTATTTAGATTTGTATGCAAGATTTTTCTAGTAATAACAAAATATATATTTTATTCCCTTCTTTCTGGTTTAGAAAAGTATTTTTAAATTTATTTTGCCAAACACAACCTCTAAATAATGTAAATCTATGTAAATTGGTGTTCAGGTAATGTGAATCCAGGTGAGTAAATAAATGATCAGTTTTCTTACTAACATTCAATACAATTACAGTTTTTCCTAGAAAAAGAAAATATTTTAAATTCCAGGTGTTATTGCTTGCCTATGGTTTGTGTTTTGGCTTGTTTTAATTCACGAAAATCCATCTACGCATCCTAGTATTTCCAAAGAAGAATTACTTCACATAGAAAAAAACAAAACTGAAATCAAGAAAAAGGTACGAATTCTTTTTTAATTAATTAGTACTGTTATTATAATCTAAAAATAAATTTACTTAAAACAAATATTATTATAATTTTTCAAACTATCGAGCTCTTTTATAAAGTTTTGAACAATCAAGTGCATAGAAATATTCAACTGATTCTTTACACCTCTCTTTAATTTTGATGGCTTAAACCTTTTTCAATCTTCCAGTTGCAAAACTCAAAAAGCACCGTCTACATATTTTGCCCTTTTCGGTCAAAAAATTAATAATTAAATAAACAAATTGAAAAAAAAATTGAGTTTTAAACTCGAAACAACATTTTTATTTCTTATATTATAAATTTTACTTAAAATATTAGTCCAGTTTTTAAAATGAACAGTTTGATTAATTACTTTAACACATTGTTAAACAATAACAGCCAATTTAGAAAGATTTTTCTACATCATTGAAGTCAGTGTTGCAGTATTGAAATCATTAACGTATTGATTCAGTTTAGTAACATTTCTGATTTAAAGAAACTTCTCAGTTATTAAAAATTATGATACCACCAATAATACCAAATATAAATACCACGTACCATTTTCATTTTCACTAAACTAAAAGTTTTTTATTCCCATTTTCTGATAATTCCACAATTCAAGGGTGTTATGTATATATGCATGAAACTTAACCTGACAGTTAGGAATAACTGCCACAAATTATCAACAGTTAAAAACTAGAATATTATTTGGCAGCAAGCGTTATTTCATTATCTTTGAGGTACTGCCAATACCTTCAGTATAATAAGTTAATTTTATTTGTATTATTGGCAACTAAGTTGAAAAATAAATTAATATTATTTTTGGAAAGCGTTTTCTGATTTTGCTATATCTTTTATAGTCTATTCTATGAGATGTAATGAAAAGGTCATTGTTGCGTAAAAGGATATAAAGGTTGTGAGTGAAGAAATACAGTATTTTTATGCACCATTTTATTGGCATATTTCTAGACCATAGATGTTTAGGTGTTGAGTTCTTGGAAAAGCATTTATTAGGTACAATATTTTGCATGAAAAGTATTTTGCATAGTTAAAATTTCTTGAAATTTGGACAAAGTTCTTAAGAAAGTCTCATAAGTATTAAACTCACATTAGTGCCATGAAAGTATAGCCAAATGTTTCATCTCAAAATTTAAAAAAAAAAGAAAGAAAAAAACATTTAAAGTGAAAGTGTTAAATTGCAAAATTCACAATTGTTAAATTCACCATTAGTAATTTCAACACTTGGCGAGAATCTCATATGAAATTATCTTTAAAACAAAAATAAAGCAAATACGAAGTAAAACCTGAATGCGTATCTACTATTAAAAGCTATCGTTTTCAGTTGACTACATTTTATTAAATTTTATTTTATTAAAGTCGTTGTATAGCCGACCCAATATTGAGTTTACTACTATCAATGTTCAACTCCGTAGCCTTGTTTGAACCGAATCCAGATGGTAAGGTAACTCCTGCATCAAGTAACGGTAGAAACTTGTTTTGGCGAAGGTCATTGTGAAGGAATTAGCCCGCATTTGCGTTTCATGGAGAGATAAACCATGAAAACCACCCACGGTAAGTCTGGTGATAAAAGGATTGTTTAACTACTGAGGATATTTTACGTCAGCATTGTGGTCGGTGTGTAGAATTCGTATCGACCAGCCATCACTGGAATTCAAACCCGGGTCACCTCATTGGGAGACGAGTGCTCTATTCCCTCAGCTAAAACGGCTCTTTTTAGACAACATGTGATAATTATAAAACAGCCGACGTAATGTTTTAGGATCACGACTACTAAACTCCATAGCCTTGTAATTTTGAACCCATTGCAGAAAACGGTTAACTCCTGGATTGGGAGAAATTTGATTTCGCGGAGGATTTTTTGATGGAACTAATTTGTATTTGTGCTATATAGAGGGCAAAACCACAAAAACCTCCCACAGATAGCCTGACGGAAGTGGAATATAACCCATAATCCGTGTACCACTAAGGATATTTAATGTCAGCACTGTGGTCGGTGCAAGCCGGATGCGGAATTCGTATCGATCAACCATCGCTGGGATTCCAACCCGGTTCACTTGATTGGAAAGTGAATGCTCCATCCCCTGAGACACCACGTAGTTCAAATTAAAAACTATATTTAAAATAAGAGCAAAACATATTTTTAAAGTAGTTAGAATGTGTGTTTTTTTTAATCATTTTAGATGTCAAGAGATGTTTGGAAAAGCATATTCATGTCTGTTCCCGTATGGGCTCTTGCCATAGCTCATTTTGGATTCGATTATGGATTTTTAGTAATACTAACAGAGCTGCCTACTTACCTAAGCACTGCCTTGAAATATGACCTTAAATCGGTAAATACAAATATTGCTATAATATCATACTTGAAACAATTAAGATTCCGGTAAAATACTTTTTTCAGTTGTAACTTTTAGATAACTGTTAAAACTCTAAAACCCCTCATAAGAAAACACTTAAATATGCCACTTTACCAAAAGAAACCACTGTTTTCTAGGCTGTAAGTATCAGGCCATTAGTAATTCAACACTTGACGAGAATCCCATATTAAATTACCTTTAAAAAAAAATAAAGCAAATACGAAGACTGACTTACTTTGCTTTTACTTTAATTATTGTTAGTTTAATCATATATATATAATCAATGTTAATTCAAAGTATAACTAAATAGTTTTATTTTGAACCAAGTAATGGTGCATTAAATAAATCAAACAAATATAACTCCGCCCACAAATAAACTGCTAAGGATATATACTTTGCTTACCAGTTTTCTCTTTTTACCCTGATTGATTCGGTTTTATGCAGGCACGTATTCGGTCAGACGGTGCGAGAGGTTTGTAGTAAACATATTTCAAAATACGAAGTTAATGGCTCACAGAAAATTTATTAGTATACTTTTATTTTTTATAAATAATGGTGAGCAAATTTTTAATTAATCACTGCGTAGGCAATATATTGATTATGACTGTTAACAATGCAGCCTCTCACATGAAGAGAGCCGCATTTCGATTTCAAGGACGATTTTTTGGATAAAGCAAAGTGCAGAATTTAGAACATTTATAAGTATATTTTTATTTTTCTTAAATAGTGGTAAGCAAGTTTTTATTAAATCAAAATTATTAAAATATTTATGCACAAACTTTGCTGCAACTGGCAAGAATAATCTTTTAAACTGCGCGAATTCAGTAGTAGCTGTACGGCTTATAGTAACCGTAGTCAGGATATTGTAGATTATAAGTGTACTACTATTTAAGAATACTTGTATACATGTATGAGATTGCATGTACAGTCCGCAAAAAAAAAACCGAATCACCCTGAATAACTTTCGTTTTAATGATCGGATTTTCACGAACTAAGTGTCAGTCTTAATGGTTCCTGGGGGTGACCTCAAGTGTGCTAATTAATTAGTGCTAACTAGTAATTAATACACGAAATCAGACACAAAAACGTACTTTCTCTGAATAAACATATAATTTTTTTACATATTTGGAATCTAAACACTTGAATTGGGGGGAGGGTAGACACAATTTTAAAAAAATTGGATCGTAAATTGGGTCACAATAAAGGTTTATATATTTGGCGATAGTCCAGAAAACCGCCAAAAAAAGTCGCCTGCGCAAATGAATATTTTAAGATAACCCATTGACTAATTCAAAAGAGGAATGCTTAATTTTACTAGGTTGCTAGGCAACCATGCTATGACTGTAAAAAATTGAAATAATGTTTTGTGATTGCTCAGAGAGGTTTAATTCATTGTTAATAGAAAATATCTCGAAGTTTCTGGGCAATAGACAATTTTTAAGCTGATTTCTGACTAAAAAGCGAAAAAAAAATTTTTTTAATGTCCTTTGAGAAGAAAATTTGAATCGATTTATAAATTATTTATGATTTTCTAAGTTTTTAGAATTTAAATACATGAACTTTTTATCTGATATTGTAAAGATTATGCTGTTTTTGCTAAATTTATTCGAAGACTTCATACTAAAATCAAATTAACATAACTTATTACAGCTATATACAAAATTTTAGGGATAATCATTTTTACAACTTTAATCGAGTCTTCTAGGCAAGAAAGTTAGAAGGAAAAAAAAGTGCTAGAAAAATAAATTGTAGATTGTATAATTGTGTAATTGTATATATTGTAGATTGTATAGTAATTCTAATGCACATTCACAAGGTTTTCTGTAATTTACGATATTTCTTTTTTCTATAACTCAAGGAATTGCTGAATGGCATTTTAAAGACATTGAAATATGTTACGTTTAAGAATAAGATATTGAAATAATATGTTGCATATTGTATGATTCGTTGCTTATAAAATCGTTTCATTCTGCTAGATATTTAGGTTACATGGTTTTCTTTGGATAAAGATGATTAGAACATAGCATTCTCGTGTTTCGATGCATTCTGAAACTTGCGTTCACAAATTCACCATACAATGTCGCACAGCATATTCTTCAATAAGATGAGCTACATTTACCACCATATACTGCTACTATGATTATTTATGTTTTCTTATATATATCTGATACTCTCCTTTTAAACAGAGCTAGTAAGATCCTTAAGATACTGAAATGGGGCCCAAAAACTTAAAAGATAAAATATTTAATTTCATTAACTCAAAATATCCGGTCTCAAAATTTTAATTTTTAAGTTAAATATAACTTTAACAATATTGATGCGCTTACATTTTTAAAGACCACATGAATCCTGATAAAATATTAAAATGCATATGTTTACTTTAACGAGTGTAAAATCCTTATCAAATTAATGATCAAGACCCAAATGTAAAACAGTATAATTGACGATAAAAACTCAACTGGCTTCAAAACATATGAAGAGGGAAGTAAAAACCAACATGCTTCGAGCGTTCAAATATAATCGCCCATTTTCAAGACTTGTCAGGCTTTAATAACTTGTGACTTTCATTATTGGACGCTCAAAACATGTCTATTTTTATTACCATCTATTATTTTTTTAAATCAATGAAGTTTTTATATTTTCGATTAAGTTTCTTGAGATTATCCATTTAGATACACAACATATTAAATTATTTCACTCGATATTAAAATAAGTTTTGAAAAGGTATTTTTTATGTATCGATGGCAAAGTTTATTCTACATATATTTTAGGGTATGCTTTCCGAGTATTTTGATCGAGTTTATTTTTACACCCTTAATTGCTTAAAATTATTAAATAATTTGCTTAAAATAAATTATTCAAGCTGCATGATTTAATGCATTTATAGTATTATTAGATAGGGCTTCCATCGCATATTCTTAACCTTAATACAGCTATCATTAAATGAAGGGAATAAGCTTAAATAGATAATAAAAGCTAATTTTTTCCTCGTTTTAATTTTCAAGGAATAATATGTTTCGATCAAACAGAAGTAGCGAAATTATTGAGAAGGTTCCTTGGAGCAATATCATTCTTATCCTCTTTTGACGAAGTACAGGAAAAATTAGTTTTCACAGTTTCTGTAAAAAGTATGTTAGCCTTCTTGCCACGTTTTTTTTTATTAAAATAAGTTCGGAAATTGCGTATTTTATATAGCATTTTTTTAAAATCAGATGACTCTAAAATTAGCACGGCTTCGGAATCTTCTTACAAATTTCAATTTTTAGTATTTCCTACTTAACAAAATAAGGCATTTTCCTGATAACAAAAAAAGGCATTTTCCTGATAACAAATTATATTACAATAATATCTTGAATCGTGCTAAAGTAAAAAATTAAGCAAAATAGTTTAGTATATTATCAGGAAAAAAATCTACTTGGTATCATAAAGAAAGAGCAAAAGATGTAATGAAATAATTAGTGAATCACACGTGATCAGATAATTAAAAATTTAATTTCACAACTAAGATGTTAAGACGACATTTAAGATACTGAGATATTTTAAGACGCTTAACAATTTGGCTACGTATTCGACAGCTTTTTATGTTCTGTACCTTTATACTCTTTGTAGTGACTTATAAAGCATCAAAACTATTTTAGATAATCTATGTTGAAGTCACGAGAAACAAAAAAAAACAATCAATAACTTATACTCTTTATTCAAAAAAATAGTATGCTTAGTAAATAATCAGCTGTTTTGCATTAAATAATTTTAAACTGCGGATTGTTTTTAATTTCTTAACAAGGTTTTATTCTTAGCTAGCAGACAATAATTCTTTTTAAGAAAACTTGACTATAATTTAGAAAGGAACTTTACTTTAAAGAAAACCTAAATTAAAGAACTAAAAAAATTATAAGTAAAAATGAAGAAATAATAAACGTAAAAGGATAAGATTCTTAAAAATATGAAAATTTACTTAAATAATTGGTAAAATAGTTCTGCGAAACACTTGTGAAACACTTCCGGAAATTTCTTTTAAGATTAAGACGATATAGGGTAAACCTACCAGAGAAGGAACATTTCATAGATAGTTTTTAAAAATAAAATTTTAAACGTTTTAATTTAGATTGATTGGTAACAGTAGCTTACTACCATATATGGCAACGTTACTTTTAATAAGTAACGAGTAAAAGTACAAGTATTTTTAAAAAAAGTAACGATTTAAAAGTACATTTCTAGGAAATCGAAAAGTCAAAGTAACGAAAATTTTATTGAATAATATTCTTATGTTCTTTAATGTTTTTGCGAAATTGTTGTTATTTATTTAATTATTTTTAATTTTGAAAGTTATGAATATTAATTTATTTTTAAATTCGGAAGAATATTATAATATAATTTTATAATATAGTATATTTTATAATTTTGTAATTTTATAATTTTAAAATCAAATATAATTTCAGCATCAAACTTTCCACGGATTTGCTCGAAAAAGAAATTTTATCTATTGATTTTAATTTTAATTTATTATTTTTATTTATTTAAATTACCATTGATTTAAAATTATTTTACTCTTTAGAAACGCGTTTTAAAAGCACAAACATAAGCAAAGCAAACACGGGGTTTCAGATAGCTAGTAAAAAATAACTGAATGTGCAGTATAAGTTGAAACAGGCGGTATTTAAACACGAAGTTGGCTGTGAATGCATATTTATTGCACATTAATTTAATAAATTAAAAAAACATAAGCATTTATTTTTAAATTTCATTTCTTTTTTTTATTTTAGAAAGCTTACCGAGTTTTAGAAAAAAGTAACGATTTCATTCGATGTTTCCGTTACAAATACTTGTACTTTTTCCCTTAAAAAGTAACGAAGTACAAGTAAAAGTACGTACTTTTTGCTTGTACCGGCGGTACAAGTAACGAAAGTAAAACTACTGCCATATATGCTTACTACCTAACAATAGCATACCTGCCAACTTTTACGCATTTGGCGTAAAATTTTATTTCTATAATTAAATTGGTAGTAAAATGCATGCTTTCTATATATTCCTTGTATTTATAAACTTAATTTATAATATTTTTAATTCACCACCATTTTTAAAAAAATTACGCCTATAGATTAATATGTAATACTGTTCTAGTAATCCGCATAAGCTTGTTCATAATACAACAAATGTTTCTGCCTAAAATTGTAATTTACATTTCATTTTACTACCACTGGGGAATATCATCCTTGAAAGGATTAAAAGTTGGCAGGTATGCAATAGGAAGTCATCTAACAATGCATTGAGTTACCTGGTCTTAGAGTCTTCTCGGGGAAAAGTTTTGAATTTGTTAGTATCTGTTCAGCGTCTTGTTTCTTTGACACAATTATAAGGTCAGTGGTGATAGTTATCCGTTTAAAGTACAATTAATTGCACATAGTAATACTTTTTTTCTCATTGTGAAAAAGAAAATTCGAAATAAGGTTATTGAAGTTACGTTTTATTTATTTTAAGCATCATAACATAAGCAAGTACTGAGATTAGGGGTGCTTATTAACAGGATTACCAAACGATGAAAAACCAATGAATAAACAAGTGTTCCTTTATTGGTATTTTTCCAAGTTAATGAAAATAAAAGAAAATTTTTTTATTTTTTGTACTTTTAGTAATATTATACATCAAAATTATGTTAAAAGTACAAAAAACAACTTCTAATCAGTTAAGGAACAGGCATGTTTCTTCACTGGGAATAGATTTGCCAGTGAATGAACATGTGTGAAATATGTGTGTATGTGTGAAATATGATTTTACGTGGATAATTAGTAGTTGTGCGATATAGAGGACACCTAAAATTCAGTTAAATGTTGTATGAATAGTTCCTATAACAATTTCATTTCAAAATGCAAATTTAATTGCTAAATTTATTTAAAGAATTATAATAATAATTTATTAATTATTTATCGCTATAAATGTAGTGATTAGTTATTACATCATACCTTAGACACCTTAATAAGCTATGTTTACTGACTAAATATAATAATAAAAGCTTGAATAGAAAATTTCTTTGCAGGCCTTTGTGCTAATAATTAGCTAAATTATTATCGTATTGCGGTCTTTAATGTCCAGACGGGAACAGGTAGGAAAAATTCATTTAAAAACAATAATCCATGTGAAAAATGGGTGAAGTTTTCTTTAAGGCGACATCCACTGATAACTCAGTGCAATGCGAAGATAATTTCAAAAGGCAAAACTTCCCTTAGAGAATAATATTCGAAATACTGGTTTTAAGAACTTTAGATGAATCTTTAGAAGGGAAGTAGCCCTGGCATCCTTTTAGAAAGTGATTGCATTTACAATGCGAACGAAACAAGAGTTGAATTCTACCCTTAAACGGGAAAAATCCTTGGCCCTAAAAATTATAAGGATTTATATTCTTAAGTACCTAGGAAAGAAAAAGTTCCTCCATTGGTAGTTTTTCCTTACTGAAGAATTCTTTGAGATATTTCAGTATCAGTCCCTGCTATATATTTCATTGGAAAAAGCGATTCATGAAATGAAACAATGACCGCAGCAACATTTTACAAATATATTGTAAATGCTTCTACCCATGGCTAATTAAAAATGCTATCAAATTCCCTATTTTGCTTGTTTTGAATAGGTATAAATCTCATATCAATTTGAAACTGAGCAAGTTATGTTCATCAAAACAAATTTTCTGGTTTAGTTTTCTACCTATTTCAGGGAAATTTCCCTCCCGTTAGATCTTAAAAGAATAGTAAAGCAATATGTCGAGAAAATTTTACATCCATTTTTAAATAAGATTTTGAGGCATCAACTGATGAAGTTAAAATGCTTTTATGAAATTCCATTCGATGTAAAAAACGTTGACTTTAACAAATGCATGCAAAACAGACACCAAGAGTTAATGAGCAAGACAACTTATCAACAAAATACATGCTTCGAGAGTAACGATGCACTATTTTTTCAGAAGCTTGAGAAGGAAATCTCACTAGTTATGTTGCAAATTTTTATTATTGCAATTAGGAACATTGACGACAGAAAAGTTTAATCTCCCAAATATCCAATAGCCTGTGCTTTTCTCAATATTCAAGAATTTATTTCAAAAAGAATATTTGGTTAATCAAATTTTGGCACTGAAGCTGATACAACTAACATTGATAATGAAAGTATTGTGGCGACCGCCACCTATCGTTAAATACTTACACTGCGCTGAAACCATTTACCAGTTGTCGCGTGCAATCATTATCTAGCCACGCGCTTGATTTTTATAAAGAAAAACAATTATCGTTCTTTTTCTTGCCATTTTTTTCAGATCTGTTATATTTAATAATAAAACTTGTTAAGTTTGTTTGTTATGTGAATTCGTGATTATTGATAAGTTAATTCACCTTCTGATCCATACTTACTACTTACTACACGAATTTACACTGGTGACCCGGACAGAGAATTTATATTGGTGACACGAACTGTGAATTATGCCGCACACGAATGAAAGTGAAACTGGCACTACTGAATTGGCTCGAGTTGCCGTAAAATGTCCACAATTTTGGAAAGATAATCCTATCATCTGGTTTTCGCAAGTCGAATCGCAATTCATTACGAGTGGAATAACACAAGACAATACAAAGTACCATATTGTCGTTGCATCAATCGAAACTGAAATCTTGGGGCAAGTAAGTGATATAATTACTTCACCTCCAGTTAATGATATGTACAAAACATTAAAAAATAGACTAATTGAAGTATTTAGTGATTCGGAAGAGAGACGACTTAAAAAACTCCTTCAAGATATCGATTTAGGCGATAAACGCCCATCTGCATTGCTTCGCCAAATGCATGATTTAGCTGGCGATAGTGTGGATGACAAATTTTTGAGATCGTTATGGCTGCAAAGACTGCCAACACAGATGCAAGCTATACTTAGTACTTCGTCTGACGAATTAAATAAACTAGCAATGATGGCTGATAAAATTTCCGATGTGTCAAATTCAAATGAAATTCACTCTGCTACGGTAAAATCGACACTGCAGTCTGAAAACGAAATTGTTGGTTTACCTGACACTATAATTACCATGCAAACTCAAATTAATGAACTGAGTAAAAAAATAGATAAAGCATTGAGATTTCGTAGTCGTTGCCAAAACAGGGATGAATACACACGTCGTGATCGCTCTAACAGCAAAACACGGATGTGTTGGTATCATTTTCGATTTAGAGACAGGGCAAGAAAATGCATTCCTCCTTGTAGTTTTAATCCGGAAAACTAGGATGCCAGACGTCGTTGGTGGCAGGCGTTTATGGCAAAGAAAATAAATGCCGCTTAATCATCTGTGAGAAGACATTAGGTCTTAAATTTCTTGTAGATACAAGTGCAGATATATCCGTCCTACCACCATCTGTTGCAGAACGCAAAAAACAAGAGTCAATTTTAAATTTAGTAGCTGCTAATGGATCCAAAATTCCTGTTTATGGAAAGCGCTCTTTAACTGTTGACTTAGGTTTACGTCGTCTTTTCAAATGGACTTTTACGGTAGCTGATGTTTCCAGACCTATTTTGGGTGCAGATTTTTTGTCAAATTACGATATACTTGTCGATTTAAAGCGAAAATGTTTGATTGACAGATTAACATCAGTTTCCACTAGAGGTAAAATAAGTACAGACAATTTACCTAGTATAACTACTTTAAAATCTTCTTTTGAACTTGATAGCCTCATCAAAAAATACAATACCGTATTTGATGATATTGAATATACGCCAAATCAAACTCAAACTCACGATACCACTCATGTTATTGAGACTAAAGGACCTCCTGTGGCAGCTAAGGCTAGACGATTATCTGCTGACAAGCTAGAAGCAGCTAAAGCTGAATTTTCTGTTTTGGTCCAGAAAGGGATTTGCAGCCCTTCTAATAGTTGTTGGAGTAGTCCTCTACATTTAGTTAAAAAATCAGATGGATCTTGGAGACCTTGTGGGGATTTTCGGGCATTAAATGCAAAGACAGTACCGGATAATTATCCCATACGTCACTTACATGACTTTTCCTCGAATTTGTATGGAAAAACTGTCTTTTCCACTTTGGATTTAAAAAAAGCATTCATCAAGTGCCAATGCATAAAGACGATATAAAGAAAACCGCAATCATAACTCCCTTCGGTTTATTTGAATTTAACTACATGACCTTTGGGTTAAGAAATGCCGCCCAGACCATGCAGAGACTCCTTGATCACATCCTTCAGGGTTTGAACTTCTGTTTTGTATACATTGATGACATACTCATCGCCTCTTCCTCTATTGAAGAGCATTTGTTACATCTAGACGAAGTACTCCGTAGGTTGAAGGCACATAATTTGAAGGTAAATTTATCTAAATGCGTGTTTGCTACTGACAAAGTTAAATTTTTGGGTCACTTCATTGACCAAAAAGGTATAACTCCACTTCCTGAAAAAATTCAAATAATTGAGAATTTTCCCGAACCTTCAACTGTTAATGAACTTCGTAGATTCCTTGGCATTATTAACTTTTACAGACGATTTCTTCCTCGAGCTGCTGAAAAACAATTTGTTTTAAATGGAATGTTGGGTGTCACAAAGAAAAATGACAAGACTCCTTTAGTATGGTCAGAAGAGTCAGACAATGCTTTTACTCAGTGCAAAGAAGAGCTAAAAAATGTAACTTTTCTTGCCCATCCTGATTCTAAAGCAACACTTGCACTAATGTGTGATGCTTCTGATAAGGCCATTGGAGCATCGATTCAGCAAGTAACAAGTGACAATAGTTGGGAGCCTCTTGGTTTTTTCTCTCGTAAACTTAGCATTACAGAGCAAAAGTATAGCACATATGATCGCGAACTTTTAGCCATTTTTGCAGCTATTAAATATTTCCGATACATATTAGAAGGAGTAAACTTCATTGTTTTCACTGATCATAAAGCTTTAACTCATGCCTTGAATCAAAAATATGACAAACTCTCACCTCGACAAATTAACCATCTAAATTTCATTGCTCAATTTACAAGTGACATTCGACATATTGACGGATCACAAAATCCTGTTGCAGATGCCTTTTCGAGAATCAACAGCATTAAGTTCCCTCAATCATTGAACTTCGATGAAATCGCTCATTCTCAAAAAAATGATCCCGAATTGCAACAAATTTTATCTGATACAAATTCTTGCCTTAAACTTCAACAACTTCCAATACCCAACAGTGAAAATTTCATATTCTGTGATACGTCATCTAAATTCATTCGTCCATTTATTCCTGAAAAATTTCGTACCCAAGTATTTGACGCCATGCATAACCTTGCTCACCCTGGTGTTAAAACTACTGTGAAGCTAATTACTGATCGTTTTATTTGGCCAA
Source organism: Parasteatoda tepidariorum (assembly GCF_982258835.1). Classification (NCBI taxonomy): domain Eukaryota; kingdom Metazoa; phylum Arthropoda; class Arachnida; order Araneae; family Theridiidae; genus Parasteatoda; species Parasteatoda tepidariorum. The sequence goes on along the minus strand of NC_141758.1, from coordinate 9,047,535 downwards.
ACATGAAAAAAGAAATCGCAAAACTAGCCAAATCATGCATAGCATGTCAAAAAGCAAAGATTTCTCGCCATGTTCACTCGCCGCTGCAAGAATTTATTGTCCCAAGCAAAAGATTTAGCCATATAAACATTGATTTAGTTGGACCTATGCCTTCTTCACAAGGGTTTTCATATTGTCTCACATGTATCGATAGGTACACGAGATGGACTGAGGCAATACCGTTGACAAATATACAAGCCGAGACAGTTGCTCAAGCTCTTTACACTCATTGGTTTGCTAGATATAGGATTCCTGAAGGTATAACAACTGATCGAGGATCTCAGTTCAGAAGTGAACTATTTCGCACTTTAGCAAAAGTCTTTGGTATACGTCTTTCGTATACAACGTCATATCATCCTCAAGCGAACGGAATGATAGAAAGGTGGCATAGGGTTCTTAAGCAGTCCATTATGTGTCATACCTCAATCCACTGGACTTTTGCTTTACCTGCTGTGTTACTTGGATTGCGCTCTGTGTATAGAGAGGATTTGGGATGTTCTCCAGCTGAGTTGGTTTATGGAGAGAATCTGCGTCTTCCGGGACAATTTTTTACCTCTTCGGAAATAGAGAAGGTCGATAATATGTTTTTGCACAAATTGAATCGTCACCTACACGATCTTAAGCCAGTTCCGACCTCTTCTCACGACAAAAGAAATGTTTTTGTTTTCAAAGACTTGGTTGCTTGCACACATGTTTTCTTACGAGTTGATGCAGTAAAACCAACTCTTCATACACCCTACACTGGACCCTATGAAGTTTACAGTCGTAACGACAAAACTTTTACTATCAGAATAAAAGGTAAAAACTGTGTAGTGTCAATTGATAGAGTAAAACCAGCCCATTTACTCTCAGATAGTTCTGATTTAGCAGAACCACCAGATATTCCTTCTAAATTGGTACATAATGCTCCTGTTTTACGACCAACTGAAAATGATCGAATTCCTATAGCTATAAAAAAGACTCGTTTTGGACGAGTAGTACACTTCCCAAAAAAGCTAACTGAGGAATTTGAACTTTAATTATTTTTTACCAGAAGGGGAGATGGTGTGGCGACCGCCACCTATCGTTAAATACTTACACTGCGCTGAAACCATTTACCAGTTGTCGCGTGCAATCATTATCTAGCCACGCGCTTGATTTTTATAAAGAAAAACAATTATCGTTCTTTTTCTTGCCATTTTTTTTCAGATCTGTTATATTTAATAATAAAACTTGTTAAGTTTGTTTGTTATGTGAATTCGTGATTATTGATAAGTTAATTCACCTTCTGATCCATACTTACTACTTACTACACGAATTTACAGTATCTTGAAAACTGATTTTGATATAAGTCCTCTTGAGGCATTGTTAGTTGCATAAACAATTGGTTCCATAAGTAAATGGTAAGTACTGCTGAAGACCCACTAGATATAAGTCAATGAAAGATGGATTTTACTCAAACTTCGAAACTCCTTTTTCTCATTTATTATCCAGTGAGGAATTCTAGAAATGGTACTGGAAAATCAAAAGAAATTTCGAAGATACATTTACATTGGCCAAAAATTTGGAAAAACGAGGAAGGTTAAATCAAAAGAAAAAAATTACTTTTTTGCATTAACTTCAGAAAAAGAAAGAAAATTTAAAGAGATTGAAAGAGCTGGAAAAAAAAGTTAAAGCATAAAATATGACGAAGAGAAAAAAATTATTTCAAAAGATTAAAAAATATGGGGAAAAGAGTAAACAAAAAAGTTATCTAATTATAATAATAATAAAAACATCATCGGATTACGCAATGATAAACAGTGATAATTTAAAACGGACATATTAAACTGTGAGAAAAAAAAATGAATTTTTTTTTTCTAAAAATTATGTGTTCAAACATATTTTACTTTCTATTCCATGACTGAAAAAACGTAACATTTTCCGCGTTAACTGTGATTATATGTTGTACTTCCAAAAAAAATCTTGTTTTTACTCATTTGTGTGGCCTATGGATTCCTAACCAGCATCAAACATTTTCTAAATTAAGTGTTCATTCACTGAAAAAATTGAGTGTTTATTCTTTGGTAAGAACTGTTCCTTCACTTGGCTATGTTACTACTTATTATTTAAACCACCAAAAGCTTAAAACAATATTATGTAAGTTATCTAAATTTTTTTTACATAATTTGTATTTAATAACAAATATGTCAACACCATCATTTAGCTAAAATTACAAATTTTGAAATTTTTATGATTTTTTCTTAAAGGCAAGCTAAGCTTAAGTGTTCCTTCATTCGTTAATTTACCCTATAAGATGTTGAGAAAGTTGCGATGTTGTGAGAGATGCTTAAAAATGTTGACTATGTATTTTTATTAATATTTATAAAATACACATTCAAGAAATTGATAAATGTATTATTCCAAATCTATGCATACGTATGTATATTATTGAAATTGTATCAGTTATTGAAAAACAAAATCAAAAAATAAAAAATAATTACATTAAATAAGCACAATCTGGTGTATAATCATATTATATCAGAAGATCATATCATATCCTATTTTATAAAACTAGACATTCCTTGAATAAAGTGTTTTTTATTCAAAATGTTTTATTCGAATTTCTTTACTAAATTGCAAATAAATTATTAAGCGACTAAAAAGGAAACATTGTATTTTATAGTTAGAAAGAAATAAAAATAAAAAGATCAGCAAACGATTTTTAGCGAAAAAAATATGAATGAAATTTTACACTACGCGCGCGAAGTCTGAAGTCAAGTTCCTCGCAAGTTTATCACATTTTAATATTAATCGACCCATTTAATCATTTCTTTATTGTCGCCAAATAAATTTTTTTTAAATAATTAATTTTAATTTTTTTCAGCCTCTAATAAATAAAAACAGTTGAAACTTTAAATTTTTCAATTGAAAAATATGTAGATTAATATGGTATAAAAAAATCCATGCCTTATAATTCAAAATTTTTTCATCTTCAATTTAATTAAATAATAAAAAATAATTAATAATTATTAAAAATTGTTTTTTTCATGAAATTATCTTTGGGTAAATGAGTTTTATGAGTGGGTGAAATTTTCTTTAAATTGCTTTATTAGTTTTGAAAATATGACTAAAAACCTAAAAAGTGAAATTAACATTAAGGGGTACAAACTTTGGATCGCTCTCCTGACCAAACTATGGGAACCATATTTCCCAGATTGCGGCTACCCCCTATATTTTGAAGGTTAAAAATCCGAATATGTAAAAAAAATGTATGTTTCAGAGAAAGTACGTTTTTGTGTCCGATTTCGTAACTTAATTACTAGTTAGCACTAATTAATGAGCATATTTGAGGTCACCCCTAGGAACCATTAAGGTTGACACTTAGTTCGTAAAAATCCAATCATTAGAACAAAAGTTATTCAGGGTGATTCGTTTTTTTTTTGCGGACTGTACCCCTAGGTAAATCAGCACCTCCTAGAAGAGAGAAGGCCTCAGCATGGATCAATTTAGTAATCCGACGTAACGAACATAAGCAGCGCACTGAATGAAAAATAGGATAGATGACCCCGTGTTCGAGCGACTAAGTTGCGTAGTAGCGAAAGATGTCATTACGTTTGGACTACTAAAGGATTTAATTTCTTGTTTATGGTAACCCGTTCTAAGGCTTTTTTTCTTTTAGGAGTTATTGGGTAAATCTGCATTTATGTTAGACAGAAGACTATCGGGTGCTACTTGATTTTCATGACCACAGATGTTAAAACGACGCTAAGATTAACGCCAAGCTAGAATTATTCGCATTTAGTTTTTGTCTTCCATAACTCCGTGATTGCTTTCAATAATAAATCAAAAGTCTTGCCTTTCCATAGGATTTTCTCCACATGAATTACGCAAGATAAGACTCTAGAAGATGATGAGGCGTGCCTCTTTACTTTTTGTTCCTAACAACAACACAAAAAGTTCTTTTTTATATTGACAGCTTTTCCCGTTGCTCCTCCACTAACTTTTCTTTACAGAGAGTTTCATTTCGTGGCCATTTACGCATGCTCGATCGAGTGAGGTAGTACCTCTTTTTTCCTGGGAAAAAGACTAAATTAATTTTTTCAATGTTTAAATTGGAAGTTTTTTTTTCTCACGCGGTTTGTATGCAAAGCCTAAATGGAACCGAAAGTGAAAACGTGTAAGACTACTCTTAGTTTGGCTACTTTTGACTCTGTTTTAAATGATTTGGTGGTTTATTACGATCGCCGTGGAAATCAAGTAGTACTCTTCATCGTTTAGAGACCTGGTTTACCTACAGACATATTTTCTCTACAAAATAGCGAAAAGTGATGATAAATATTACATTAAATGATGAAAGTTTCTTCTTATGTTTAAATTTGTTTGAAATTTTTAACAGTCATGGATGATAAATAACAACGTTTGTGAGCATTATTAAACCTTTTCCGATACAGTGTGTGAGTCTGGTGACACAAATGTTACAAACTACTGGAAATGTAAAACTAATCGCTTTTAGCAACCACCATTCTTTAAGCAACAAAGAGCTGTAGTATATTTCTACGCGTAGAATGTTCTATCAAACGTCGCACTTCCGAATGTCCCGCTAAGGGTTAAGCGTTTACACCTGCTGCAAGTATTTTAATAATGGAAAAATGGCCATGAAAGAGTTTTTGGATAACATTTTAGGATAATGAATCGCTTACTGTTGTGAGAATTGAAATATTCGTGACTACCACAACTAATAATATCTTAAAGAACGAATAATATGGGATGAAACAACCGATATAGCTGCTAACTTTTAGACTTTTTTCGAGATATCTTATAGCGCGGAAAATATTTAAAAACTAAAGCTGGTCAGAATTTTTGCTTGCACTCAAAACACATCAACACGAAAAAGCTTATCAAAGAGTCATTCCATATGTTCTTTTAAATCAAATTATTAACGAGCAGTGGTGGGGTAAATAATTTTAAAACAAAGACATATATATTGAAGCATAAATTTATCTACCACTAGAATAAATATTCCCAAAAAGCATTGAAAGTAAGTTGATTACATGCGAATAAAACGTTTTTCAAATACTAATTAACACTTTTAGAAAAAAAAATGACGTCAGAACTTTGTGACAAGTGTTGGTTCCGTTAGCATTCCAAACTATATTGTCCTGTTTTATGGACCGAATATCAAGATGGATACCTAGTTAGTATTTGAAGCTGATGTGCAAAACAAGTGATCTCACGGTCGTAAAAATTTAAGAATCCGTAATAAGACGACGAATCAACGGGATTCAACACATTAGTGACCACCGTTATCTATTTTTTTTTCAAGTTGCGACCAGGTGGCAGAGTTGCCAGGTTGCGACCGTCGTTGAGCAGCCGACCCAATTTTATGGGTTTACGACTACTTACGTTCAACTCCGTAGCCTTGTAATTTTGAACCAATCCAGAAGACAAGGAAACTCCTGGATCAGTACCCCCAGAGGTATTGATTTGTTGTGGGAACATGGAGGACTTTGAGACTCGACAGATTTAACGCGCATCAGTCACCATTTACTACACGGGGAGTCTTCGGCCGGCGAGGATCGAACCCACGACCTCTTGGATATGGGCCCAGCGCCCTACCGACCAGGCTATCCCGGCCCCCATTAACTTATTGATGTATTTTGGTTTAATTTGTTTGTTTTTTTTCTCCATCTTTTTCTACAATTTCTTAAATTTCGCTCGGTTAGAGCCATCTTAGTCGCTTGTATATATCTTGTTTTTTTTTCATCTTGTATAAGTATCTATCGAAATTCCACATCTAAGTCTTTGAGTTATCTAACAATAATTTTTTTTATAATTTGATATCTTAATCATAAAGAGTGTTCTTATATGTAACTCATAATATGTTGAGATTTAGTACTATAGAACTAATAGCTTGTTAAGTTATCAAGCTTGTGTACTTTATAACTCATAATATGCTGAGTTATATAGTTTGTGTACTATAAAACTAATAATTTGTTGAATTATTTAGTTTGCGTGCGGCATAAATCATAACATATTTAGTTATCTAGTTTTTGCACTGCATCTACTATATGAAACTTTGAAAACTTTCAAAAGTAATACTATGCAACGTGCTATAAAATATAAGATTTTAGGAATGTCAGGAGTTTAGAAAATTGAAGGTATTCTCTACTAAAAAACATCCATTTTATGTAATAATGATAAAAATTATTTTGTTCCTTAATAATTGATATTTTCACACGTCCTGATCGTAATTATTTTTACAGAATGGCTTGCTTTCCTCTTTGCCATTTATTACAAATGTAATCGGTGCATGGACGGCATCGTTTGCTGCTGACTACTTAAGAAAATCTAACAAAATGTCCATAACTGCCATCAGAAAATTGATGAATTCTATAGGTAAATTCCATTTAACTGTGCCATTCTTTAATAACTGTGATATAATGTGAACAGTGATATAGCTGGGTAAATTGTGAGCACCGTACGTTAAAAAAAAGTTTTTTGCCCTCAAAGTTCACCTCCGCTGTTTCAAAATTTTTTGCAGTGTGTACTTCTCACTCTCGGAACACAAAAACTATTCGATGAAAATATAGGAAACTTTGCGCAGATTTTTCAACAATGTTCAGAACACATTTTAATGTATGAATATACCATTGCATTAAATGCTTTACATTCATAATTAAGAATTATTTATTTTTTAAACCACGCAAATTAGCAACAGAATTATTTTTATTATACAGCGACATAACTCTGAAGATTTGCACTAAGTGTTATTATTTCCTTTTTTAAATAAGAAATATTTTTTGTTTTCTTTTTGAAATGCTTTGCTGCTATAAAATTTTGCAGTTAATTTTGCTGCTACAAAATTTGCAGTTTTTCAGCTTTTCCAAAGTGAAAGAAATTTTAATTGCAGGAGAATTTTGTTTATGCAAGCTTACTTATGCATACTTATGTGTATATATATATTTAAAACTTACCCTTTTTTCACGGAGTTTTTTTCGTAAATGTAGTTTTTATATCTTTATATAAATAACTCGTTCCTCACTTTCACTGTTGTATTCCCTTCACAGAGATGTTGCAGGCGACTGAAAACGTTAGAATGAGTAGAAACTCAATTCATCTTTATTTATTTAATTAATCAATCCAACATGGCTTATACTGCAAATGGCTTATACTGCAAATCATTCATATTAAACATTCTTTGCACTAAATTTCAGTTGTAAACTAGATAAGCTAGAAAAAGTTGCTATCTCGTTTAATAGAATTTTTGCTGTTAATTAATCCCCACTTTTAATATTTTTTGTAGCCTGTAGCATTTCTGCTTTTAATATACTAATTGCTAATTCGACCGATACTTTCTTATGCCTTATCAGCGTGATCTACAATTTCACAGCATCTTATGAAAAAATTAACCGCATGCCAAAACAAGAAAAATCACATGTAACAGATGGTCCATCCTGAATATGCAAACATTCATAAATACTTGAAAATACAAACTGTGTCACAGTATAATATAAATTAAATGCAGATTTCTTTGATAAAGCTACAAAATGCAGTACAGCAAACTTCAATGATATATTCAACTTTGAAAATTACAGACCAATAGCAGAACATTTCAATTTCGACTCCTCAATTTCATCAATCTGATAAAACTCATCAACCTCAACAAATCACATCAACTTCAAACCTTATCGCAGCCTCAACAGCGATTTCACCTTCAGATCTAAACTCCAATTCTACAAAAAAAAAAAATAATAATTCGAGTGTTCAACCTGCAAAAAAGAAAACAATACGCTCCCCCATGCTGATACTTTATTCTCATCTGCAAACAAAAAACTAACATTTTGAGCAAATTGCTATACCTTTTTACTTATATTATTTCCTCGAGTAAAGCACATGAACCTCATCCTCCTCAAAAGCCAGCCAACTTAAGTTTTTGAGCTAGCTGCTTCTTAACCCTTTGACGGTTAGGGAAATGAACAGTATTACGAGCAAACAGTAGTCGAAAGTGGCAGCTGCTTTTCCCCGCCGTTCTTCCGAAAATGTCACCCTTCTCTGGCGATGCCAACTGCTCCGCTTTCTGGAATAGTTATAATAAAGTGGTAGCAAATTATGTAGTAAAATTCGTTGAAGAAGGACAGTTACGCCTACTTTTTAATAGAGTAACCTGTTGATTGTTGCTTTAACGTTGCATTTTATATGATACTTATAATTTTTGATATTTAGTGGTGAAAAAATCACTTAAAAGGAAAAATACTGAACTGAAAGTAACTTGAATTTCGCTACTACTAGAAAATACTATTTTACAAAGCGGAGAAAGTTGGCATCTCTGTCAATGCCATAGATAGCTCGTCTCAAGCGTTTTGAAAAATTTTTGTAGTACATAAATAACAGTTTTTATGAACTTTAAAATAATAAAAGATAATTATTAATAGTAAATTATAAATGATTATAATCAATTATATAAATAATAGTTAATTATAAATATAAGACAAATATTAAATCGAAAGGACTAAATAAATACAACTAATGTAAAACTTTATGAAGCATTTAAATACAGTAATTACCTAAACACTCTGAACAAAGTCTTCATCGGACTCAAAACTTAATAAGCTTTCTATATCACAATCATAATTATCTAACTTTCGCTTTTCAGTCATTTCACTTTACCAGCAACCTAAAAAACGCGCCAAAATACGAATAAAAAGAACAAGGTAAAAAAATATATTCCCCTTTATTATGAAAAGAAATTCATGAAACCCGTACTGCCATCTGTAGGCAGTAAAACTAACTACGCTTCGCGAGTAGGATTCGTTTTTAACATAGTCAATGCAGAATAATAATGGCGAACAAGCTCAGCTCGTCAGTGTGCATTGGGGAAAAATTTCACTACGCGAGTAGTGCTCGTTACTAACCATTACGGTTGAAATCTTGCTCCCGAGCGGAACTCGTTTGCGCGCATTGTGAAACACGATTCGATTCCGAGCCTAACTCGTTCATAACCGTCAAAGGGTTAACACGTTGAGTGCCAAGCTAATTTTACTTGGCTTGCTCGTCTGGCCACACAGTTAATAACTACAAACTAAATTTGAAACTATCTGACTGATTTTGCTAATTTTTTAAGAGGTTTAGCATGACATATCTGAAAGAAGTGGTGAATTATTCACTAATACGAATTGCCGACGAATAGTGGTGGATAAAAATCTACTAAATTGAATTTATTAAACCAAGAATCACAATTAATAAACTACCACTTGAAGGTATTTATTCAATGTCCAGAGCAAGTTGACATCGCTATGTAGATAAATAAAACTATTTTTGTGTTTTCTATATTGCATTACTTTCTTCAATCCATTTTAGTAACGATAATAATATTAAAAAAATGGAAAATTTACTCGAATTATGTGTTTCTTATAATCTTGGCTTCGCCAGTCACCGGTGACCACCGTGAAGCTGCGAACAAACTCAGCGCCGGTGACCTATGTCCCCCATGACATTCAACATGTTAATATTTCCATTTATTTTGATTTCTTCGACAAAGTGCTCGAACTACTTATCCAGCAACTACGCGGACAGCTGACCTCACAGTGTTAAAACAAATTCATGACTTATGGGATAGGAGTCCAGTTGCAGTACACTACTAGACTAGACTAATTTCTAATTTGTTTTAGGTACATTTGGTCCAGGACTTGCTTTGATAGCAGTTAATTTTGCTGGGTGCCGAGCCGAGCTAATTATAGCCTTACTTTGTATCGCAATGGCTTTGAGTGGTTTTGCTTATTCAGGTTATAACGTTACACACATGGATATGTGTCCTGATTTTGCAGGTAAATAAAAATTTAAGAAATTGCTATTCGAATAAATTTTTACTACTTCCTACGCTTTGTAGGCGTTATAATGTTAGCGGTAGGGTTTGTTAGGGTGGAATTCTAACAATCGGAACAATTGCTGTTTTTTTTTTAAATTATAATACATATTTTTATTTTACGTAACACCAGTTTTTATTTCTTTACCACGTTTCTAAATATTCTGCCGAAATCAGAAAGCAGGTGACATCCCTGAAAGTATACAAATGCATATCTGCCAACTTTTACGCATTTAGCGTATAATTTTATTTCTATACTAGGAGGCTTCGCCCCCTGCTCGCTGGCGCTCGCCAACCCCGGAACTGCTTTCGCAGTTCATTTCGGATTGCTTCGCAGTCCAATGCTCGCTTTGCTCGCTCATTGGATACGTTCTTAACGTCTAGTTTTTGTATACTTTTTTGAATACTGAAGTTCCGAAAACTTTTCACTGTAGAAAATTCTAAACCTGTACATTTCAATATTAATTTGAAATTGCTAAAAGTTCACATATTTTTCTTAATCACACTATTCTAAACACACTAAATTTCAGTTGTTGAGAGAAGTAACTGTTGTAAGTTTTGTTTTAAAGTCTTTCCAAACAGAGGGCTAAAACCATGTGTTGCAAAACAATATGAAATAGTAGTCTGCCACTAAACAACGGATGTAAAGCATCAGCTTTGATGAAGATAATTTTGTATTTTTAATTCTCTGAAGGGCGCCACCCTAATAATATGGAATTTGTAAAATAAATGTATATATTTTTGATTGTTGATGAAGCCCATCATTTTGTGTTTTCATCTGTGTTCCGAAGCAGAACAACTATAAGTTTTTTATTCTATCACAAAAATATAAAATGTATAAAAAAACAAAGAAAAGGAGTATAGTCATAGAAAAAGTTAAAATTATAATATAGTATTTGTCAGTTAAAATAAAACTTTTTGTTTAAGTCATTGCTAACAATTCAAATTTCTCCGAGGCAATTCTAAACTATAAATTAAGGTAGTATTGTTAAGTTGAAGCACAATATTTTTAGTTTTGATGTTAACAATACAATTCAATTTTTCACAAAAACGATTGTTTCCATTGTTAAATTCAATGTGAACAATTCGAATTTTTCTGAGGCAACTCTTAACCTCTAAATATTATTTTTTTTTGTACACGTTTCTAAATGTCAGTATTCAACCACAAAACAACTTAAAGTCCTCAAATTTAGTATGAAGTTGTAAAATGTAATGAAAGAGGGTCATAGCAATAATGAAAGTAGAAGTAAAGGTAGTACTGTAAAATTAAAACAATATTTTTAATCAATGAGCCAAGTTCTTCAAGAAGCAGTTGTAGAAGTAGGTTGTTTATTTAAAACTATTTGTAGAATTTCTTTAAAAACTCAATTGTTAATTTGGGTATTTGGCGATACAACACTTATAGAATTGAAGGATTTGTTACGTCAAGCACTCAGCTATCATAATTTTGATCTAGTTGCTCTTCTAAGTCATTTTGATTTATGTTGCTAAGTTAACTTTCAAAAAATTCTACGGCTGGCAACGGCATTTTTATTTTATAAGTTGTTTATTTTTATTTCTTTTAGAATTCGTTATTTCTTTAGCGAAATGTTTTTTAACCTAACAGAATTCTTTGCCGACTGTTTTCTCTATAAATGAAGAAAATAAAGTAAATATTTAAGTGTTGTGAAAAGAATCTTATTTAGTTGTACAAAGTACTTCAGCCAAAATTTGGGAGCCACGTAAGAGAATTCTATATATTAGATCAGAAACACATCATTAAAAGGCAGAATGCTTTGGTGTTTTCAAAACGTAAACAAAACAAAGCAAACGTTGCCACCGTCGGAAAAAAAATACAGCCAAAATTTGGGAGCCACGTAAGAGAATTATATATAATAGATTTAAAGTGGTAGTAAAATGTATGCTTTCCATACGTTCCTTGCATTTATAAATTTCATTTGTAACCGCTATGACCACCGCTATTTTTAAAAAAATTAAGCTTATATAATAATATGCATTACCGACGTTATCTACTAGTAAGCGTTCTCAAATTATAACGTATGCAACTGCCTAAAATTGTAATATAAATTCCATTTTACTGCCAATGGGGGAAAAGTATCACAGAAAGGATGCAATTAGGCAAACATTTTAACTTCCCTGATTTAATAATTGGACGTATAACTACTTCCTCCACTTCGAGGGAATTATTTTGATCAGGGCTCGAAAAAACTCAGAAATTTTACCCGTCCCCGAGGACGGCTTGTCCAACAATGTACCCGTCCTCCATTGAAACTAACCCGTAGCTTCTAAATAAATAAAAATATAATTTTCTCTTATTTATTACAAACATTTATATAAATTGCACAATGAATTAGTAGTTACTAGGATTACAAATACTAAGATTACATTATACAGTAATAAAAGGAATACTAGGTTATCAATAGTAACCTAGTATTTCTTTTATGAAATAATTTAAATGACAAAGGTCAAGTTATCTGGAATGTCAATTTTTCCGAGGGTACTGCGTTTTTTAAATGAATCAAATATGACGTTTGCCAGTACCACATACAAGCCAATGATTTACAGAGGTTTCTGCACAGAAATCTGAAAGGGGTTTTCCATTTAGGTAGATGTTCATAATTGAATTTAGCGCTTCTTGTTTAAGCCCCCTTTCGCTGAAAAGCCCCCTTTCAACCGCTGCAGTCCTCCCAGACGAAGAAAACATCAATTCCACCATGTTGCTGTATTGTGGGTCATTTTGCTGCATTTGGTCTGACGAAGGAATTAACAGGATTTCTAGATTAGAGGGTCATTTTAGAAGTGAGGCGCTACTCTAGACTCTTGCAAGATTACAAAAATTGAAAATGTATCACGAAAATTAACGGGAAAATAGCCGTCCACGCGGACGTCGGATTCAAGGAATTCATTGTCCGTCGGGGATTTTCGAGCCCGTATTTTGATAGTAACTCTGCAGCCTCTCCCATAACGAGCGCCGCATTTATTTTATGCAAAAAACCTTTCAAACAAAACCAATTGATTATGATTAGAACATTTATATATATAATTTGATTTCTTATAGATAGTGGTGAAAATAATGGCTGGGAAATTTTTATTAAATCAAAATTATTAAAATATTTATACACAATCTATGCTACAACTGGTAAGACTACTCTCTAAAACTGCGCGAATTCAGTAGTAGTTGTGCGACTTGTAGTAACCGTTGTCAGGATATTATAGAATATAAGAGTAATATAAAATCCCAAGGCGTACTACTATTTGAGAATACTTGTATATATGTATGGTATGGGATTGTATGCACGTCTAGGCAAATCAACACCTCCTAGAAGAAAGAATGCCTTAGCACGGATCAATTTAGCAGTCCGACGTAACGAACATAAACTGCGCACTGAATGAAAATTAAGAAAGATGACACTATGTTATTGAGCTGCACAGTAACGAAAGATGTCATTACGCTTGGACTACTAAAGGATTTAATTTCTTGATTATGGTAACCCGATCTGAATCATTCTTTCTTTCAGGAGTTATTGAGTAAATCTGCACTTATGTTAGACCGAAGACTATAGGTTACTACCTACTTGATTTCCAAGACGACTAATGTTAAAACGACGCCAAGAATAACGCCAAGCTAGAATTATTCGCTTTTAGTTTTTGTCTTTCATAACTCCGTGATTGCTTTCAATATTAAATCAAAAGGCTTGTCTTTCCCATAAGTTTGATAATGCTGCAAATACATATTTCAAATGATAAAATTTGGCAAACTTTTTAACTTCAGTTATTTTAATACAAATACAGGATAATACAGTAGACTAAGATTGTAAAAATTGATGATCGTAAGCGAAAATCTATTAAAAAATATTGAAATTAGCAAATATTTTCTAGCATATTACTTTCAGTTTAGTATTTTATTATTTAACGATATACCGATATAAACTATGTCTTACGGTGTTCCTAGCCCATAGGGCTATCTACACCTTCATCTAAGATTGAATGTTGAATAAGGGAGGAAAGGGGTTAGAGAGGTTACGCGAGCGTATACGTGTTGAATAGAACAATGATTAAGCAATGGGTTGAGCGTAATAGAACGCAGTCTAAGTTAGTTAAAATACACGATAAACAAGATTGTGATATAAACACTGGTTAAGAATACAATAATATATACAACGGAAAACGAGCTTGCGAGAACATATAATAGGCCCTTTTAAAGGCCAGAAAAAGATACTCGATTTTGGAGTGGATAAAGGTAAAAGGCATGAATTATCACAAAATAAACGTAAAGGTACGTAGTCTGAGTTAAATATATACAAGGGTTAAATATATAATTATTTATATATTATTTAAAATATGAATATTTTGCACCGTAAGTTATGGTGGTAGACAGTATTGAATTACTGAATAGATTAGAAAAATAAAAATGAATTGATTTTCGACAACTATTTACATTATAGGGTGCTCGTAATATCTCTGTATTTAGATATAACATTTATAAAGCTAGATAATACAAATTGCGCTAGAATAAATATCTTGTTTTTTTTTTAAACCGAGTCATAATTACGGAGCAATTCTTGTACCACCTTCTTCTGTTTTGAAAAAAAAAAAGAAAAACGTTCTCTGAAATGGAGGTTGGTAGAAAACGAGTTAAACATTAATACGTTTTTCTCCTAAAGAATTTTAGTAGCTGATTGCTGCATTCAACTATTAAAAACATTTTCCTTAGCTTTCATTACGTTTAAGCACTCAGGTTTATATATTTACCTTTTTGTTTGATATTTCAGGAACATTGTATGGCGTAACAAACTCGATTGCCAATATTTCTGGTGTCTTAGCTCCAATGACTGTAGGAATTTTGACTTCGAATAGCGTAAGTAAAGCCAGGGCTGCCAATTTTCCATGCTTTTTGTAAAAATATATTCTGGTGATAGTTAATGTTTTAATATTTTTTTTATCCGCTTAAAGTTATTTTCCATACCACTAAATATAAATGATTTAAAAGGTCATATTCAAAGTCACTTAAGCGCAAAATTGCTCGAGGTGAGGCTGTTAATAAGCTGGTAAGATTACTACCAATAATTGTGAAAGATTTAGTTTCCTAATGTGTATCACTCTATGAAATATTTTCAAAGGACGTAGTTATTGACAGACCTGATAATAAAGCTCTGATAATGAAGCTGACCCAGAACCCAGTTCCAAACTCATAGAAGAGATCAAAAAAATTTGGAATAAGAACACTATTTTGAACTGGGTAAAAGCACATGTGGGGATCCAGGGCAATGAGGAGGCAGACAGGGCAGCAAAGGATGCCATTGGTTCTGACAGTGTGGATCTCCAGGTTCTGAAGACCCCCAAACAAGCTAAAACCGAAATCAAACAATATTTAATGGCAAGGTGGAAAACCAATTGGGAAAATTCTGAGAAAGGCAGGCATACATTTAAATTCATTAAGACCCCGTCAACTACAAGGTTGCAAACTAATTTCTATTTTAACCAATTTCTAACGGGGCACGGAGTGTTCGGAGTACACCAAAACAAATTTTTTAATAAATCAGATACTTGCTCTAACTGTAACCAAAGACAAACCATAGAGCATCTTTTATATTATTGTGATCGGTACCGAACACTCCGAAAAAATTATTTCTTCCAAAAAACAGACCAACAAATTTTTGCAGACAAGGTTTGTAGAGAAATTATCAAGATTATCATTAAAACTACTCTTGAGGAACAAATGGAATTAATAAACAAAATTGACAATAACTAAAATTTTAACCTGCTTAATCTAACCACCTTGCCAAAACTTTTTTTTTGGACCACATTGCCATTTTAGTGTTTTAATTTGACTTTTAACTTGACTTTGCATTTTATACATGCTTTAGGTTTGTTTACAACCTTTGGATTTTAATACATTTGGTATTTTACATTGCGATTGTATTTTATACATGGTTTTTAGATTGTTATACACCCCTTTTAACTCTTACCTTTTGGTATCTATTGGTATTTTGTCCTCTGTTTTTTTGTACTTCAATTGAATTTACTCTGCTTTACTTGTTGTTCTTCATTTTAACTACCTGTTACTACTTCACCCTCACTATTTTGGTTCCACCAGCAGGATTCAAGCTGGCTTGATTGGCTGGATCCTTTCAATGCCCTATTGGCAAGTGTATACATCTGTGATTTTGTCTTAGTTTTAACTTTTCAATTTTAGCACTATATTCATTTATGTCATTTTATCCTTTCACCTTTTGGCGGTTTTATGAGCTGTATTTACGGCTGTTTTTGGTGAATTGTTAGATTTTTTGTCTTGTATTAAGGGTTCCACCAGCTCTGGCTCACAGCTCACTCAGTTTTTACTGGTTGTCTCAGGGTTCACAATTTTTGTATTATATATATATATAATTTTTGTATTCTATTTATATGAGGGTTAATGAGTTTTGTATTGTATATATACAGATAATTTTTGTATTTTATTTATATAAGGGTCTGTTGACCTTTTAAATGATTCATTGTATTTGGCGTATGGGCCTATTGGCCTAGGCCGCTGTATATATAATAATAATAAAGCTCTGAAAAGTTGATTACAGGGATGCCAACTTTTCCGTTATCTACAAAAATTTCATAAATTGGTAGCGAATTAAATAGTGAAACTTGTTGAATGAGGATAATTACGCCCACTTTTTAAAAATGTCACCACCACATAACTACCATAAAGTTACATTTCATCTGATACTTAAAATTTTTGATGAGCAGTGATGGAGGAATTATTTAAAATGAAAAATACTAATCTAAAAACAACTTAAACTGACGATCTGGAGAGTTTTCAAAAGTGGTAGGGAAGATTATAGATATCTAGGTGTTTTAAGCTATCAATAAATATTTAATTTAAGGGAAATATATATGGGCACAGAAAATAACTCGTTAATAAGTTCGTAGTTCACAAATGAAATATAAATATAAACATTTTTCAGCAGACTTGAAAACACTTAGCTACCACTCATCTATTTTTTCCCGGTATTGAGGAACCTACTGTTAAATTTCGTTACAGTGGAAAATATTTCTTTTTAAAAAAAAAAAGTTGGGAAAGTCTTATCCGTAGCCGCAGCTGTAGTTTTGGCTTCTCGCTGTATAGTTGCTGTAGAGGAGTCTTTATCTCAGGGCTCGAAAAACAGCCCGTCCGCCCGTCCTCGGCGGTCAAAAATTTCCCGCGGACAACGAATTTCTCGAATCAGACGTCCGCGCGGACGGCCATTTTCCCGTTAATGTTCGTGATACACTTTCAATTTTTGTTATCTTACAAGAGTCCAGCGCCTCACTTCTAAAATGACTCTCGAATCTAGAAATCCCGTACAGCAACATGCTGCGCATGGTGGATTGATGTTTTTTTCCGGCTGGGAGTACTGCAGCAGCTGAAATGGACTTTTCGGCAATGAACTTACAAAAAAACACATTACGTAAGCGTTAAACGCAATTATGAACATCCACCTGAATGGAAAACCCCTTTCAGATTTCTGTGCAGAAACCTCTTTAAATCATAGGCTTGATTGTGGAACTAGCAAACGTCATATTTGATTCATTTAAAAAACGCAGTACCCTCGGAAAAATTGACATTCCAGATAACTTGACCTTTGTCATTTAAATTATTTCATAAAAGAAATAAATTATTTCATAAAAGAAATACTAGGTTTTACTATTAGTAACCTAGTATTTCCTTTATTACTGCATAATATAATCCTAGTAGCTTCTAATTTATTGTGTAATTTGTATCAAATAAGAAAAAATAATATTTTTATTTATTTAGAAGCGACGGGTTAGTTTCAAAGGAGGACGGGTACATTGTTGGACAAGCCGTCCTCGGGGACGGGTAAAATTTCTGAGTTTTTTCAAGCCCTGCTTTATCTGTCTTTTCTGGTTCGTTGGTGGGATTACATTTCTTTTTCTTTTTGCTAGAAGAACATAAGTGCGTACGACGCACTTAAGTACGTAAAATGCGCGTCGGCACACTTCATGCAGGCTGGCTCGGCATTGCGGGACTTTTGCGTGTGAGACCAAACTTCTTGCATCTGCAGCAATAAATCTCGTGATAGTCAAAAAGAAATATTTCTATCCGAACTGGTGTAGTCTAAAGCTGTTCAATGTTGAAGATCTCTCGTGTCTGTGAGAATGACTAGGAGGAAGGGGAGGAGCTTGTACTTTTGGCCACGCCTTTTTCTCATCTGGCTCGATTCTTATTGGTCGTAGCCCAAAGTCTAGTAGGTCTTTTTCGATATCTCGAATCGTAACGTCGGTGTTATGTCGTTACATGAGAATTTTGACTAGGCATTAGATATTTTTTCTGTCCAGCTATTGCAGAGGCAGTCTCATTTGTAGCTGAAGCTGTAGTTATGGCTTCCTGCTGTATAGTTGTTGCAGTCGCGTCTTCATCCGACTTTTCTGGTTCGCTGGTGAGATTCTTTTTCTTTTTGTGTCTCTTGGTCGGAGGCTGTTTTAAGTCGTATTCTAACTCTTTCTGTTGTTTGGTTTCTTATTCTAGCTCATGAATCGTCTCCATGTTGACAGGATCATCCTACTGTTTCAGGAGCAGGCTCTGTAATCTCAGGATCGGAGGTTAGTGCTATTACTGAGGTTTCTGCTGGCGTGTCGGTGACTGCTATCATTTCTGTTTCAAATGACGTCGTTCTTTTTAAGGCAGTGCCCTCAGGAAATAGCTCACTCTTTCTTTCCGGGTAGGCTTTCAGAAAAAACTCACTTTTAGTTGAATTTCTTTTTTTAGACTATTTTACCAACCATTTTTACTAGGTAAGAATCAGTTAGTATTTTTACATAATATTTACGTCATCAATACGTCAAAATTTACGTAAGTTGTACAGAATAGTAGTTGTCCAAGAAACTCAAAATTTGCCTAAATAAATTCGAAAAGAAATTTACTAAAATTTTAATAGTAAATTTGCTTTGTCCATAATAAGTAAAATGCACATAATCGTTTTAGTAAATCTAAATAGTAAATATTCTTTTGTCAATCTTTCGTAAATTATGCGAAATCAATCTTACTGAAAGGTAGTTGGTGAAATCCATTCCGTTAATATTACATAAAATATACCAAAGCTTTTTTTTAAATCGAATATCTCAATCGTAATATCATTCCATTAATACAACGTAAATTTTACGCATAAAGCGCATTGACGTTACCAATTTCCTCAAAATCTACGTTTAGATTACGTATTATGCTGCATGGGTAAAAACAAGGCAAAAAAACCTAGGGGTGCCGTTGCTTTTTTTAGATAAGCCCCTTGAAACATACTTATACTTCACTTTAAAGGAGTCTCCATACCGACTGCAACAGCAACAAATCGCATGTTGCAATGACTTCGCGCATGCGCACTTCTTTCATCCTCCCTCTGTTGCAACAACCAGCGTTTGCCGTCGCACTGGTTTCAAGAATTGGATGGAGTTCAATTTCCGTCGCTGTTGCAGACTCTCAGAGATTCAATCCGATTCCTATATATTTCTAATCTCAAAGGGAAAATACGATGAAATCACGTATGATTTTAATGTTAACGTCATTCAGAGCATAGTGACTTATGTTTAGATAAAATATTTGAATATATTTGAAAGACATTAAAAGACATTTTTATTACAAAAATGTACTTTAAATGTTCTTATTTATAAAAATCTTCGTTGAAATTTTTATTACATATATATAAAATAATATAAATTTTTAAGAACATTGATTAAAAATATATATTGATAGGTCTTGATTTAGAAACAGTGTTTCTAATTTCATAAATTCCTGAGATAAATTTTTTAAATTCTAAAGTGGGATTAATCTGCTAATCTCACTTAGGTTTAAGCTATTTTAGTGCGTTTTGTTAATTATGAAAAATGCATTGAATAGGTACTTTTCTTTAATTAATTCTCTAAAAGTATTTTGAATTAATTGCGAAAAATTAATAGTATAAATCTTTTCTACTATTAGTATATTCCTCATAAATTCCTATCAACTTGCGAATGTAAGAAAAAACTATATTGAAGCATTTGCATATGGAAATAAATTCATTTTTATCACGTCTATATAAAATGTTAAGTTGCAAACTTGATATATTTGTAATATTCAAAATATTGTTCTCAACAATGTTCTGAAAAAAAAAAATTTTTTTTCCTAACATGACCTTTTGATAATAAAATAATTTCTGTTTTTCATTTTCCCTAACTTTTTTAATTTGAATTATTTAGTATTCCAGCAATTTAGTTTATTTAACAAAATAAAAATACGTGTTATAGTCGGAAAAATTTATACTGAAAAAATGCATTTTTTTCTCATAAAAAGATTAGTTAAGTATTAAAAATTAGTAGACAAAATTATAAGACAAAAATTATAAAAAATAAATAATTTCGTATAAATTATTGATACAATATTTGCAAAAATGTGACGCAAAGTTTATTTCGACAATTTATGAAGCATCTTGTACTGAAATCATAAAGTAATATAAATATAAAAAATAATATAAATATAAAAAGTAATTCATATGTATAAAATAATTTTTTAAATACAAAAAATAACGATAAAATGAGCTGTGGAACAAAAACTAGATACAGAAGAAAGTGCGCATACGCTAGCCAGGAAACAGGTTTGTTGTCGCATGCGGTGTGAAGGTACATGCAATCACTTGCAACAGACACACAGCAACAGAGGGGAAAAATCGTGTTTCGCATCACTGTTGCGTTCGGTGTGTAGACACCTTTACATATTGAATGGGGGTCATCGGTGTCCGGCACTGAGTTTGTTCGTAGTGACACGGGGGCCAACGGTGACCGGCAAAGATTATTTAGTAGATTTATATCCACCCCTATTTCTAAACAATTCGTAGGCTAATATAACTCACCACTTTTATCAGATATGTCAGGCTAAATCTATTAAAAAACTAGCAAAATCTGTCTAATATTTGCAAATTTAGTTTGTAGTTATTTACCGTTGTGGCCAGACGGGCAAGCCATGTAAAATTAGCGTGGCATTCAACTTCGAAACTTTCTGCAAAAGAGTGGAAATGTTTTTAAGAGCTCCAACTTGCATAATATTCATTTTTCATTACCTACTTCAATGTAAAAAGAAATCAAGCCAATCAAACGATCCAACTGACACACATTATCCGAAGTTCAAAATAATGGCTTTTAAATGAAATAATGAAATCTTACTTTACTTATTCTAAGTTTCTAACAGGTACTTAACAAGTCAGTCTGATGTTTAATTTTAGGCAACTCTTGCAAGCTGGAGTAAAGTCTTTTACACAACTGCTGCTGTCTATATAGCTTGTGGAGTTATATTCGCTATGTTCGCATCTGCTGAATTACAGCCATGGGGAACAGCTAACAGTGAATCGAAAGACGAAAAGCAAGCAGTTACGGATATTGATATTAAAAATGTCAAAACAAACTTTGGAGATCCTTGTTAAACAGTTGCTCAAGCATTCCTTTTTTCTATCTTGAAATATTTCATTGAAAGAACATAAGAAGATAATTGTTTCTGTTATAATTCATTGCTATATAACTAACGCTGTAGTTCTCTGCCGCCAAATAAAATGTTATAGTTTAAGTGCCGTACACTTAAATCAATGCGAAAACTTTAAACTATATTTATAATATTGCCCTGACGAATTATCTGGGCTTTAGAACAGACAAATAACTTTAATATTTTTAAAGTTATTAAACTTTTTTTAAGCTGGAAAATTGGTCAATTTGTTTTCCCTTTGTTAAAACTTATCAAAATCACTGCCTTATTCTCAGTTTCTGCAAATATTTTTGTACCCAGGAAATGTAAAGTAGGTTTTCGAATATTAAAAAATTAGTCGACAAGCGCTTTTCCTTTTCACAAAATTGCGACTTTTCTTCCTTTTGACGTTTTGAGCCATTTTCAAAACAAGCGTAGAAAATGCTGGGTGTAGATAAAATAAATTTGACCTAACTGTCATGAGTAGGACTGGGCTATAAATCGATATATCGCGACATATCGATTTAACGCCTATATCGACAGGCCGATACAGCGACTTTCGTTCCAGGTGATGCATCAGAAATCTGATTTAAGCCGCCGAGTAAAGAAGACGAACGCAAAACGATATAACGATATACCGATACAGCAACTTTCATTCCAGGCGATGCATCAGAAATTTAAATTAAGCAGTCGAGTAAAGATGACGAACGCAAAACGATATACCGATACATCGACTTTCGTTCCAGGCGATGCATCAGAAAACTGATTTAAGCCGCCGAGCAACGAACGCAAAACGATAGAACTATACAAGATACGCAATGATCTTATCTTACGTTCCGATGCCAACTCGCGCTGTGGAAGACGATGTTCGTTTCGTTATGTTGAAATGGCCTTGATTGATATCGTGATCTCGCATGTTCGTTTTCGCGCCTCATAGTTCTACTTTGTCGCGACTTGATATCGTTTCTAGTAGATTGTTTTTAAAACAAAACTTTTATTTCTATATGTGAAAATTAATTTCGATATTATGTGTTTAAGTAATTTTTTACATTATTAAATTTATTACAATCGGAAATCTATTTTAAGGTGCCCGTAAAGAATTAAATTACAAAGTAATTAAATTTGTTAGGCTATTTTTTACTTTATTTTAATTTATTAAAGACTTTTTGGATAAAACTTCTAATAATTTAATGGGTTTTTATTACTGATTTTAAATTTATAAATCTTTAGTTGTTTTTATTTTTATAAATAAAATTATAACAAAACTTATTTTTCCTCTTTTGGATTTGGACGTTAGTCAATCAACTTTGTTTATTCAAAAAAATTAGCAAGGTTTGAGACTTCTTTTTTTTTTAAATCATTTACCACTTCGTTTTATTAAATCGTGTTTTTTAATTTTCTTTCAATATTGTCAGTTAAATATATTATCGATTATCATAATTATTTTGTTTTTATTTTTAAGAAATTAAACCTTACTTTGTTTTTTCGTTCAGAATTCGGTAATAATTCAATTTAACTTATTTATGTGAAATAATAATGATAAAAAAAATAGTGTTTCAAAAGCATTTTTTTTTAAATTTATTTAGCGCCTTGTTTTAAGCATACAAGTAATTTTTAACGAGATAATTCTTTAAATTTTCTTTCTATATTGTTAGGTGAATATACTGATAAATTTCAATTTTATTTATTTTTATATTATTTATTTTTAAACTAAGAAATCTTTCGTTATATGCGAGATCATTTTTAGAAAATATAACATTAATATCTTTATTAGGCAAAACATATATAGCTTCAAATTCATATATTGATTTAAATGAATCTGAGTATGATGTTTTGATAGAAATCTGACTTTTTGTGCCTTACAAGTAAATGAAATTCAGAAATACTATATCGCGATACATCGCTATATCGCGATGCAAAACTGACGTTGCATCACGATATAAAATTTCTTATATTGCCCAGTCCTAGTCATGAGTAACAGCTGCAAGCTCAGAGCAGTAATAAAAATAGCACATTATTCTCAGAACAACATAATTTCATATTACGACGAAGCTTTAGAAAAACAGGCTTAAGTATTACATAACAATATATTTGGAAAACTTGCAAGCTTTATAAATAAAAATTCAAAATAAAAAATAATATTTTTAAAAACCACGTTTTTGTAGTGGAGAATAATAATTTAAAAAAAATTTGAAAAACGAAAAACGTGGGGCGCATGAAATACATAACAGTAATGTTATATTAGTGTGCGTATGTGTGCTCTTGAGAATATGTGTATGTATATCTGTAATTGTAATTGTATCTGAATGTGGATGTGGAATATGTTTGTGTATATGATATGTATATGGATGTATATGTGGCTGTGCATGTGTATGAGTAAGAAAATGTGTATATGTATGTGTATATGTACTATTATGTATTTCATGCGCCCCACGTTTTTCGTTTTTCAATTTTTTTTAAATTATTATTCTCCACTACAAAAACGTGGTTTTTAAAAATATTATTTTTTATTTTGAATTTTTTTATTTTGAATTTTTTTATTTCAAATTTATTTAATTTTTATTTTATATTTTTTTAAAAATTATTACTTTTCAACTATTATTCTTCACTACAAAAAACGTGGTTTTTAAAAATATATATTTTTATTTAGATTATTTTTCTTAGTCAAGAGTAGTAAAGACTACTACAAGACCACTACTAAAATAATAGAACTTTCAATTTATATTAGGGATACAAAAATCTTTATAGAAAAACAATACCTTTACGACTTTCATTAGTAGTTTGCTAATGACAACCAAAACAATCTGGAAATGAATGAGGAAAAACTGGATCTTACCACGTGATTTTTCAGCCAATAAAAATACTCCGACAATAAAAATCTTTTCCCCTGACATGTAATACTAATTTGAAATAATGGAATCGACAACAAAAGACAATCTCGAAAATATTTTTTTTTTAAATTTTAATTTTATTTTACTTTGCATGTCTTTTTTCTCTTCATTTTCATGCATTGTCATCCAATTCTGAACTATGTGCCAAATTTGAAGTTTGTAGCTAGTCGGGAAGTTAGTTTAAAATCGATTACAAAATTCCACCCGGACAGACATACACGAAGGCAAGTTTATATAAACGTGGTAAAAAATGCAGCTGATCTGATTGTATTAATTATTTATGTTAAAAGTGGGAGTCATGGTATTTAAGCTTTTTCTCCCCTTAGAAGACATTAGAATCATGAAGTTTATTTAAGGACGAAAGATAGTTTGAAAGATCTAGTTATCAAAAGTTTCAGATGTTGAATGTTTTTGTACACTTTTTATTTCATTGTATTTTTTGTCATTGCTCTGCAATCTTTTCATAAAATGCTGTTCAATGTAAAAATGAATTAAAATTTTATTTTTAAAATACAGATTTTTTTTGTTTAGTTTTCTTTTTGCTTTCAGCTTCAAAATTTGGGGTTTCCTTTATATGGATACTAGTCTCTTATATATATGTAAAAATTAGAATAAAAATTATATATAAGAAGAAAAACTATAATTTTTTCCTGTTATCCTTAATAATTTTTCTATGATCAAAAACCCTGATTACATTTTATTTTTAACAAAATTTCCATTGTACGGATGGAGCATTTCTCAAAATTTAATAAAATAAAAATAAATAACAAAGGAAAAAAAATAAACAGTTGCATGGAAAACCAAAATTTTCGCCATTAAAGAACTAAAACAGATGGTATGGAAATTAAATAGGAGTTGAGTAGAGTTAGGGCTGATTAAGGGGAAATATAAGAATTATGTAAGTATATATTTATGAAAGTTAATTTTTCTTTCTTATAAATTTTTCTGATTACAAAAATTTTGTACCAGGGCTGAAATTTGATCGAAATCTCCTAAAGTTCAAAACGTTATGATTTTAATTAAATTTTTAATTAATTTTAATTAAATTTTTAATTAATTTTAATTAAATTTTTAATTAATTTTAATTAAATTTTTAATTAATTTTAATCAAATTTTTAATTAATTTTAATTAAATTTTTAATTAATTTTAATTAAATTTCTATGAACTTTGTAAGAGATATTAATTAACAGTTATTAAACTTTGCATCTTGTTGACTGTTTTTTCCATACAACTGCTGGAAAATTTAAGGTATATTGTATTCTTCGTCGCACACTACAATGCATGCTGACAAAATTGAAATGAAAAGCAAAATACTTCAAAACTTCATTTATATCTTATTATTATTTTAATTAGCTTAATTACTTTTGATGTAATTAAGCTAATTAAAAATTAAATACATTTATATTTATTAAATTCTCATTAATTTTAAGTTTCAAACTGATTAATATAAAAACTTAAGTAAAAACATAATTATACATTATTCGATATACTCTGTTGCTGTCAGGTGAACTCCTTAAGACTCCTATGCTGCCGTGCAATTGAAAAATTAACGTAAGCGACGAAAAATTCAAAATTGAGATTTTCACATATTTTGCATCTTTGTATGATAAGCATTGCAAAAAGATTATTTTCAAAAAAAAATTTTGTTTTATTAGTTGTTTTAAAATTCTATTTTAGCGTTCATAGCATTAGCAATGGAAGGGAAATAGTTGTCAAGCTACTTTTCTCGGAATCAATCGATAAGCATTTAAGTTGTTTTTTGAATTGCCCGGCAATATGCTTGCAGTTTCTACGTTCAATGGAATAAGTCACTTTGAATGAGGGTTAATCATTTCAGTTTTTATTAATTAGTTATGACAACAAACAAATAAAAACTAAATTGTTATTATCTTGATGAGTCTTACGTCATTTCTTCCATGTTCGTCTGTTAAAACTGGGTTTTCTCAGGCTTTAATAACGTCAGACTATTTTGCACTTGTTCTTAAGCAGTTCTTATATTCTGTGTACAGCAAAGTAATGTAACTTCAATATTTTTCAAACCATGTATCTGAATTCGCGTTCAATCAACTAATGTACAGGCAACGTTTTTTCTTCTTCCAATTAGTGCAATATATTAAGAATGTTCTTTGTAAATTACCAAATATTTTCTGTACACATAGAGGTGCAGAATATTTTGTGATCCTGATCTTCAATATATATATTTTTTTTTTGAATCTCTGTCAAAAATATATACGCGTTAGTTGTTGCTAAATAATATTTTATCGAGGAAGATACAAAAATGCTGCTGAAATCAAACTAACTACTGTTGAGAAACGGGGGAACTAAATATATCCAAACTGTTTAAGTTGTTAGACGAATTAAGGTCTTTAAACATATTTCTGTTTTCAAATGCAATGGAGCAATTTTTAGTGCCTTATGGTTTAAAGGTCTTTATTTCATATGGTGATATAACGAGTTTTGATGTTTTGCAGTTTTTTTCCTAAATAGTGACATTTTTAGCAAGGATTCTAAAGATATATATTCAAGGTAGTCATTACGAAATACCCTGTAGAATACCTTTTCTTATTAGATACAAAATGGAGAAGATAATTCGTTTTTCCCTTGTTGTAATGGAGAAGGGATTCCTTTAATGAAAAAGAGCATTATTTTATTCTTGCTTTAATGAGCAAATGTATTATTTTATTCGTCCTTTAACGGAGAGGTGTATTCTGTTTTCCTTCTTCAATGGAGAAGTGTATTTAATTATATATTTTTGCATTAATGTGGAAATGCAATTTTTTACTTCCTTTAATAGAAAAATGTATTCTTTTATCCTTTCGTCAAAATGTTTTTTTTTTTTTTTGCTTCGATGGAAAAGTACATTCTTATATTTTTGTTTCATGGTGAAATTCATGGTGTTTCAAGGTGTTCTTTTATTCTTGTTTTAATAGATACATATGTATTTGTTTGCTTTGCTTCAATGGAGAACGTATTCTTTTTTCTTGCTTTAAAGGAGAAGTGTATTCCTTTTTTTCTTGCTTTAGTGGAGAAGTGTATTCTTTCTTTCCTTTTTAAGAAGTAAATCCCCCCTTTGCTTTGATAGAGAAGTTAGTTATTATAATTTTTTTTTTGCAGTAATGAAGGTGTGAATTTGTTTTAACAAGTTCTCAAACTATTTTTGAACATTCAGAATTTTCCAAAGGTTGAAATTTATAAGCCTTTTAATATCAATTTCAAGTTAATTTTGGTCTTTAACATCAACTTTTCTCTTCCTTTGGATTTTCTGGTTCTGCTTTTCCCCAGGGCTGCAACTCAGAAGAGGCAAACACAGCAAAGAATGCTGTTGTGAAAAAATAAACTCCTGCTGTGATACAGAAGACTCTACTCCAGTTTGCTATGGTAACCTGAAATTACAAGAGAAATTATATACACTCTATAACAAAAAAATCGACGCATCAAGAAGCAATCATCCGATTGCTTTGAAATTTCGTATGCATGAATGTTTTGAACAGATGTGGCTGGAATGATTCCGACTGGGGACGTACAGTCTTTAGCGACGAATCCCGCTTCCAACTGTGTCCTAACGATCATCGAAGACGTGTTTGGAGACGCACAGGGCTGAGGGGGGATTCTGCCTTCACTATTGCACGCCACACCGGCCCTCAACAAGGCATTATGGTCTGGGGTGCCATTTCCTTTGACAGCCGGACCCCTTTGGTCTTCATTAGAGGTACACTTACTGCACAGCGGTACGTCGACGACATTCTAAGACCTGTTTTGCTACCGTTCTTTCTGCAGCGCCTTGGGCTGGTTTTTCAGCAGGCAATGCCAGACCACATACTGCACGTGTTGCTATGAACTATCTGCTAGCTTGTCAAACTCTTCCTTCGCCTGCCAGATCACCAGATCTCTCTCCCATCGAGCATGTCTGGGATATGATGAGAAGGCGATTGCATCTGGCACGGAATGTTGATCACCTCGTTCGACAATTGGATCGAATTTGGCAGGAAATACCGCAAGAGCTTTATCGGTCTATGCCACGCCGTGTGGCAGCTTGTATCCAGGCTAGAGGCGGGTCAATACCTTATTGAACTTGTTACTGTAACTCTGCAATAAATTATTCAATTGTTTTGAAATGTTAATCATTTACTATTCTGTACATTGTCTTCCTATCCACTAATTTTCGTTTCAATCGGACAACTCCTTCTTGGTGCGTCGATTTATTTGCTATAGAGTGTATATATTAATTAACTAGAAGGTTAATCCGCCTGTCACAACACAACCGCTTTCCAATCCCGATCATTGCTTGCAGTATTTTTATTTAATTTTATTTTTCATATTTTTATAACCGGCGTGGTACAGCCGACCCGATTCTGAGTTTACAATTATCGATTTTCAACTCCGTAGCATTGCATGTAGTTGCGCCTTGTCTTCTAGGTAGGTTTTGAACCCTACCCAGAAGACAAAGGACAACTTCTGAGTCGAGTATTTGAAAAATATTGCAATCGCGGTTTGATAGAATTAACACGTATTTGTGTTATGTGGAGAGGAGAACGACGAAAATTAGTTTGACGGCTAATTAGCTGGACAATGAGACCGGTGGCTAGGGGATTCTAACCCATGATTCGCCTACCACTGTGGATATTTTACGGAACCGTAATTCGTATCTGTTGTATTAAGTAGCTCAGTGATTTTTCTTACTCTTTTTTTCAAAATATTTTTTCATCCTAAAACACCGCCAATAACAAATACAAAAATAAATGACATTTTTTTTTATAGACAGAAATATTCCGTGAGAAATAGGAAAAATAATTGTTTATTATAAGAACTTTAGACAAAGCATTAAATATGTCTGAAAACTTATATGTATTTTGTAAAATATTTTGCCAAAGATTTGCAATACTTCTATTTTAATAATTGATATTTTTTTAATAAATTTTGAAGTATAGTAACCACTATAACACGTTAAATAACTAAAAAAATTCTATACTAAGTCCTGACATTGTTGCATAATATTCTAAATTGTGGGAAAATTTTTATTAATTTTTTTTAACTTTAATGCTTTTAATCTACTTTTTTTTACAAATACTAGGAAAAATATTTTTTTAGCAAAAATTATTAAGTTTGTCAGCATTACCCCATTTGAAATGATAGCTCCAACCATAGTGGGTGCTATAACGCCTGACAGGTTTCCTATTCCATTAGTCAATCCATATATTACACCTAAAAATTTTTTAAAAAAAAGTTTGAATGACAAAATAAGGATTAGCAAAAATTCAACGTGAAAACAATAAGAATAAATTTTCTTTTATTTGCTGCATTAGATTTACTTTGTCGTGTAGCAAAAGTGACCGATGAATTGAAAAAAACAATTGAAGAAATGCACAGTTTCCTGCATTCTACTTAAGAAACATGTTAGTTTATGTGTACCAGTTTTCAACTGGCGTTACGAATTTCGTTAACAGGTAGCGACAATTACCGAGGAACACTTTAAAACAATCTATTAATAATAATCATAACTGATAACAATGTGACGCAGTTTGTGATCAATATTACTTGTTGCCCGAGATATTTCATGTAGAATTGGGTACTTGCAACTTGAGAAGACCACTAATACACAGTCACCTGACTTATGACCTCAGCCTCAGCTGGTTGTTAATAATTCGTTTGTATTCTGGTTATTGCTAAGGTCGAGATAAATTTCTCCACACAAGTAACAATGCTAATTAACGTGAAATAAATTAAATACTGCGCATTATTACATATGGAATTTGTTAAATATAATTCATTCTTATCTACATACTTTATTAAACCTAGATTTGTTATTTTTTTATGTATTTTATTTTAGCCGTGATAATTTTTGTTTTGCTCATCTGGCAACTTCATTGTATAATTAGTCTGTCTATGTTCTACGTGGCTTCGTGCCGGTCGTCGTGTTATGTAAGAATAAATCAAATTTTTCTTTGCGGAAGAATTTACAATGTGTCACTTAAGGGGACAGTGAAGTAAAATTCTTTCAAAAATTTGATTTTTGTGAATTTTACATCATCTATTAGCCTATACTTTTCTGATTAAGAAAATATATAGGTTTGCTAATTTTCATAAATTTAAAGTGCTTTAAAAGCAATAAAACAAAAGTAAACAAAAGTGCCACGCCCACATTTCAAGGTTTCGTTTTCTGTTTACTTTAGAATTCTACTGTTTTTTATGTTTTTTTATATTCTGCCTTGCGCCTAGAAACGAAATAAAGAAAGAAGCTCTTTTGTGGATCGTTAGTGACGGAATCTAACTTATTTATTGATTTATTGAAATTACATGCATTTGCTGACTTGTGTGCTCAATATGGGCTTATAAGTCATTGTCAAGTAGAAAATACAGATAGAACAATTCAGAGAAAGACATCACAAAGAATACATCCAGGGTTACGGTGGGATTCGAACCCGCTACCTCGAGATAAAACAAGTTATGGTGCTGGAGAGCTTTAAATTTATGAATTATTTTTAACTATATGTTTTTTTACCTTTAAATCTGTTTTTCTCAAAACATTATTTTTTGTTACTTAGGTACATATATCTCTTGTTCTATACAATTTAAAAAGATAAAACTTGGTAGGCTTATACATCATTGATTGTTTTATACAGTAAACCTCAAATTTAGTTAAAAATTTAAACATTTTGAAATCTGGAGTAAAATTTAATTGCCGAAAATCAGCAAAAATTGGTATTTTGAAACAGTCAATTTTTTATTCTGCAAAAAATTGTGCATTTTAGTCTAATTTTAGGTATACTGTATACTCTAGGCTATATATTGTGTGTATAATTTTTTTCAGACAATTATATTGAGTAGTTGTAGTTTTATATGTACCTTACTGATGACATAATTTGAAAATTTAACAAAAAATTTGCCTATAAATTGTATGAATAAAAATTATTGTCTAACTTAATTTGTATATTTTACTGCAGAAATACATTAAAAAAAACCTAACAAATAAATATTAAAAAATTTAGAAACCTATCATTAAAATTAAATTTTTTGTAGCAGTTATTGCAAAAGTCACTTCACGCCGCATTTTCGTTCAGCGAGATGTTCAATGTCCCCTTAAGAATATTCATATTTTCGGGCTAGGTTTACTCGAAATAGAGTGGGAAGAACAATCATTAACATAAACAAATATCAAGCTTCAACAGCCAATCAAAATCGATATACACTTGTAGGTTTCTAATTATCTAACTAGTAGAATTTTCTTTATATTTTAAGCCGCCAGCACCGCCATCTGTTGAGAAATTTGCAACAAGTACAAAAATTTGTGAAAATTAATTTTCAGAATTTCAAAGTAGTATGTTGCCATCTGTATTTTTTCTGTTTTATTTTATTTTAAATTGGGTATTTTGACCAAGTACACTACATAGTATGTAAAATTTAGAAACATTTTTAATTCTTAGACTAAAACATGCAACGAAAATCTCTTAACTTTAGGATTTTTCATGCACTGTATTAAAAACAAATTTACTATATCAAGCAAGGAATATAAAACTTTTATTTTATTTCTTAGTCTCCAGGAGGTTTTAAAGTAGTGCCTACTTAAAATTAGTTTCGAAATTTAAAACAAATAAATTTTAAGTTTTTTTCAGTTTGTCAAATTATTTTATAAAAAGGCAGTGTATAGATGAGCATATTTTAAATCTTAATCAATAAAACATTCAATATTAAAGCTTTTTTTGTTGCCAATCTATATGCGTTTTAAAGTCAACCATCATTTAAGAAAAGTTGCTTTATTGAACAATTGAGTTAACAAGTTTTATATACTACTGAATTTAAAATTATATTTTTATAGTGGTTGATACCCTACAAGGCCATTTCTTCCAAATTAACAGAAGTTACGTGCATATTGCCTTTCAATGGAAATAATTGGGAAAAAATGGGAAAATAAAACATAGTTGCTTTTTTAATGAAATGTAATTAATTTGCTTGTCATTCATACATATATGTATGAATGACTCATCATGTATGAATCGCTGGTTGGATGGATCATTAAAAGAAGTAATTTTTACCTGCAAAATCAGGTGTCATGTCAACTGCTGTTGCTGTGTATCCTGCATATTTAAATCCATTCAGAAATAGTCCGAAAGTAAGCAAAAATATGATGACGACAGAATGACAGCCAGAAAAAGCTATGGCCACCATGCAGATTGTGGGAACAAATCCAGCTACGTGTAGGAAGACATTAATTTATTTATTCAATTTTAATTAATTTTATAAATTAATTAAAATTGAATAATGAATTTGACTTTGATAGGATAAATTTTATAGCCAACAATTTTTCTCGACTATCATTACGACTACATTAACGCACTACAAAATTCATAAAATACTTATCGAAGAAGTCATTTCTTAATAATCATGCTTGAATAAATTCCTAGGGTTTCTTTGCACTTTCAAAGACAAATTTTTAATAATTACTTCAGTCGCATGCGTTATTGGGTTATAAATAAAATTTATTTTCATGAAAATTAAAATTTATTATGTAACATTTATTAAATTAAAATTCTTAAAAAAAGTAATAACTTACTAACCATTAAATAATTATAAAACGCTAACGAAATATATATTATTAACTCTTTTATTTATTTATATTGTTTTCCCTAATCTCATTTGTGTTGATCAACATAAATTGTGTTTTCACGATTGTAACTTTTCATTTTAATGAAAATATATTAAAAGTAGTTTATATAACAAAAATGATATATATACATTATGATGGTTAACTAATTTCAATTCATTTAAATTAAAGGTCATTATAACGTAAGTAGAACCAAAATAATAAAGAGATACATATTTTTAAATTTAAAGATTTGCAGGTAAGTTATAGCTTGCAGGTAAAATATTGTTAAAATTTTCATTAAATTCAGGTAGTTTGTATAAGATTTCTACATCTTCTTTGCTAATTAACGAATGTTTTTCTTTTGGTCAATAACAATGTATCGACATTAATAAGAAATTGTATTAGACCATTATTTTTTCTCTTTATATTGAGAAAATAAATTTTGTATTAGGTCTACCTGAAAGCTATGTCTGCGAAAGAACACGCCTCATTTTACACTAATGTAAAAGTTTTTTTTATAAAAGAAAGTGATAGAGAATTGACCTTTAAACTTAACGGTAATGTTTTAACTGAATGAAACACAGCAGTATATATGGAGGATTGCAACTGATCTATTATCGCTTATCATTTTGAAACTGATCTAATTTCAGAATCTATTTCCACTTTTCTTTTTGAAACTAATTTATTTTCACTTATCTTTTTGAAACTTTTGTATTTATACAATCTACTATTTTGAAATGGATCTATTTAATCACTTATCCTTTTCCAACCTATCCTACACTTATCCTTTTAAAACTGATCTAATTTTGCAACCTGTTTTCACTTATTTTCTTGAAACTGATCTATTTTCACAATCTATTTTCACTTATCTTTTTAAATCAGTTCTATTTTCAATGTCTATTTTCATTTTATCTTTTTGATCTATTTTATGAAACTACAGTATATTTGAATAAAAACATGTTCTTACCTATTGAATTACATAATTTACGTATTGTGGTGATCTTCAACTTTTCCGATGACCGAAGTTTGTCTGATATGAAACCTCCAGTCCATGCACCCAATGCATCCGAAATATTGGGTAAAGACGCCAAAATTCCACTCTATAAACAAACATTTTAATCAGCGTACATTATTAGAGTTCTGTCATAGTTTTTCTAAACTTATATTTGTATCCATAAGATTTAAAAAAAAATTTTAGACATAAATAGAAAAAAGTGTAATTTAAGGTTTTGGGAAATTTATAATACCATAAAATATAATAAGTTACCGAAAAAAATAAGTATTGAACCTCGAAAACCTAAATTAAAAAATTACAAATTTGACATTTAATCATTTTAAAATTAAAGAAATTGTCGTACACCTCATTTATTTTAAACACGCGTTAATTTTAAATAATTGCTTTATTATTTATTTAAGGGTTGTTTAGTTCGAAATATAAGAAAACTGAACAAATATTTTCATCTAAATTTAGTATTTCTGAATTATTAATTCTTGGTCAAAAATATAATAAAAATTTGTCAAAAAATATTTTTATTTGTCTTAATCTTGTCTAACAACATTTGCTGAGATTTTAAAAATGAAGTTTTGGGCAAAATATTTGCAAAGATTTTGATTGTTCGAACAGATGACTCACATTGTTACGGTAAGGGAATAAATGAGAAATGAATTTAAACACTTAATAAATTATTGGTAAATCATGCATGCTAGAACATTTTTATATTTAGTTGAATAGTTTTAATAATTTAATTACATTACATTAACTACCAAGAAGTTGTAGAAATTATATTTAGTTACTTACGTGTGAAGCGTGATTAAACAATGTCGTAACATATAAGATTCCTTAATAGATTTTCACTCTAGACATTAAAAGGGATAAATCTGTGCTGTTTAATGGGGATTTCTCCTCAAACAAAATCATTGTTAAGCAACGATGGGGAAAAAATGAATTAAATGTGTCACAATCGAAGGAAATTAGTTAAACAATGCTATGACCGGTAGTCTAATTGATAAGACTTCCCCTTAACGCTTCAGAGTGTTCTTTTAACCTCTTCGAGACGAGTGAGTCATATATGCATTCTCAGGTTGTCGATAATCAGGACAAAAAAAGATAAAACTGGTAGCCAACCTATTTTTATAGCAGTTTATTTATGGGTGGGATAATAATAGTTTGCTTTATTTAATTCGAATTAAACAACTATTCGAATTAAAACACAACTTAGTTCGAATTAAAAATTATATAGTTAGACTATTAACGCACTAGGATTGGATGTGTTAGATTTAAAGTGAAAGCAAGAAAAAGTCTGCCAAATTTGCTATGCCCAAACTTAGGCTTCCGCTTCTTATTTTTTACTATCCTGATTCTGATTTATTACCACTATATTTATGACTCACCCGTCCTGAAAAGGTTAACCGGGTGTCTGAAAGATCCTAAGAAATTTGACAAATCAAAAGAAGAAAATTGGAAGGTGATAAAAAGGTACGATTTGCTGCGTTCTGTCATCACCTCCTACGTCAGAAAGCCTCCAAACGGTATCTTATAAGTAGTCTGTCTGCGCAGATTATTTAAAAAGCAAACCACTTTCAGAGATGCCAACTGCTCCGGACACGCCAAAATAATTAAAAAAGCGGTAAATAACTACAAAGTAAACTTTGCAAATACTTGACTATTTTTGCTTGCTTTTTAAAGGGTATATAGCATGACACATCAATATTACGAATTATTTAAAAATAGTGGTGGATAAAAATCTATTAAATTGAATTTATTAAACTTAAAATTTATTAAACTGAAAAACTACCTCTTTAAAATGTATCTCTGCACTTGTGCGCATGAACCCAAATTCTATTTTAAAAGTTCGTTCGTTCGTTGTAGTGGAACTGGGCATCTGAGGCCTTACGGCCCTTTTCCCATTCATCTTGAAGTTAAACTTAGAAACATACATGACAAAATGAGTTCTTGAGAAAAGAAAAATTGCACTTTGCCATTATTAGGCAATGACAAAATTACAAGTAATAAAAATGTACATGAAAAATCTATTTTAAAAGTACTCATTCTCATACTCATATGTGTTGGTTATCTTAGCATCAGCCCCGCTAGGGGCTCCAACTAATTCATCTGAGTGGAAATAAATAATAAATCGCCGAAGCGCAACTGAAAGGTGAAATATTTTAAAAGTAAATGAGAGAAATGTATCATATATATTTGAGAATAGAATCTGTAGTGGTTGACGAGTAAATAAAACAAACCAATTACATTCATAAATGAAACAAATTTTTAGACATATATTTGCTACCACTTTCTAATTTTTAATAGATTCATATTAAATGGTTCTTTAATTAATTGGTTTACCTTCATAGTGGTCTGAACGGACTACCTACAAAAAACCGTATGGAGGCTTTCAGTTATAGGAGGCGTTGGTTCTGCTCGGAAACCAAGTGAATTTTTTTTTCTCTCCAAGCTTAAAAATTACTTACAAAGTTTATAAAGATATGGCGCCGCCATTTAACGCGACAACATGGAGCAATATAAGCGTAAAACTAGCAAACACCTCTTGCTAAATTTTCTGCAGAAATTTTCTGATATGCAACAAAAAACGTTGCTTTATAGTTTATTTTTCCGTTCAGCAGCGTCATCTTCTGGCGAACTTGATGACTAATTATGAAACTTTGCAAAAGTAAAGTCATTCTTTGTTTGAGTAGAAAGCAGGAAACTTTAAATTTTCTTTAATTAATTTTTTAAATCAGCATTTTCGAGACATTAAATTGATTTGCCTTACGGATTTGATGTTGAAATGAAGTATAGAATTGAGATAGGTTGGAATTTCAGTTATCATAATATTGAATCCGAACATGTGTCCAAAATTTGTTACCACCACAGCCCAGAATGGAATAGAAGTTGCAATGCTTTTCCATGGAACTTTTAGATCCTAAGAAAGAAAAAAGGAATAAAACAGCATTTACCAAGACTTACAACATTTTTATATAACATTTAAAAGATTATTATCATTTGGTTATTTCTATATAGGTGGTACCACTGTTGAGTTTTATTTTTATTTTCACCTCAAATTCGTGGCTTTATCATTTGAAAAATAACATCAAACTATATAAAAAATGTCCTTGAGATGACAATAACGAATATGCAAAATAGTTCTATTTACCACGCCCTATTTCCTCAAAAATTCACATTGTAAAATTTCCTCAAAAATTCACATTGTAAAATTTCCTCAAAAATTCACAATGGATAATAATTTATTTAAATACCAAAGCAAGAGGAGAGAGTAAAATTTATGACTAAGCAAGTTTTTGATAATAAATTTATAGGATTTTTTTATCTAACTTATTACCTACACTAAAAACATCGTCATTTTTAAGATGTTGTAATTAAATGTCTTTTTTAATTTATTAAAAAATTAGCATTTGTGAATAATTTTTATTTCTTTTTCGTGCCTGGCAGAGTCTGAACAATCTGCCTCTTAAATGGTTAAAAGTGTCTAGATAATGTGGGTTCATACTCCAATGAATAAAGTAATTATTTGTATATGCGAGATATCCACCACCGACTTAGCTTTTTTTCCTGCAAGTTTTATTTTTGATGACTTAATCATTGTCATCAAAGGTAATAAAATGTAATAGTTACCTTATTTCTCATGCTAATTTCACCTTTAAATAGAAGTTTTTCTTCTTCTGTAATACTTGGATGTGTGTAGGGTGTTTCATAAATGAGGAATGCCCAAATGATGTACCAAATTACGCCCAAGGCACCTGAAATTGTCAATATTTTGAATTAATTCATCTAAAATCTTTTTATACGCGTTTTACAATTTGGGACTAACTTAGCTTCCTACGAAATGATGTAGCAAAATTTGCCTAATTCAATGTGGTTAAGTCTATGTTTGAAAGTTAAATCTTTCAAAATATGAAGATAATTCTCATTAAATAGATTTTGATTGTCGCTAAAATGAACCACATTCCATATTACATAGTTTCAAACGATTTTCTTTTCGATTATCAAAAAAGAATTGCCTCATTTGGTAGTGAATGGTCAAATTAACTTAACTCTTATTTGATAAGCCAAGAATCAAATATTATAACAAAAACACACACCGATCCAGGGTCAAGCAATTAAAATCTGTTTTTTGTTTTGTTACCAGGGCTCCACTTTTAATAGTCATGGCAGGAGTGCCTCTTAATTTCAACCGAGATCAGATGACGTGAACAGCGTCTGAGCTGATCCACCCCTCTCCAAGCTTCATACCTGCAACTTTTACATTCTTCCAAAAACGAAGGCAAATACTTAATTCACTTTTAGTCATCACTTAGAAAGCGATAAGATAACTAGCAAGTCTTCTTTATATATTTTTAAGCTATATAAATATAAGAGAACTAAACTAAACTCAGTGGCGTGACAGTCCATATAGGGCCAAGGCCGACCGTGCCCATCTCAGTTTTCTTGACCTTGGGGTCTGGGGTGCAGTAGCAGATGCTCCAATTAGGTGGTCAGCCGAACGCGAAACCCCCAGTGTTCAGTTCCCAAGCATGCTTGTTACTCATTTATCGACCCCCTGATGGGATGAAAGGCTGAGTCTACTTTGCCCGGCCCGATGATCGAACCCAGGACTTGTGGCACCGGAGCGCGAAGCGCTACCACTCAGCCACCGGGCGTCATATAAATATATGTTAGTTAAAATAATTTTAAATTTAATTTTAAAACAAGAATGGAGTATGTCTGCAAAAAAAATTTCTGACACATTAAAAATATAAAGTTTAATCTCAAAGAGTTGGCAGTTATGAAAATTCCGCACCGCAGACAATTAAAGGAATTTCAGTCACGACATATTTAAAGTGCATTATACTGCGTATTCATGCCTGTTTTTTTTAATTGGTTGCCACGATCGAACTCATGACCCCGGCTCTTCTCCAGCGAATGACGAGGTACGTTTTTAATAGATGTGCTTCCAAAGCACTTAAAAACAGGAACATTGTCAATATTAAATTTCATATCATTTTTTTAACACAATTTTATCTTAACTTCATTTTAAAACATGTTCTCTGCTTATTCTTAGTAATTGAATAATCGAGGCAAAATTCGAGTTAGTATTAAAGAAGATTTTTTTTTAACTAATTAATTTGCATTTAAAATTAAATTTGACGAATTGAGTATGTATTTTGGAAGTATTGAGTAAATCTCGATACTGAATTTCATGACGTGGAAACATATTTGTTCTAAATTATTCATGGCATGCTAATTTGCATTCAAAATTCAGTATGTAATTTAAATTCAGTATGTAATTTGGAAGCATAGACTAAATCATGACTCTGAATTCCATGACGTAGAAACACATCTGCCGTTTCAAATGAACAATCCAGCTTTAGTTTTTTCCTTCTTCTTCTTGTAAAAAATATATTTTGCCAGAAGTTTTTTTCCTTATATATTTTAGAAATATTATCCCACACTAGTGATGTTTTGATAAAAATTAATCTGATTAACGATTCCACCAATATCCACCAAATTCGGTCGTTTACAGTAACATTGCTAAAATTATTCTTATTATTTTACATCGCGAGTATTGTAGGAATTTTTAGGAATTAATATTTTTACAGTATCTTCGCAAAGTTTTCACAACTCTTCAAAAACTTATTCTCGAATTTTAAAGCATTTGTTTCAGGAATGTTTTCCTAAAAAATTAAATAAAAAATAAAATAGGACTAAGAATTAATTTATTTTGCAATGGAATGTTAAAAATAAGTCTGTATATATTTTCATAGCAAAATCAACTTCATATTAAATATTTAGATTTTTGTTATTAATATATTCCAGTCATCAGCTGTTGCAGACCTTATTTATTTAGATACAAATATAAATAAATAAATATGAATAAATAAATATAAATAAATAAATGTAAATAAATAAATATAAATAAATAAATATAAATAAATAAATATATATAAATAAATATTAATAAATAAATATAAATAAATAAATATAAGTAAATAAATATAAATAAATAAATATATATAAATAAATATTAATAAATAAATCAATATAAATAAATAAATCAATATAAATAAATGTAAATGGAACAATATAAATAAATAAATATAAATAAATAAATATAAGTAAAGAACAGAACTTCTTTTTTTACACAAAAAAGCACATTTTTTAATGGTTACAAGAATTAACAAAAACTGCGCGGCTCCAAAAAGTTGTCGACTCTGGTCGAAATATTTAAAATTGCCTCTTCTTAAATGGAATTTTTTTCTAATTTTTACCCAATTTTCCGGTCTCCAATAAGTTTATTTGGTATTCACAGAGACGTCTAGGGGTCTATTTGGTCTATTTTAAATTAACTTACTTATACAGATCACTTGTGATTAATATTATGTTTTTAACTTATCTCCTTCACGACTCGCATTCTAGGTTATATCAAAGTTTATAATTTTTGACGAACTTTGATAGCCAGCAGTTTACCACGCCGAAGTTATTATAGACAAAAGCTCTTATCAAATTTAATTAACTTTCAACTGACAGATGAAGTACAAATTATCTGAACCAAGCATGCACATAAATCCGATTGATTTATAAAATATAGCCTTCAGCTAATTGAGATATGCAATAAAGTTATGATATGTAAATGCATGTCATTTATAAACTAATTAAGATATTCAGCACAGCTATGAGAGGTAAATGCATATAGCCTTTATCAACTTACTAAGGTATTCTACAGAGTTTGAAAGGTAAATGCATATCATTTATCAACTAATTGAAGTATTCATCAGAGTTGTGAAAGGAAAATGCATGTCATTTTCCAGCTAACTAAAATATTCAATAAAGTTAGGGGAGAAAATGAATGGCATTTATCAACTAATTAAGGTATTCAATAAAAATTATGTGAGCTAGGTATTTATTACCAAATACGTAGAAGACAGACGGCCATCCACCCAGAACATCTGAACTGCTCAACAGACCTGATATAATAAAGGAGAATACATTGCCTATGGGAGCACCCGTAAATATGATCGAAGTTATTCGACTTCTTTCCAGTTTTGGCGACCAGTTGCTGATGATGGCGATGACAGAAGGATAGCAGGCACCCTGTGGAACAAAGATTCGATTATCTGAAAGGAATATAAATTTCATATCGAAAGATTCTAAGATCGCTTCATTAATACGTTGAATGTCATGGGGGTCACCGGTGACCGGCACTGAGTTTGTTCGTAGCACCACGAGGGTTACCGCTGACCGGCAAAGCTAAGATTATTAGAAACACATAATTTAGTAAATTTCTTATTTTTTTTATATTATTATCGTTACTAAAATGATTTGAAGAAATTAATGCAATATAGAACACTCAAATTAGTTTATTTATATACTATTTTCAAGTGGTAGCTTATTAATTGGGATTCTTGGTTTAATAAATTCAATTTAGTAGATTTTTATCCACCACTATTTCTAAGTAATTCGTAGGCAATATTATTCACCACTTTTTCTTATAAGTCATGCTACCTTAATGCTGCATAAATCAAAATGTTTTTTATTCAACTTGTAAATATTTCATGGTGTATGGGTTAGGGGCCGCTGCGCGGCCTAGGCACCCAATTTTAGTTAAATAAAGAAAAGAAAGAATAAGTCATGCTAAACCTTTTAAAAAACTAGCAAAATCTGTCTAATATTTACAAATTTATTTTGTAGTTACCATTACAACTCATTTTTCCTGCTCCAAACTTCGATTTTCTGTGACAAAATATTGTATATTATCTGATTATAAACTTTATTAACTTCACAAATAGGAAATAAAAGGAGACATGTTTCAAACACTTCAAAAATAGGCGCCCGTTTTCAAGACTTGTCAAACGTGAATGAGAAAAAACAAAAAAGATTTGAAACAAAAATGTAACAATGCCAACAAAAATGGAAAAATAAAGGTGAGAAAAAAAAAACTAGAATAGTAATAGAGAGGAAAGAAAAATATAAAAAACCGAACAATAGAAACCACAGTGGCCGAGAGCAGCAAATCAAGGTAAAATGAATTTCCACATGCTATGGAGAGGTTGTGATGAACTATGGTCGTTAACAAAAGAATCATTGATAGAAATAAAACAAGATTCCAAAGATTCAAGATGAGCTGTTGTGACTGGAGTGGACACAATTTTGGCATTATTGAATTTGAATTTATGACCAGGATTCCAATAATATGCATCTAATGATGATTTCTCGAATTCTTGATAACTGACATATCTGTTATGTTTTTAAGACCAAATTTTAAAGCACGAATGAAGTTCACAAAAAAAGTCAGATTTTGCATTTTTTTTTGAAGATTTGATTGGCTATATCTACTAAAGCACGGAAATCAAAATCCTAGGAAAGTGCCGTGTAGCAGATCTTGTCTTAATAGTGAACTTTATTATTCAGCAAAGAAATTATCGAGGCATTGTGGTTTAATCAAGGGTTTCAGGACAGAAGAAGGACGAAAATTGAATTTTTCACAAACTTTGACAGAACATAACTCTTAAAAGCAGCAGTTACATGAAGGCAGCTTTAGACAATAATATAGCAAAACAAAACTTTGGGATGTTATAGTTTTCTTTAGACAAACCACTTAAAACGCACTTTTCTTACACTTTTAAAGAAACGACTTTAAAATTTTAAATCTTCGACGGGAGAGGAAATATATATATTTTTTTACAATCTCAAACTTGCAAAGCATTATCTTTTTCCTAACCTAATTCATTACAAAAACATCTAGTCAAACAAAGAATACCGCAATCACACAATGTCATAAATTCAAAATAATGGCTATTAGTCGCAAATTTGAATTATAGTTATTTTCCCAGCCACTATAAGCAAATGATTGAAAAATTCATACGAAAGGCAACTTTTTTTCCAGCTCTCGTAACGAGGCATTTAAAATGTTCGCAAAATTATCTTTTAATCTAAAAACTTAAGATTTCTAATGAAATGCGATTTTAACCACACTATAAAATATTTTGCAAAAAGTACAGTTGTTGTCAGCCCTGTATCACCTATATTGCCTCTGGGTAAAATATTTTCTGAACCTGCGAAAATTCCGTAGCCATTGCGGGGTGCGTGCTAAGTGTTTATAACGCAGGGATGCCACAGTCAACTAAAAATGCAAGAGAACCGTGGTGGCTCAGGGGATAGAGCTCTCACCTTCCAATGATGTGTATTGTGTTCGAATCCAGACAATGGCAGGTTGATTTAAACTCCGCAACCACTTTGCACCGATTACAGTGATGACGTAAATTATCCTCAGTGGTAAACGGATTATATGTTAGAGTTTCCTTGGCGGTAGGCTAACGGTAGGAAGTTTTCATGTCTTTCCCCTCCATGTAAAGCAAATGCGGGTTAGTTCCCTCAAAACGTTCTCCACGAGGGCAAAATTTTTCCCAATACTTCATCCAGGAGTTCCCTTGTCTTCCGGATTGAGTTTCAAAATTACAGGGATACAGGCTTGAACAGTGGTAGTCATAAATTGAAAATTCATCAGTTGTTATAATATAGAAATACAAGAAGTGGTAGAAACTCAATTCATTTTTGTTTATTTATTATCTCTTTAATTATTGAACTGTAACTACAACTAGGACACTCGTTTCAAATCATTCATATATAAAACAAAATTATTCTTAATAATCACTTTTAAT
Organism: Parasteatoda tepidariorum; assembly: GCF_982258835.1. Lineage (NCBI taxonomy): Eukaryota > Metazoa > Arthropoda > Arachnida > Araneae > Theridiidae > Parasteatoda > Parasteatoda tepidariorum. Next base: position 9,004,074 of record NC_141758.1, on the reverse strand, counting down.
AGTAAAGACAAAAAAATGTGCTGGAAAATTTTATTCTTTTTTTTTATTAGAATTGTGAACTTTATTAGGCACCACTTTTTGCATTTTTATTCGCCCGTCAAGACCTTCATAGCAGAGCTCACATATTGTTTTTCCAAATAACACTTATATTGCATTCAGAAAGTTTTTAAAACCTTTAACATAAGTTAAAGAAAAAACATATTTTATTACTATTTACCTCACCAATCCCTTCCAGAAACCGAAGCACAAGGAATGGAACAAGACCCCAACTAACTACTAGTGGTGTTAGTAGAGTCAGAATTGCTGTGGATAGTACACTGGCGCCAAATACTCTGACGGCGCCAAGCTTTTTGGCGACATATCCACCAGGTAGCATAGCTATGAAATACCCATAGAAGAAAGCACTCAGGATGAATCCTTGTTGGGCAGGATCCCAATTGTAACGCTCTCCCTAGTAAATAAAATCAAAACTTAATAATACAGTCAAACCTCGATATCTCGAACTTGAAGGAAGAGGAGAAAAAATTCGAGATATCGAAAATTCGAATTATCGAAAATCGCATGTTATCGATGGTAGAACAAAGAAAAATACTCTTTACATGCTTTATTATTCCATATTTATTCTAAAAACACTTTTTACACTTTCATTTAAAAAAAGATTCAATTGTTGTTTGCTTTAGAGATGTGTAAGAAAGTTTGCCTATAACACTTTCTAAGTGGACTATAGCTTTAAATGTCTCCTCTGACATATTCTGCTGCCTCTCAATAAATCTCCTTACAGTGTCCACTGCTGAAAGTGCTTGTTTGTTAATAACATTGGGCAGTAAATCTTCGATTTCCTCATTCTCTTCTTCTGATGGTTCACAAGAAGCTTTCGTTTGAGCGATGATATCATTGTCATTCCATTGACCATACACTGTTACTGCATCATCTACGGTTACAAAGTCATGAAATTCCATGTCATCAAGCTTCATGAGTCCGGTCAATCTGTTCCAATATATATATATATATATATATATATATATATATATATATATATATATATATATATATATATATATATATATATATATATATATATATATATATATATATATATATATATATATATATATATATATATATATATATATATATATATATATATATATATATATATATGGAAGAATTTACCCCGACCCGCCCTTATTTAGGACATACGGGTAAATGTTTATTAAAATCAAAAAAAAATCCAGAGAACCTTACAAACATAAATTACATAAAATACACATCAGACATGTCAATCTGTTCCAATCATTTTCGGTGTAGTTTTCACTAGAATTAACGATATTGATTGTTTAACTACTTTCGTGATCTTTAATGAATCCAGACTTCTTGAAGCCATTCATTATCGTAGAGGAAGACACATCCTTCCATGCCTCGTCAGCCATTCTTCAATTTTTTAAATTTTTTTTGTAATATTTTTTTAGTTTTAGAAAAAAAATCTACTCTACTTATGGAAAAAAAATTCAAGTTATCGAGGGATTTGAAAAAAGAGTTAGAGAAATCAAGTTCTTTTTTAACATTGGGTGTATAGGAAACTTAAAGGGAATTTTTTCTTCTTCGAGATAAAAATTCGTGAAATCGAGGTTCGAGTTAGCGAGGTTCGACTATATATATATATATATATATATATATATATATATATATATATATATATATATATATATATATATATATATATATATATATATATATATATATATATATATAAATATATATATATATATATATATATATATATATATATATATATATATATATATATATATATATATATATATATATATATATATATATATATATATATATATATATATATATATATATATATATATATATATATATATATATATATATATATATATATATATATGGAAGAATTTACCCCGACCCGCCCTTATTTAGGACATACGGGTAAATGTTTATTAAAATCAAAAAAAAATCCAGAGAACCTTACAAACATAAATTACATAAAATACACATCAGACATGGCAACAGCCCATGAACATGGCGGGCGTAGAACAGCTAAAATCATGTAAGGTGATAAACATTAAAACAGCAATATATTAAAAGTGTCAATTAAAAGAATAATTTAAAAGAGCAATTTGAAAGATAAACGTGCAAAATTTACAAGAGAGCAATATTGTAAAATATTCAAAAACATTACTTTTAAAACCAATTAAATAGTACAAAAGTAAATAACAATAAAATTGGAGCAAGTAAAAGAAGAAGAGTTTATAAAAGACATAGTAAAAAAAAATGAGACACCCAAGCTGGAAGGAACAATTTCCGAGACATTAAAGACCGTCCCCCAATACATCCTCTAAAGTTTGTTTAATAATCTTTTTTATGATATTTCTACAAGTCAGGTTAGCATAGCATTGATGTTGGCCAATATTATTAAAGTTATTGCCCCGGATTGTCTGGAATTGAGAACAATTCATTAACAAGTGATCAATAGATTGATATTCACCACAGTAATTGCATTCTGGAGTTTTGTGGAATAATTTATATTGGTGTTCTCCAAACACTCCGTGGCCTGTTAAAAATTGATTGAGATAGAAGTTTGCTTGTAGTCTATTTAATTTCGGGTCTTTAAAAAATTTGAATGTCTGTCTCCCTTTCTCGGAACTCCGCCATTCCAGCCACCAGCGCTTCATGCTATATAATTTAACCTGAGTTTTAATTTGGGCGATGGAGCTTGGGACCTCAAGGGTAACTTGGCAGAGATCGGTGGCTTTCTTAGCTGCTCGATCCGCCTCCTCGTTGCCTTGAGTACCTATATGAGCTTTAACCCAATTGCAGAGTATATTAGATCGCCATAATTGTTTAGTGTTTTCAACAATTTTTGAGCTTGATACTGGGTTTTGTAAGGCTTGCAACGAGGAAAGCGAATCCGTATAGATAGTGGCGTCTGGATATTCTTTTTTAGAGAGCTAAAGAAAAGCATTATTAATTGCCACCAATTCTGCCATGTAAACACTACTATTGTTTGAGATCCTGGTGGAGGTTGCCTCGATTAAAGTACCGTGCATTTTAGTAACGATGCCGAAGCCAGTTCTATATTCTGTGGTATCAGTAGCGGAGTCGGCAACCTCCATCCTTGATCCATCAGTAAAAATTTCAAGGCCGCTGTTTGTTGGGAGTGATCTAATATATATATATATATATATTATTGTTATTTTATATATTTATATTTTATATTTATATATATATATTTTATATATATTATGTATATATATATATATTTATATTTTATATTTATATATATATATTTTATATATATTATGTATATATATATATATATATATATATATATATATATATATATATATATATATATATATATATATATATATATATATATATATATATATATATATATATATATATATATATATATATATATATATATATATATATATATATATATATATATATATATATATATATATATATATATATATATATATATATATATATATCCTTCAAAAAACAAACCAACTTCAAACCAACTTTCCAACTTCAAAAAACAAAGTTATTTCCATTTTTATTAAAAATCTCGGTGATTTTATTTTAAAATTATCTTACAAACATAATTTCCCAATTGAAGGTTTCTTTGAATGGAGAGAGAATATCATTAAAGATTTTAAAATCAATATTAAAAGGGACAAATTAGTTTTTCAAAAGGATTTAATTTTTAACTCTGTTTTAAGACAAGATATTAAAAATATTCAAAATAAATTTTGTATAACCACTGTTGATAAAGCAAGTAATAATTTTGCAATTATTTGAAAATTTTTTTACAAACAACTTCTTTCCAATGAACTTAATAGCAATATTACCTACAAAAAACTTAACACCAACAGTGATATTATTATTAATAAAATTAATGCTATCTATAAAAGACTTAAAATTAAACCAAATAATATTAACAATTTTCCTTTTCTTTTTGCCAATCCAAAATTCCATAAGACTCCAACCAAATTCAGGTTTATTGCAAGTGGCGTTAATAGTAACATGAAAAAAATCGGTATTTACTTTGAGAACATTCTTAAAAAAGTTTATAACAAAATTAATAAACTTACTAAAAATAATAACTATTTAAATTGGAATATTAAAAATAGCATTCAGGTTTTAAATACACTAAAAACTTTAAAAAATGTAGATTCAATTCACTGTTTTGATTTCGAAAACCTCTATACTTCCCTTCCAACTAATAAAATTCATGATGACCTTCTTCAAATTCATAGTATGTTTAATCTCAGTGATATTATTAATGAAGATAACTGGAACTTTCTAGTACATATTAACCTTAACAACAATTATATTCTTTTCAATGACCACCTTTTTCAACAAATTAATGGTATTCCCATGGGAAATAATTTCAGTACTAACATCTGCAATATTTTTCTTTTTCTACAAGAATATAGATTTGTAAAATCACATGTTAATCTTCCAATTGATTCTCTCTTTCTCAGATTCATTGATGATCTATTAGTTATTAATTCTAATGATTTCGATATTCTAGCAAAACATATTTATCCAAATGAATTAATTCTTAATAAAACAAATAATAGTAATTCTTCAGCAAATTTTTTAGATTTGACTCTTAATATTAATGCAGATAAAAATATTACATTTAAACTTTTTGACAAAAGAAATGAATTTCCAGTTAAAAAAATGCATAGATTTCAACTCTAACTTAGCCAATAAGGTTTTTTCTAATATTATTGCCAATCAAATTCATAGATTTTACAGGAATAATTCTAACTATAACGAGTTTTTATTAGATACTGATATATATAAAAACGATTTAATTAATAGCCATTTTCCTAGTTCATTTCTTAATTTCTATTTTAAAAAAATCTTAAAAAACTTGGTACATTAATTTTTAATTTTTATTTAATTTTTCTGTTTTAAGAATAAGCTCTGATTTTTTCAAGGTAGGAACTAACTATGATAAGCTATTCCTAAAGCCACTGGACGGAATAGTTTGGATGTTTGACCTTTTATACTGGATTAGTTAAATATTTTTTAGTTACTTTTTAATATTTGTAGCCTCTTAAAATTAATTTAATTTTAATTGTCCAGTATAATAAACAGTTTATTTATTTATTTATTTATTTATTTATTTAATTATTTTTTATTTTTGTATAAGTGGAATGGGCTCTGGTTCGTAAAGAACCACCCCAAAGGAATGCAGGTGATACGTGTATACTTTAAAATTATGTAAGGTTGTATGAATGAAGAATAAAACCTATAAACGGTTTTTTATTCCTGTATGCAGGCTCTGATTTTTAAATAAGTCACCCTATGAAAGATGGATATGTGTATTCTGTAAAATTATGTTAGATTTTTTGAATGAAGGATAAGTCTATAAACGGCTTTCTATCCTGACAGACTGACTTTTAAATTAATTTCCCTATTAATGATTTTTTTTTTTTTTTTTTTTTTTTTTTTAAGACTGCTAATTTATTCAATCCGTTAAACATTTTTATTATTATTTCAATTTTATTACCTTTTTACTAATTGTTTCTCATAGATGGCAGCACTAATATTTTACCTAAACATTTTTTTCTTCTTCTTCGATCAAATGTTTTTTTAATTTTATTATATTCGATTCAAGCTATAAGCAATATTTTACATCTTCGCGATTTTTGTTAACTGTTTTATTATTGTGCTTTTAAACCTAAACCGCGTTTTAATTCACGCCCGTAAGTTTGATTTCCTTTTACATTTTTCTTTTATTTCATGATTTTTTACAACAATAGGTTTTTTGCGATATCGACACATATAAAGAATAATTTTTATCTTAGGATAATTATTCTTTATTCAGAAATATCGCATTATTTATGGCAATTGGATGTGTCTTGACAACGACTATTTGCCTTTACCATTCTTGTTTCTCTACCATTTAGTTTTTTATTTTTATTTTATTCATGTTTTTCATGTTAATTTGTGTTTATATATATATATATATATATATATATATATATATATATATATATATATATATATATATATATATATATATATATATATATATATATATATATATATATATATATATATATATATATATATATATATATATTCAAAATTTTTCTTTGTAATAAATCATTTCGTGATAGGTGGTATAAAGAAATTTCAATCCACATTAAAGAGATTTCTATAACATTTAGGGTTACTTAGTTAAATATTTTACTACTCAACAGTTCGTTAAATAACTTTCGAAAAGTGGAGTTGGCTTCTCTGTATATCTGTTTTTACAGATCGTGGTTATCCTGAATATTTATAAGACATAGTATCTAAATATCGCGAAATAAAGGCATGTTCATGGGGTAGATATATTTACCAACCCTATAAACAAATGCTTCTCTATGAATTAAAGATTTCTTTTCGAAACACAATATACCAAGTACAGTGCGCAAAAAAAAAGGCCGACCACCATAAATAGTTTTTAACTTAATGATCAGAACTTCAAATTCAATCCTAATGCTAGAGCAGGTAGATGACCTTAAATATGCTAATTGGTGCAGATGATATTTTATTAAGAAATCAGATTAATAAACGCACTTTCTCTAAATAAGCATTTTTTTTCCCGTCGGATTCGGATATCTGACCCCCTACATTTTTATAAAATTCGATTTTGCTGAAATTTTGTATTTTGTCATTAAAAATAGCATTCTTTATATTATGTAAAAAAAGTGTGTACCTTACAATTCAAAACTTTTTCAATTAATTATAAATAAAATAATAAATAAATACTGAAAGTCATATTTTTCACGGAATTAGCTTCAGATAAGCAAATTTTATAATTGTACGCAATTTTCTTTTTTAATTCGCTTAAAAAGTTCTTCAGATTTGGTGAAATACGCAAAAAGTAAAGTTTACATTAAGAGGCTCAAACTTTGGACCACGCTCCTGACTAAACAATATGAACCATATTTACCATATTTACCTATCTCTTCTATTTTGTGTGTCAGAAATTTGAGTTTGTTAAAAAAAAAAGATATATCTATTCGGAGAAAGTATGTTTCTGTGTTTGATTTCGTAATTTAAAGTATCGTCTAAACTAGATAATTGATATATTTGAGGTCACCCTTTCGAACCTTTAAGATTGATTCCTAGAATGTGAGAATCTGATTATTAGGATAAGAAGTTATACGGAGTTGTTGGTACTTTTTTTTATTGTGCACTGTTCAAGTGAAAAAACTCGTTTGAGTATAAATAAAAATAACTTCATAAGATACATTTAAAAACATATCTGAAGAATAATATACATGATAAATAAAATAAAAAAACTAAGAAAACGAATAGTTTGAAAACAGAAGTAGTTTAAGCTAGCAACATTAAAATTTTATTCGAGTTATATTAATATTTAAATAGAACACTTTAATTTTCACTAATGTCAATTCTAATTTAAAATTAACTCACCTTTACAGGCTCTTCCACTGGTATTGTCACATCAACTAAACCCGGGCATTCAGTATCCAATATGCTTTTATTTACATTTGCATTTTCTGTGTGATTCACCATAGCTACGATAGCCACACTCACATTCACTCTCATGCAATATGCATTAAATAATCCAAAAAATGCCATCAGTGTTACAATGTATCTCTTTGGCACACTGCATTTGGCGATTTCTGAAAGCAAGTACGTCATTTCTAAAATATAGGAAACACAAGAATGATACGCACAAACGGAACAGAAAAAAATCTAAACAGAAAACATCCAGACAGGAAAAAAAAGTTCATGTTTTCGAAAAGCGAATATATATATAGATCTTTGTATTTCTTTTGTTGCTGAAATTTATTTTCATTTTATACAATCATTTCAATAAATAAGCCTGAAAAATGTGTTGCGCTGTACAGTTTTTTACAAGGGCTGAAAAAATAAATAATGCTTCATTAATATTTTAACGCAGTCTATCAATGAAATATCTATATGATATGACTTGTCTTTTTTTTTCTTAGAGGAAACATTGTAGATGTAACAGCTGAGTTTATGAAGTAAATAGAAAGGCGCAAAAGTCTTGTTTCGAAATAAATAGAATCAAGATGTGTTTCGAGATAATTGTTTTGACGGAAAAGTAGACGAAATTAACTGTTTGTGGGATGAGAAACTTTTTCAAGAAATTGATAAAATTTCAATTATTTAAATCTTGTAGAGATGAAATGAAAAAAAAAAAGTTTTTTTTTCGTTTATTATTAACCCGTTCGTTAGCTCGAATCAACTAAACCCTGAATATCAATTCAAATTAGCTTAACAGATCACTGATTTAATTCAACTCCGGTACTGTTTCAACTTTTTGAGGGGCAGGATTCTTTTTTCAAATGATTTTTAAAAAATATTTTAGTTGATGTTTTTTTAAGGTTCAGTGCCACTGCCCGGTATGCCCTACATTAATGTTTTTTTAAGGTCTAATGCCACTCCCCTGTATGCATTTGACCGGTACTCCGAACACTGATGTTTCTCCTATTCAATCCCTTAGCAGATATTAAAATATCGAATAAATATAATATTATATCAGCAAATAAATGAATATCAAATCGGATGTAACTAATATTTTAGAATTCACCAAAGCGATTAAGTAAATGCTGACATTCGCCGGAGAAAGTTTTCTCAAGATTTCAGTCATTAAAATAAAACACTAAAATACGATAGACGTAAAACAATTAAAATATTTTGAAAATTAAATGGGTGACATTTAGAATTATAAATGTAAATTCAACTTACCGGATGGATCATCAATTGATTTCATTATTTTAAATTCAGTTTTTTAAGTTAAATTTTAAACTAAACTATTAAATGTATTTTTTTCCGAAAAAAATTATTTTTTGATAAATTTAAAATGTATGATTTAATAATAAAATAAATCCCGATTACAAAATTTGAAGTATTATTTTCGTTTTTCGAAATGAAACTAGTGTTGAAACGATAATTTAAAAGCATTAAAAGTTGGCGCAACCCCTGAAATGCAATAAAATTTAGCGTTTTATTGCTCTAATAAAAAAATAAATTGCGAGGCGAAATAAAATTTCTTATCTTAAAAGTTTGATAACAGGTAAAACTGATTTCAGCATAATACGTTGAAAACAACATTACATCACTTTCCTGATTTTAATAAGTTTTATTTATCATTCTAGACAATGTCAAAACAATAATAAAAACAATAGCCTGACGTATATGTTAGAGTAGTGTTAAAATACATATTTATGTCACTAATCGCGAGTACAGATATGAAAAAAAAAAAAAAAAAAGCCTTTCACTCACCGTCAATTCATTACTACTTCGACCTAAATTTTAAGCGTCGCTAAATTTTAAGTGTTATCTAAATTATTACATTGGGGAACAAACTTTTTGTTACATTTATACAAGTACTCGATCTCACCTAATTCGGGTGTGGGGGTTTCAAATCTGAAATTAGTTTTTTTTATCGAAAGCTACAGATTTTTTCCCAAAATAATATTTTCAGTTAAGTTTATTTTACATCTGGATGTACAAAAAATGTATACGTTTATATGCATGCATATAACCTTTTCTTTTCCCTTGAAAATACGCAACGCATGCAACGCAAGACAAAACTCATATGACCTTAGCGTATCGCATCATAATCTGAAATGTATTATGACCTTCTTCCTGCCCCGTCTTATATAGCAGAGAAGTGGGGGCACTTAGTATCCATTCCATTGAATTGTTAAAAACCTGGCTAAAAAATTATTATTAAATTGAGTAATATATTTTTAAGTTAGATTGCAGAAAATTTTGCAAATCAGGCGACTTGAAAAAGTCAGATATTTATTCAAATATCTTGATATCTTAAAGTCAAACAATTAAAATTCTATTTCTTAGAAAATATTCGAACGTAGATTACGTGCATTTTGCCGTGTAAAATTATATTCTTTGAAATGATGCAAAAATTTCTATACCTTATGATAATCAAATTATTGAATTAAATTTTTCGACCATTAATAAATAAAATAATGAAAAATAATAAATATTTACTAAAAAATTTTTTTTTTTACATTGTGTCATCTTAGGATAAATGAATTTTATAATTGTGTAAAAAAATTTTTCAACTCTCTTAAAAAATTCTCTAGATACAGTGAAATACGCAAAAAGTGAAATTAGCATTAAGGGGTCCAAACTTTAGAGCGCACTCCTGATCAAACTATTTGGACCATTTATCTCAGATTGCGGCTATCCAAAGAACCAAATACGTAGCAAAAAAGGTATGTTTATTCAGAAAAATAACGTTTTAGCGTCTGATTTCGTAACTTAAAATATCGTCTGCAGTTATTAATTAGCATATTTGAGGTCAACCCCTCGAGCCAGAGTCCTAGAACGTGAAGATCCGATCATTAGATCAAAAGTTATTCAGGCTGATCGTTTATTTGCTCACAGTACATCTTCCAACAATATCGGAGGGAATAAGTGGCGCTGCTATCGCCAAGTGGTGGCGTTTTTGTGTTGGAACGCTACACCATGTATGTAACACTGATACTGTTTTCTCTGACTATTTAAATAAAATTATTAACAATGTTAAACAAGTTTTTTCGTGGATTATTACCAATAATTCTCTTAATAGCTTTCCATTTTCTAAACTGGAATATGTTCTTTTGAGTTATTACTGCGACTATAAAAATATCCCTAATTGCGAATTTGATTACAGATAAATTCTAATAAATATGAGAATTTTTTACTAAATAATTTTTAGAGAATTAAAAGTGCTTCCTGATAATAACGATTATATTAATTTTAAGTCTTTGAATTATTAAAACAAATACCTGCATTTATGACACATGCGATAAAAAGAGTAGTTTTAAGTGGTCATGAGTGGGTTCCGTGGTCATAATGTAATGGCTCTTCGGTATATATATATATATATATCAATGGGCTGCCCCAGGTTTTCATGGGGCACATTAGGACCCATAATCCTCTTAGAACAATCCCTGACGTCTGTAAGCTACTTGAACATAGTTGCAGACCAGGTTCACCCATTCATGGCAACAGTTTTTCCTGCAAGGGATGGTGTTTACCAACAAGATAATGCACCATGTCATAGGGGTCGAATCGTCGAGTGACTTTCAAGTCATGTCTTGGGCCCCCACATTCACCTGACCTTAATCCAATAGAGCATTTATGGTCCTACTTGGAAAACCAAATTCGTTCTGCCACGCTACCCCCTCGCAATGCGGCAACGTGAGGGAATTGGAGGACCAGTTGAAGACCAGATACCTCAGACTACCTATCAGCACCTTGTGGAATCAATGCCTCGGCGGGTGCTAGCAGTTTTGAGGGCTAAAGGTGATCCTACATGTTATTAGCAGGGTGGTCATAATATAATGGCTCTTCGGTGTATGTATATATATATATATATATATATATATATATATATATATATATATATATATATATATATATATATATATATATATATATATATATATATATATATATATATATATATATATATATATATATATATATATATATATATATATATATATATATATATATAGTTTACGACTGCCAATGTTCACCCTTGTAGTTTTGTAATTTTGAACCCAAGAACTTCTGTATTAAATATTGGAAGAAATGGGCCTTCGTGGCGGACTTTTTTATGAAACTATCCCGCAATTGTGTTACATGAAGAGGTAAACCACGAAAGCCTTCCAAGGTAAGTCTCACAACAAGTGGACTATAATCCGTGATCCGCCAACTACTGAGGATATTTTAAGTCAGTGCGAAACGGGTGCGGAAGTCGTATGAACCAGCCATCCTCGGGATTTCAACCAGGTTCATCTCTTTTTTATCTAATTTAACCTGAATTGAAGTATCATACAGTGTTAATATTAAAGTTTTAGAACGACATATAATTAATTTACAAATGAAACAGCTTATAATAGTTTTATTTCAAAATACACATAAATATATGACATAACATTTTGTAAATGCCTGAATACATCACCTTCGGTTCTGTAAAAATATGTGCATACAAAAATTGTTTGAGTTGACATGAAACTTCTGAATAAAAATTGGATTTAATGAACGTCTGAAGGATAAAGAACAATGGAGATATTGTCGTGATCATAAAATTCGTGATGCACTCATTTATTCAGAATCTAATGTGAAAGTCCCGATGCAGTCTAAAAATAGTCTAGTAGGCTATTTAAAGCAAAGAATAATAAAAGAGAAAAAAAACACTAAAATGTTGGTAAAAATTAGAAATTAAGTAGTAATTTTTCAAAATTTGAAGATGGAATCTAACAATCAATTTGCGGACACCCCTTGTTTTTGAAACAAAATTTATTAATAATAAGTCGTCCAAAAATATGAAATAAGTAAAGAATAAGCAATATTTTGTCGTTGAATTGAAATGAAATCGAAAAAAATAATCTGATAGTTCTTCAAAATAAAAAACGAGTTTGCAATATTGATTTTAAATATTCATAACTTTTTTTTTTGTAAATTGCGCAAAAAGTGAACGGACTTTGGGAATAACTTTTGACCTAATGATAGGATGAAATCGTAACTGGATAATCGTAACTAGACTCATGGAATCGTACTGGGACTCAATTTTGATGGTTCTAAAGGGTGACCTCAAATATGCTAATCAATTAGTGCTATTTTAAGTACCAAAACGTACTTTCTCTGAATAAACTTTCTTTATTTTCGAGGGATTCGGATTTCTTCAATATAGGGGGGTGGGCGCAATCTGAGAAATATAGTCCCAATAGTTTGGTTAGGATAGCGGTAAAAAGTTTGGACTCTTTAATGCTAATTAAAACTATCTCAATTATTTTTTTTCATTTTTGCATACAATTATAAAATTTAATAATTCCACTCAAAAAATAATTTTTAGCAAATGGTTATTAGTTTTTGTTACTTTATTTAAAAATGGTCGAAAGATTTTTGAACTGTAAGGTATACAATTTTCGGCATAATTTAAAGGAACATATTTTTACCTAGTAAAATGACAAATTTGACCAAAATCGGTTGACTAGCTCCTGAGAAATCTCTTTTTAAGTACCTGACTTTTTTTAAATTAAATTTTTCAGGAATTATTGTACCGATTACGCTCAAATTTTTGTATTTCGCCATGTAAAATTTTATTGTTTAAAATGATGCAAAACATTGTATACGTTCCAATAAAAAAAATTCTGACCATTTTTAAATAAAATAACGAAAAAAATATTTACAAAATATTATTTTTGGAATCATCTTTGGATAAATGAGTTTTACAATTGTGCGCAAAAATTTTTCAATTTGATTCAAATTTTATCGAGATAAGGCGAAACATGCAAAAAGTAATATTAGCATTAAGGGTTCCTAACTATTGAGAGCTGTTTTCTGACCAAACTGTTGGAACCATATTTCCCAGATTGCGTCTACCCCCAATATTATGGGGTAAGAAATTTCAATCCATATGAAAAGGTTTGTTAATTCGAAGAAAGTACGTTTTTTGTGTCTGATTTCGTAACTTGAAATATTGTCTGCAGTTATTAATTAACATATTTGAACTTACTAAAACGTGAAGATCCGATCATTAGATCATAAGTTATTCAGAGTGGTAAGTTTTTTTTTTTGTCCACTGTACATTGATCAACTAATCAAAATAGCCAAGCATTAGAGTTTAGAAAAATATAACTGTTTAGTAAGTAAAAATATACTTTAACTTTATTTTCTTAATTAACAAATTGAAGTCTTGTAGTGTTTTTCAACTGTTAAAATTTACATCATTTATCTATTCAAATAAAAAAATTAAATTAAATATTAGCAGACACAATTTACAAAATAAATTGGAGCTGTGCAACGTCTTTTGCCTTCTTTTTTTACTGTTTACTTTCCCTCTTATAATTTTTTTGGAGTCAAGTGGAGAATAAGGCTTAGAACTAAGCCTTCCAAGCCACCTTAGAATGAGAATATCACTGTTACTGCGAATTACATGATACAACGCCTATATCGTAACAATCGGATTTATCAACCTTCGTAATAAACATAGATGAATTGTTTTTTATGATTACATAAATATAAAAAATTGAGACAGACATTTATTAAGTGTAGCGTTCCAATCATAAAACAATTTTTTAAATTTAAAATTTGGTTTGGAGGGATCATTTCTCGATGATTGGGAAAACATGTATACGGGTAAAATACCAAATAAAATCCAGTAAAAAAACGAAACAATAGCTAATGAGCCGAAACTATGGTATTTAGAAAAATGTAGTTGCTGGTGTGACCAAAGCGAGCGTGAGTGCTGGTGATCAAGTGCTATTCCTTTATGAGTTAGTTACAGTTACAGCTATGATAAATGGGTGTCAGGATTTATTCTGTTTCAGACACTAAAAAATAAAGTTATACTCTGCACATAATGACATTCATCAGCAGTGGATCTTCTCACATGTTCACCTCTTCTGCAATGATATGGCCGATGAACTGGACAATCAGAGCTCTGCTGGACCACTAGAAAAGAATGGTCTTCTTTTCTATGGTCTTCTTTTCTATAGTGAAATATTCTCGAACATAGCTGATAATAACATGACCTGGAGGGTTCCATCTGCTCATGTCTTGTACCAAGAAAAAGATCCTGCGGCTGCCCTAGAGCTAAAGGGCGATATAAAATTACAGACCACCATTACTAGAGTCATCAGTAGACATACTCGTAGACTTTTATGCGTGCAAGGACAAAATCAGTTTCATGTTTGCCCTAATTGCAATTCGCACCAATCTACTCCAAACAATTTGCTCTCCTGTTTAGAGCTAGAGAAGAGTGATCTCTTTGAAAATCCTGTGCTGTTTCATTACATTTCTGTGGGTGAACTGTCTTCTGGACTTGATCTAGCTGAGGTCTGGATCAAGTGGAAAAATAAACAACAACATGTTTCATTCAATCACTACACTCACGCTGAAATTCTGCAAATCGAATACAACAAAAGAACTTTATCAAAAATTTACATAGAAAGGTCATAGTCACCTATCTTACAGTCCATATCCATCTCCAAATGATCTTCACGTCTTTGGTGAGCTCAAGCAAGCATTATGGTGACACTGGTTTTAAATGGACAATGAGATTAAGGAACGTGTTAGTAACTTTTTCTAGCAAAACTGCAAAAGTTTATTTTCTTTCTTTTATTTGCGAACGCGTAATTGTACGACTAATGTCAAAAATAAATAAATGCCTAAATAATTGGGGACGTTGCTTTCAAATTTCTTTTAATGAATTGTGTGCAATAGCGACTGCCTCGTGATATTGTCTGTACAAAATAAATAATGGGAAGCATTTTTTCAAACATTTGCTTTTAAATTTCCAGCATTTAGTTCTTTTGGTGGATTGATTTCTGGTTTCTTCAAACCATTCTTTGTTGATCCCCAGTTCTGTAATTCAGCGGATCCAAATGCTGCAAATAAAATGCCACTAATTGCGTAGATAGCGGCTGATGTGTAGAACACCTTGCTCCAATTGGCGAGTGTTGGCTAAAAATAAAGAAACATAATTTTTTTGTTGTTATAACTGTATGTTACTTACTGACTAGCTGTTTTAAAACTTAATCAGACAAGGTTTCCCTCAGTCCTTGAAAAGTTTCAGTAGTGGTAGTAAATTTAGGTTAATGCTAGATTTTTTATTTCAATATACCACTTAGTCATTAAGTGGTTAGTCATGCATACATATTTTCTTTGGAGAACAATTTTCAGTGGTGGTTACACAGAAATTAAAATATATATTATAAAATATATATAAAATATATATTTGTTTTATTTCTGTAACCACTTTTTAAAATTTTCAAGGCTAGTGAAAACCTTGTCAAAAAAACACAGAAAGAATTAGAATGTAAATTTTCACAATAAGTTTAAAAAAAATCTTAAAAGTTCGTCAACAGATAGCACTGCAAACTGGAATAACTATAAAACATATGGAAGAATGATTTTTTTCGTATATAGGTTTATTCATCACTTTTAAGGAAGTATCAATTTGAATCTCTTTACTATTTCTAGACTTCCAAAGCTCTGCCTAAATTATTCAAGTAAATGCAAACTAATTATAAAAGCAAATGGAATTTGCCGAATTTCGCATCAATTTTAATTAAAAATTTAAACACCTTCTCGTGTGTTTTATTTTAATGTGTTTAAAAAGTTTATGAATAATTGTAGAGATCAGATATTATTGTAGATATGCTAATTAAACACTAGAATACTTGTGATGCTATAATTAATTGCAGATATGCTAATTAAGCACTAGATTAATTGTGATGCTATGATTAATTGTAGATATGCTAATTAAGAACTAGAATACTTGTGATGCTATGATAAGTTGTAGAAATGCTAATTAAGCACTAGATTAATTGTGATGCTATGATTAATTGTAGATATGCTAATTAAGCACTAGTGTCTGCATTGAGGCAAACTAGAAATTCTAGCTCATATATAATCATATCGTATTATACTTTTTACGAATAACAGTTCTGTTATTCGTAAAAGGTTTGTTGTATTTTTATTTATTTTCGATTATTATGTTTTGTTTTAAGATAAAATGAATATAAACAGTAAGAAAAAATTTCATTTGATTAACTATCCACAAGAGAATCGATTAACTATCTATAATTATCTACAAGCAGTCATTTAATAATGATAAGCAATAACACTTATCTATATTTATTCTTCTATAAGTAAAAGCATAAATGGTTCACGTAAATCCTCTAAATATTTTGTTTTTTGATTTAAAATAAAACTAAATTTAAGAAGAAAATTTGAAAAAAAATTTGAAAAATTAAGTCAAGTCATAATGTATTGTATGTGCTAATGTAAGCAAGGTGCAACAGTAAGTGAGAAGATAATAACAAACACACAAAGCGCAATAAAGGAACATAAAAATACAGTAAAAGGAAATATTATTATACTGGATTTTAAAATACAAATTATTAAATATATTTAAACAAATCATTAAATAAAAAATACAAATTATTAAAAATTTCAAATCTTAGATAAAAGTTATTAGCTGAATATTTGAAAAATTAATCACAACGAAATATAATTTCATTATCGGCTTACACGATTATAACCGAAAAAAAAATTTTTTTTCTAATAATTCATTAACCCTTTCGCGCCGACTGTCACAAATACGTGCCAGCATAAAACCGTATCAACCAGGGTAAAAAGATAAAACTAGTAATCAAAGTAATTCTTTAGCAGTTTATTTGTGGGTGGGGTTATAATTGTTTGATTTATTTAACT
The DNA here is from genome assembly GCF_982258835.1 of Parasteatoda tepidariorum. Lineage (NCBI taxonomy): Eukaryota > Metazoa > Arthropoda > Arachnida > Araneae > Theridiidae > Parasteatoda > Parasteatoda tepidariorum. The sequence goes on along the minus strand of NC_141758.1, from coordinate 8,986,791 downwards.
CACCATTACTTTGTTCAAATAAAAGTATTTAGTTATACTTTGAACTAACATTGATTATATATGTGATTGAATTAACAATAATTAAAGTAAAAGCAAAATAAGTCTGTCAAATTAGCAGCGACTACATTTAAGTTACCGTTTTTTATTTAATTACATCCTGATTCTGATTTTGTACGAATGCTTTTCTTAATCACCCGTCCCCAAGGGGTTCATATAGATAAATCAATACAATAGTGTGAGAAGCATTAAATTAATTCTTTTCTGTTAATCTTTACATATACAGAAAGGGTTTTTCCACAGTTCTTCTCATCTTCAATGTTAAATAACTTTCGCGGGGAACCATTTTTTTTACGTTTTTGATTTGTCAAAACTTACTAATCACTCTCAAAATGCATCAGGTGTCGAATCTTGTGAAAAATGGAGGACGTAAACCATTCTTCCCCTTCTCATACATTATATGTTGTGACACTTTAAAGAGTAATTAGCTACAAGTTTTACTACTTAATACGTTACAAATGTTTTATAACTTTCGTTAAAAGCGGAGCAGTTGGCATACCTAAATATATAATGAGTTATTCAATATATATTGGTTTTTTTTCCGTTAATTGAATACCAATCTGAGTAGCGAGAATTTAGAAATATTTGAATCTGGTATGTAAAGTAACACCCTCAGTACCCCGAAGGTTTTGTATAGAAGTCCAGGAAAAAACATGAACAACTTTTCTAAATTGGTTCTTTGCATTTCATGTTTTTCCTGGACTTCTATACAAAACCTTCTGGGTACTGAGGGTGTTACTTTAGGCAATTGTCTCACCCTCAATAGAAAAGGTTTTGTTTTATGGCTACCGGGGCCGGTACCCCCTGAAGACGTCGGCTTCGGTTGTCATATTTTTATTTCCTTCGTTTTCTTTATTGCTTTATTATCTTTTTTGTGAAATTTTTGCTGCTTTTAAGCGCGTTTTTTTGCATAGAAGTTTTAATAATTTCGATTTAAAAAAAAATTTGTTTTCTTTTAAGACAGTAAGAAAGTTACTTACGCCACTGGAAGTAAAAATCCCAACACTCATAGGACCAAAGATGCCGGCAGTATTTCCAACTGAATTGGTGATAGCATAAGAAGTACCTAAATACGTAAAATGAATATTATTTTCATAAACAACCCAAATTATGCCAATATATATATATATATATATATATATATATATATATATATATATATATATATATATATATACACAAGCTATTCGAAACTTTACTTCACCTAAGCAGATAGGGTTAATTGAATAAATATACTATTCTAGTGATAACTACGAAGACTGTTTGAAAATAAAAACAAAAGAAAAGAAAATTTTAATGAAGCAAATTTATTTTTTTGACTCTACATGCGTTTCTTTTTTTTCTTTTCAAAATAGTTGCCAAGTTTGCTCAAACATTTATCATACCTAACTTGATTTAGAATACCCTCTTCATAGTAAGTTGCCGCCTGCCCTGATAACTAAGAGGTCAAGACCGTTTTTACGTCTCCGTCACGCTGTACTGGTCGCCGCCAAACATCGGAAAAGATGTATTGAGGGATGGTTCGTAGCTTCCCAGCCTAAACAAAGTTCAATAATGCTCTGGACTGAGCTGTGGAGAGAGTCATGGTCATAGAGTAGCAAAATTTCCTGTGGGTATGCCAGTAGGAAGCTTCGTAAATTTCACAAATCTGCCTGGTGAATGTAGGCAGTAGGCAAGTTTTTTACTGACTAAAAACGCATCACTTACCTCATACACGATGGGCGATTGTTAAACATGAACATTTTGAAGACACAGAACCGACCACGCAGGTTACCTACATAGATGTAACTGAGCAGTTGTTCCCTAGGAATGTCAAAACACGACGCAAGCATTCGTTGCTACGTACGTGTAACCTATTAGTGTACACAACAAATATACAGCCCTCGTAAATTCATGTATTATGGAATTTTTTATCCATTTAATTTTATTTTCTACACCACTACGTTTAAATAATTAGAAGTTAAAAAAAGCTAATTTAAAACAGTCTTTATTCACAGAAGCTACAGAAGAGATAAAATTCAGAGCCGATTATAAATTTATACCAAATTATATTAAGGAACAAATCAAAACGAAAAATCGACTAAGAAAAGAATATCAGCAAACAAGTAACCCTACCATTAAAACAGAAATTAATAGACTCCAAAAAACAATTAATAAACAACTTACCGAATACAGACAAGACGTTTGGAACGAAAAAAATCATTGGCATGAATACAAGCGATAATTCCGTATGGAAAATGGTTAAATCCCTCAAAACAAATAAAATAATAAACATGCCTCTAAACAGTGGTAATGGAAAAATTTATGCAGACAAAGACAGGACAAAGATATTTGCAAACTCAATCGAAGAACGATTTTCACAAAATAAAGAACCAAATGATAATTCCTCAGATCAACAAATTACATCTACCTAAATTACCTACATCAGTAAAAATCAAATTAATAACTCAATGAGTTGTACGGATAATGACGAAATCAAAAACATCATCAAAAAACTAAATAAGAAGAAAGCCCCCGGCTACGATAACATCACCAATACCATGATTAAAAATATACCCCCCCCCCCTTAAGACTGAACGAACTCACTGATATAATCAACGCAAGCATCAAACAGTGTTATTTTCCAAATCACTGGAAGCATGCTACTATCATCTTATTCCCAAAACCAGGGAAAAGTCATCTGAACTCAGAAAATTACAGACCGATAAGTCTTTTATCCTCATTATCTAAAATCATGGAGAAAATTTTATTAAATCGACTTTACCCACAATTAAGCTTTCTCCCGGACGTACAAATTAGGCTTTCGGAAAAACCTCTCTACAACTGAACAGTTGATTCGAATACTTAAATTTATTAGTGAAGGATTCTTCAAAAAACAAGCCACTGCCTTACTCATGTTGGACGTCGCTAAGGCGTTCGATAGAGTATGGCATACTGGTCTTATATATAAAATGATACAACAAAATATTCCTGATGATCTTGTTCATATTATTAATAATTATTTAATCAGTAGAAAATTTCAAATTAAAATTAATGACCATTTCTCTACAAGGAGAAAAATACAAGCAGGCGTACCATAAGGTTTCATTCTGGGGCCCATTCTCTTCCTCATATACTGTTCGGACTTCCCAGTTAACAGGGGAGATATAAATATTCAAACAGCCTTCTATGCGGACGATTCCGCGATTCTCAGCAGACCCTTAAGTGTAAATAATGCAATTAAAAGACTACCAAACAACGTAAAAGATATTGAAACCTGGTGCAGCAGGTGGAAGGTTAAAATCAATAGTTCCAAATCAAACCTACTCATTATTCGTAAAACATATTAAAAGAAAATTATCAACTAAAAAAAAAGTTATTATTCGACGAAAAAGTTCCCAAAGTCTCTAAAGCAAACTTTTTTGGTATCACTATAAACTGCACCCTAAATTCGAAATAACGCGTCTCCAATATACTTAAAAAAGCTGAAGCTGCTTATCAAGCTTTGAAACCCATTTTAAATAGCAAAATGCATTTTGCTATTTAAAATGGGTTTCAATGGGGCCATGGCCTTAAACACGAAAAGGCACATTTATCTAATGTGCATCAGACCGATCAGCTACGCATCCCCGGCCTGGGGGGCGCTTACAAATGTACAAAGAAAGAGACTCAGGGTCTTCGAACACAAAACCCTAACACGAATCACTGGGGCTCCCTGATTTGTCAGAAATAACACCCTTTGTAATGACCTTAAAATCGACAAAATAGACGAGTACCTTTTTAAACTCATTGCATCCTTTTTTAAAGGTGCCAAAAATTGTTCAACTTGCGAGTTCAATAAGTTGTTAGACATTGATTTTATTGATAACAATAAGAATTTCAGCCTGATAACCGCTTTTTTCTTAAGCGACTGTGTTCTCTCTAAGCATTTCGGATAATCATGACTATCCCCACTGCCCTAGACGAACTGTGCACTCTGCACCAATGAAGCTACCGGGGGAAGGCGAGGGTACACAGAGGGGTCACAGAGAGTCCTCCCCTTTTGTAAATAGAGTAAATATTTTTTCTTTATCAATTTTATCCCTGTATTTTGTATCAACTTGCGATTTATTTTTATGTATAACCCAGACTTGATTTTTTGATTATCAATTATTGTTCATTCTGAGATTTAACCTAATGTTAACGCAGCACTTCCCTTCCCTTCCACCACATATTCTTCCATTTAGATGAAAGAGCAAATATCCATTCCCGGATAGGCACTCAGAAAAACTTGATTAGTTAGTCAGTTAGTAGTCTTTATTCCAACTCTTTCGTATAGAGGCTATTAAAATCTTGGCAAAATTACCAAAAATGCTGAAAACTTTTGATTTTTAAATGCCTACCACTCTATGAAATATTTTGCAAAAAGCATAATATTTGGGAGGCCTGATTTTCATGATACTTAAGACAAAAATATATTATATATGCCCAAAATGTGTGTACTAAAATTGGCAAATACTAAAATTCCAGCAGGAAATTCTGTAAGGGGTGAGCGAAGAAGCAGAAAATTTTACTTTTTTGTTGTTGCTCGCAGCGTTTTCCAATTACTATAATTAATTGGAAAGGTTTGAACGGTGCTGTACGGTACCAATAAAATCAAAACTAATATTTTTTCAGAAACGTAAAACATGTATAGGTCACCTGCAAAGTCTGGACACATATCCACATGAGTTACATTGAAACCAGATAAAGCAAAACCAGCGAACGCCATTGCGATGCATAATAAAGTTATTATGAGTACCGGATGGCAACCACAAAAAGTGACTCCCACCATAGCGATTGCCGGTATAAATGTACCTGAAAATGAAAAATAACAATGTAATTTGTACACTAATTAAATCAATTGATCTCTGGCAAAAACACAATTGTTTATTATTATTATTTATCCACCAGGGATGACACAGGCGACAATAAATGTAAAAGGGGTAGAAACTCAATTCTTTTCTGTTATTTATTATTTCTTTAATTATTTAGTCATAAATTCCCCAATGATTTGTATTTCAAAATATTCATATATTTTACGATCCCTTTCAATAATAATCTAAAGCAAAACATGCAAGAAAAAGTTGCTAATTTCTATATTTTTTAATTAAAAATAAGTCGCCTGTAGCATCCCTGATCCAAGGATACTACAGGCGACAAAATATAAACAAATGAAGATTAATAAATAGCAAAACTCTATTTAAAGAGACTAAAATTATCAACTTTTTTAAAACATTTTTCTGTTAGTTTACTAATGGAAGGAAACGAGAAAATTTTTAACATAATGTAATGTAAACTCGCTAATTGCCGAATTGGTGAGTTTTAAAAAAGTTTAATGACTTTTAAAAAATTCCCCTGCTCTAAGGCCCACATAAATCATCAGGACAAGATTATAATTTAAAATCACCGCATTGCTTTATGTGAAAGACACTTAAATTATGGCTTTTTAATTTCCCTTGGCGACAGAGCATCGAAAAATAGTTTTAATTGGCAGAAAAATATATGTGAGTTCACCTAAGGAGTTCATCAACTTCCTGATGAACGTTATAGAGAGCTTATTGGACTTTCTTAAATAGTCAGCAATGTATGATGACACCCAAGCACCAGCAGTCGTCGAAAGAAATGGAAGAGTTGAAAGAAGGCCATTCTAAATAAATAAATATAAGTTAGCAAAGAAGAATCGCACAAATTTTTTATTTCGGACTAAGTTCTAAGTCCATGTTTGAGAAAATGACTTGAAATATCCACTCGAAAAAAATGTAGATATTGTCCACAATTTGCCTTTTCAAGTTAAATAATGTACAAGAATTTTTACTTTTCAATGTTAAAAAGCAAATAATATATTTTTTTCTTTTCAATGTTAAAAAAGGAATAAGAATTCTTTTTTTAATGTAAAATGTGAATAAGAATTTTGCTTTTTAATGCAGAAAGTGAAAAAGTGTTTTTAACTCAAAATGTCAAAAAATAAACAAAATTTTTTTTAATGTTAAAAAGTGAGCAAGAATTTTAGGTTTCAATGTGAAAAAGTAAAGAAGAATTTTTACTTTTTAATGTTAAAAAGAAAACAAGAATTTTTACTTTTTAATGTTAAAAAGTAACCAAGAATTTTTACTTTTTAATGTTAAAAAGTAAACAAGAATTTTTACGTTTTAATGTTAAAAAAAACATGCATTTTTACTTTTCATTGCTGAAAAGAGAATAAATTTTTTTCTTCTCTTCTGTTGTAAAAAATGAACAAGAATTTTCATCTCCTACATTACTTTTATTAAAAAGCACTAATCAAATCAATTAAGACATACGATGATTATATTTAAAACACTACAAAAATGATTATTGCATTAAATTAGAAAACACACATTTAGTTCTAGAAACGGAATTAAAAATTATTTCCATTATGAGCTATTCTATTTTTTGAAACACATATCTCAAGTTATTTCCATTATTCAATGCCATTGAGAAACAATGTAAGTTATTTGATCCCCTATATTGTAAAGAAAAATCATTAAAAGTCATAATTTTTCTGTTTCTATTTTATCTTTCTTTTGCTGTAATTTTTAAAAATTATTTTATACAGTTTCAAATTTCAATCCTTTTATCCTATCACAAATACCCAACAAAATGTGGATATAGGATGTGGATATGTGGATATAGTTCTGACAATAATTGACAAGGCTATGACAAATTACATAATTATGACACAATTATGACAATTTAATATAAAATATGTGGACACAATTATGACGAAAAGGGAGTAAAATGAGAAGAAATTAGGGAGGTCATATATAACTAATAAATCTTCTAAACCTTCTATGACAGCTTCGGATCTCATTTTCTCTCCACAGCTTTCAAACACTTTGATACAAGGTTTTATTTATTTTTTGCTTGTTTTCGTCTCAAAAACATTTTTACTATTTATTCTTTTTAAAAATTTATTCCCTTCAAAATTAACCCCCTTGTTACAATCGTTAAATGTTAAAGATTTTTTAATTCTTTAACCCTCAGAAGAAATCCCATAGATGAAAATTTATCTTATTTTATAAGCGTCGTTGTTGGATTTTGTTGAGAGAAAATCAGACTGAAAGTCACTTAGAACAACTTGAAAACTTAACTTTTATTTACATAAAAAGAATATAAAAACAATAAGATGTTGCCAGCACAGGAAACTCAAACTATCTAACTAATCTCGAACTCAAACCTCAACAGTCGTTAAACAGCCGACCCAACTTTGAGTTTGCGACTACAAATGTTCAACTCCGTGACCTTGTAATTTTGAACCGAATCCAGAAGACGCGGGAAATCCTGGATCAAATATTGGGAGATATTTGCCTTCGTGGAGGACGTTTTGATGGAACTAATGCGCCTATGCGTTACATGGAGAGGAAAACCATGAAACCCTCCCAAGGTGACCCTACCTGCAAGGGGACTGTTATCCATGATCCGTATACGACTTAGGATAATCTTACGTCAGAACTGCGGTAGGTGCAAGACCAGGGCGGAATTCGTATCGACTTCGAATCCGGTTCACCTCATTGGGAGGCGAACGCTCTATTTCCTGAGCCACCGCTGCTCTATGGTTGAAATTATCATTTATATTTTCCTCCAAATCTAGTTGATGGCTGTAAAATCATAAAAATAATAATAATAATATCTAACAACTCGAGAAATTTCGCCGTTTAAAAAATTAGGAGACTCACTTAAGAAATTGATCGGTGGTGTTGGCAAATGAGGGCAAAATTGTGAAATTTTGTTACTGACTGACACATATTTAGAACAATTTTAACAGTGGCTGTTTTTGAAAAAAAGCATATGCCCTTTTAAAAAAACTGGAAATTTTAAATGATTTAAAAATCTGTTGATATTAATGACGCAAGGCCTTTAATTTTGAAGCTTTTTTTAAGTATGGTAAGCACTAAAAAGCTTATTTCTAAAGCGAATAAAGATTTCACGAAATTAATCGAGAAATAGAGAAATTTTCTAAATATTATAAAATATTCCGAATAATTTCACATTTATAAAAAATAATAACAAAAGGCACTTGGGGTGCATCTGTGTCGAAAAAAGTAGCAACTGGGGAGTGATTGCTCGAATAATTTTTAAATCGCTTTTGCTATATTTATTTAGTTGATCAAAGGTCGGTTACGACTGCTAATGCTGCCCTATAATATTTGTATTTAGGTCATTTCAAACAAAACTCAACAGGAATAAAATGGTGTTAAGGCTAGATAATTTTATAAATTGTATTTATTTATTTATTGAATAATATGGTGTTAACGCTCGATAATTTTTATTTTACTTATTTTTTGCCGTGCTGTGGGAAATCTGGCAAAACAAACAGATATTATGCAAAAAATATGCTTTGTAAAAAACAACAACACTTATTTGCAAAAAAATGAATTATTTTGCAAAACAAAAAGTGTTCTGTCTATCGTAACAAAATAATAATAAAACATTTGTTCATGATTCTGAAGTCAAAACAAAGTGTTCTTTCATATCTAAATTGATATGAACATATGTGTTTGCATCGGGGGGAAATATTCTATATTTAAAAATCTAGACACGTGATTAAAAAGCAGAAACTAGATGCAATATTTGTTATAACGTAGAAGGCTTATACCGATTTCAGATCATAATGAAGAGCAGTGCTAAGATAAGTTGGCAACTCTGTCAGCATTGTCCAAAATCCATAATCACACCCAAAGTGTGCAATCATGACTGCCCACAAAGGAATCGATGTCAGCATATTTTTCCATAAATCTCTAGACATCTGGAAAAAAAAAATCAAAAATTGAGATAACAAAATTTGCATCAAATGAAATTATTGATAGTTTTTTTCGTTAAAGAACTTAAATGACCGACATTCTTTTTGCGGAATTTCTACTTTATATAAAAAATTTGTTAGCAAATGCAAGCATATTAACCTCCCAAAAAAGATTACTAATTATATTGAAAATATTTAATATGAAGATAGATTTAACATGAAATTTAAATGTTTTAGAGAAGTAAAATTCTTTCAAAGGCACGCGAACAACATTTCCATAAATGGAAAGCTCCCCTAGCAGCGTAAGATGACATTTCCAGTCATAGTTTCCCATGTAATTCTTTGTCCTCCTTTCTTTAGAGAATTATCGCAAAATTTGAGGGCCATCCTGTATATGACAATGAAATTCGCAGTCCTGAAGCGGCAATAAAACAGTTTTTATTATTATTTTCGTAAGAATAAAAACGAAAAGGAACTCTTATAAGCGTTGAGAATAGTTATCATTGAAAAAAAAATATGAATTTACTTTTTCTATTTTAAAACTTGGAAATACTGCAACATCATGACTTTCCACAGCAACCTCTTATAAATGCTTAATTGTTGTGCTTTATTCTCTATATTCTTGTTAGATAAAAAATAAATTTTAGTAAAATGTTGCTATTTATTTTATATACTTGCATTTTATTTAAATAGATTCATTAACCCTTTCGCGCCGACTGTCACAAATACGTGACAGCAAAAAACCGTATCAATCAGGGTGAAAAGATAAAACTGGTAGTCAAAGTATTTCTTTAGCAGTTTATTTGTGGGCGGAGTTATAATTGTTTGATTTATTTAATTCACCATTACTTTGTTCAAAATAAAACTATTTAGTTGTACTTTGAATTAACATTGATTATATATATGATTAAACTAACAATAATTAAAGTAAAAGCAAAGTAAGTCTGTCTGATTAGTAACGACTACATTTAAGTTACCGTTTTTTATTTAATTGCAACTTGATTCTGATTTTGTACGAATGCTTTTCTTAATCACCCGTCCCCAAGGGGTTAAGGAAAACCGAAGTATTTTGCAAATAATCTATCACTGAGAGTTATTAATTGGCTAGCTAAAATAACGGAAACACTTTTACACTAACTCTAACAATATTCCTTTCAGTAGCAAATGTTTCGGAAGATTTTAAATGCTGAAACTGTTGGCATAATTTGAAAGACCAGAGGAAATTTATATCTTTTTTTTTATTTTTGAATACCGAAATTACGAAAACTATTGATAGGAGTGAAATATTTATAATATAATGCTTTTTATAACTATAATGGAATTAAAAAAGAAAAGAGGGCTTTTGTATTTCTATGCTTATTCTGATCGATTTAAATTTTGCATGGAAAAAAAAGACACTATTTCTAAAAGCTGCAAGCATGATACATTATATTCTCGATATCTCAAAGTTGAAGGGATGCTAAGAAAATTTCAAGATGGCGAGTTTTCGAGGTACCAAGTTCAAAACCAAAAATGCTCTAAAAAATATAAAAAGAAATAAAAAAAATCTTAAATAGTATTCTAAAAGTTGAGTCATTGAGTATCATGATAAATACTAATAAAGATATTTGATATAATGATAATTTCATTTTTAAAACCATCGCAAAAATAACTATGTATTAAATATAAAAGAATTCCTTTACAATAAACCTACATTAATAGAGATTATTAAAAAAAAAATCTTTCATCGTGGTCTGTCGACATCGTTTTCGACATTGCTCATCAATAAAGTTTTCTATTCGAAAACTAGCTGCTAAGTCATCGATTTCACGAAGCATTTCATGAAAAGTTTTAATATGTGGGCGGCATTTTTTCTTAGGATGCAGTAATGTGAGTGGTACACGGTGATTTTTCCGAAAAAATCCATTTTTGTCTTCGAAAAGTATTCGACAAAGCAAATTATTGACAAAAACTCTTCGATATAGGAATTCAAATTAATATTAGGTATCTGCCTAATATATAATGACTTGCCTAATATGTAATGACTTTAGAGACTTCCAAGTTCAGTTCGAGATATCGAGAGTATTTCAAATTGTGTGAACAGTTTTTCCATTTAATATGTTCAAAAATATTTGAACACAAATTGCTGAAAGAAAGATTGTTAGAATTATAGAAGTGTTCCCATAGTTTAGTGAACCGACAACTTAGTGGTAAAAAATGGAAAAGCTTGGAATGTGTAGTTCAAAACTTGGATACAGCTTAAAATGCTTATTTAAGAGAGCAATCATAGCTTCATAAGCATGTTTAAATAATGGTATAGCTAGAAATGCACTTTTGAAAAATGAACGCAACTTAAAACTGCGTGTTGATGAAAACGGCCATATAAAAAAAAAAGGAGCCCATTTATTTAAGCAACTAAACCAAAAATTTTCAGTTAATTTTTAATCAAAAAAATATATTTTTGAAAATCACCCAACCAAGATCATACCTGCCAACTTTTACGCATTTGGCGAGAAATTTCATTTCTTTATTTAAATTGGTAGTAAAATGCATGCCTTCTACATATTCCTAACATTTATAAAAGTAAGTTATAAAATTTTTGACCACCACTATGTTTTAAAAAATTAAGCTTATATATAAATATGTAATACTTTGTTTATCAGTATAACCTTTTCCAAATTACTGCGCATGTTTCTGCTTAACGCGTTCAACCGGGTTGGCTAGATTTTCTCATCTTGGCAGCGCACCAAAGTAAAAACTGGTAACAATAAATTTTATTTTTTTTCCGGGAATAATAAAAATCCATAGCTACCAATTGTTTTTAAGGGATGCAATTTTTATACTGAATTGCTTCTTCGCCGTGATAAATTTCCTTACAGTGAATTATGAGAATAGATTAACTCCTCCCGAATATTATCTAATATTGAAATAGTTCTTCTACCAGTATTTTCTCTTTACCCTTACCAGTATCTTCACTTTTCCCGGCGTGAACGTGTTAAAATTGTAATTCTTATTTCATTTTACTACCACTGGGGAAAATCATCCTCGAGTGGATTAAAAGTTGGTAGGTAAGCAAGGTGAGAATTTGATTTAGACATTACGACTTATTATTTTATTTCTTTCAAGACACGCTATCTTCAATAGCCTTAACAATTATATGATAATACCAGAGATACCAACTTGCTCCGGACAGCGAATAAATATTTTCAAGTGGTAGTTTATTAATTGTGATTCTTGGTTTAATGAATTCAATTTGGTAGATTTTTATCCACCACTATTTTTAAATAATTCGTAAGCTTATATAATTCACCACTTTATGATACTTTACTTATGTCATGCTATACTTTAAGAAGGTAATCAAAAATAGTCAGATATTTGCAAAATTTACTTGTAGTTATTTACCGGTCATTTGATTTATTTGGCGTGTACGGAGCAGTTGGCATCTCAATACCATAAATAATTGTTTAATAGCCTCAACAGTTATTTGATTAATTGTTGCGTCCATTTCTTTCGCTATTTCGGTCCATTTTCTTCAGTGTGTTTTCTTAATTATGCCCTTTTTGTTAAACTTTCATTTCAAACTATGTCCTTTTTCCTCAATACACATATCCATATTTTATATGAAGCTGTTCATTTTCCTCAATGAGCTTTTTGAGTTATGATATTTATCTCATATTTTCATTTCAAGCTATTTCTGTTCTCCTAGTGTATGTAAACCACAGGGAAACCAAGTTTGTTTTGTATAAACCACACTCGCTAATAAGTTAGACCCAAATTAAAATGTTTTACAGTATAAACTCTTAAGAATTTAAATCATATTAATCAAATTAAGAATTTAAATTTTTTTAAAACTAATTTTTCTTTAAAGCTATGATCTTTAAAATGTTTAGACAATAATAAGTTATTGAATGCTCATTAGTGTCACCAGATTGGCTACACTGCATCGCTAAGACAAACAATATATGAGTGGCTCCCAACAAACACGTGTTTGTTGGGAGCCACTCATATAAACAGCTAATGAAAAGTGACTCAAACCTCGTCTGCTTTTGTTCTTTACATACTTATATGGTTTTGAAAAAGGTTTACTTATTAAACAAGGAAAATATTTACTTGTGACGAATTCATTAAAAGATAAATATAATTTATTATTTTAACATAGGTGTATAATTTAAATAGATATCCGTCACTTAAAGATGTCACTTTAAAGATGGTGAAAAATTAGTTGTTAAACAAGTTAGAGACGCTATTATATATTCTTTGGCTAAGGGTTAATGACGTTACTTGAAAATAAGTCAAGTCTTTAAAAAAATTCTTTTTTTCTTCCTTTTTGATTATTGTAAATTAGTATTATTTGAAATTTAATATCTACTAACCTTCATTTTTGCTTCATTCTTGTTTTTCTCAATGTGAAATAGTTCCTCTCTCGAAATTGTAGGATGCATAGAAGGTTCTTCGTAAATCAGAAGCCACCAAAACACGGACCATAAGCAAGTTATTGAACCTACAATTCAGGTAACATTCATGTGTCTAATGAAATCAAAATAAGCAGTTAATTCAGATATATATATATATATATATATATATATATATATATATATATATATATATATATATATATATATATATATATATATATGTAATAACAGGGCTCCAACCCTGTTATCAGTGTTGTATTTAGCTTGAAATAATTGCAGTCTTAAGCCATCAGACGTTCTAAACAGGTTTATTTAAATATATGCTGGTATTGCTAACAATTCACGTCCCCACTCCTGCAAAGGAGGGGGAGTGGACAAGACTCCGGACAATTCCGGCACAGCTTATTTGGATCACATCATGATGAAAAGGAAACGCAAAACTATGCGTTCTTACGTTTTATAGCAACATAGATTTGAAGTAAAAAGGCACATTCGTACATTCCTTGTATCCTTACGCATTAAGGAAAATCATTTCTGCTTCCTTATATGGAATTGAAAAAGGGCACGATTCTATAAATAACTCTTCCTTTGAAATATAAATCTATTTATATTTCAATGGTATGTTTTCAGCCTTGAATTCTCAAAATAGAATCTCTCTACGCTTATTCTTTAACAAAGACATTTTATGAAAACGAAAGAGTTTTAATTCTTTTATTAATACAAAAGTATTTACTTATTGTATTACATATATATATATATATTAAAATAATAAAGCTAATACCATACCTGCCAACTTTTAATCCTTTCGACGATGATTTTCCCTAGTGGTAGTTAAATGGAATTTAAATTACAGTTTTTGGCAGAAACATACGTTGCATTTTGAAACAGCTTATACGGACTACCACGATGGTATTACATAATAATATATATGCTTATTTTTTTTAAAAACAGTGGTGGTAAAAAAAGTTATATATTAAGTCTATAAATGCAAGAAATATATAGAAAGCATACATTTCACTACCACTTTAAATACAGAAATAAAATTTTACGCCAAATGCGTAAAAGTTGGCAGGTATGCAATACATAAAATTAAACGGATATCAATTCTACAGCGTCTGTAATTTACAAACATCGTCCTTCCTTTACAAACATCATTGAGAAAATATGAGATAATAACATTTAATGGAAAAAACAATATTAGCCAAAAGTTGAGATAAATAACAAAAAATGGTAACCCTATAACGAGGTACCGTTCCGGCAATTAAGCAACCCTATCTGCAACTCGGAAGTACGAAATTGTTTTTAAAGTTAAAAATAGAGTAAAGCTTGCTTTCGCGGTTGCTCTTATTTTTCTCTAGCGTAAGTGAAATGAAAAATTCAATGTCAAATTAGCTATGCAGCCTTTACGTATTACCTTTACCGCATTTAAGCTACCGCTTTTTTCTTTCTTTTTTCTTTTTGATTCAATACGAATGCAATTATAATTCGTTCGTCTTGAAGATGTTGCTGTTTATTTATTGTAATCTTTGGAAAGTTTTGATTTTATGGCATTTTAACATTTTTAAAGTGAATAGGTCCTTCTTTAAATTGTAATAAAAACTTACCAAAAATGTAATAAACTGATGGCCAGCCTCCTAGCAAGTCCGAAGTACACAGTATTCCAGAAATAGGCATGCCTATTACTGTGCCAATCTGTATTCCTGAAAATATAATTGCTGAAAATCTGCTTCGTTCATATGTTGGTGACCATTTACTGATCGCCACATTTATCGCTGGAAAAGTCAAGCCCTGGTGAAAGAGAAAAATACTGGTCTTATATTTTTTTGAGAAGTATAATATAAAATAAATAAATTGATAAATCTAAAAGGTTATATCAATTCTGTACAATTAGTTCAATTCACAGGTTTTAATTTTTTGTTCATGAAATTTACAAATTAATTAGAAAAATTATTAAGCTGAAAATTTTATTAGTGATTTTATAATTATTTGTTTGAAAAGGTAAGATAATCTGAAGGAAATAACTGAAACCAAAAAAAAATAATCAGTTTCATAATCAATGTCATAAGCATTTCTTTGCAAGGGAAATAATTGAAATCAAGAAAAATAATCAGATTCATTATCAATGTCATAAGCATTTCTTTGTAAGGGAGAAAATTGAAGCCAAAAAAAAAAAAATAATAATCAGTTTCATTATCAATGTCATAAGCATTTCTTTGTAAGAGGAATAATTGAAATCAAGAAAAATAATAAATAAATTCCATAAGAATTTCTTTGAAAGGGTAACATCATCTGAAAAGAATTCATTAAAACCATCAATATTTTTGCATTTTCTGAAGGTTACTTGTATGCAAAATAAGGAGTAATAATAATTATTTTCTGATATTAAAAGACTAATTAAAATAACATACCTATATAACTAATCTATATAAAAAAGATATAGATACATCAAAAATTAAAATCCAAATTTCAATCATATTTTCAAAAAAATAAAATTTTTTACGAAGTTACATCAGATGTTAAAATAATTTAATTTTAATTAAGTGTAAAAAGTTTTTGTTATGGTTAATTACATTACAAACGGACATACGTACCATAAAATTGTATCATCCCTGCTATTATTTTAAAAAAGTGGTAGTCAAGATTTCATAAAAAATGGGAAAAGCTTGCTACTATAGCTACAACTTCAATTAAAAAAAATACGACGAGCGAGGTTCTAGTACTGATTATATACCTACATTTGTATTTGTGATAATCACTAATGGATAATTTATTTTAAGAAACTGGGCGGAATCGATGCAGTTTTTCTACCACTTCGTCAACTTCTCTATCCTATTCCCTTAGACAGATGATCAGTATAAAATGTATTACGGTGGATCTAGGCAAAATTTAGTGAACTTGTCAAGTACCTATCTGGAAACAATAAACAAGGAAGAGTTTGGTGCAAAAATTTCTCCTCCAAAGTGTAGCTTTTCACTATATTGTACCAACCAAGAGTATTGAAAGGAGAATGAGTGCAGCTTTTCGTATACATAACTAATGAGGGAAACAGCTCGGTGTGGTATGCTATATCAGAGAATTATCTTACAACGCGAGCTACACATTCAGATATAGCAGACCACCATACTAAGGTCTAGCGCATGCGCATCAGATACAAAGTAACTGTCAGGAGGTACGTCACCTGTGAGTTAGTTGTTGGACTATTCTAAATGTACGGTTGCGTACTTTGTCTCCCGTTAGCTAATATTTTTTTCTTTCTTTCTTTCTCAAAATATGTTAAATTTAAACAACATGGATAATATAAATACATTCCCAAAGAAATATCTTTATGAATAGTAAAGTATTGTTTTACATATAGTGCAAAAATGCAGAACAAACCGAAAATAAATAGAAAAAAAAAGAAACTTTTCCTCTCTTCCCCAACCCCAGTAGTCGTTGGAAGGAGAGGACGGGGAAAACCCGTATCAAAAGCCTTTGCTGCTGTGCCCAAAATGTTGTTTCTATTATACACAACGGCAGCACCAAGTCTTGGGAGACCAGTTCACATTATGTCTATCAAAGTTAGCCTTTCTTCCCCTTTGTATTCTCTTTGGTACTAAGACCTTAAAAGGTTAAATGCAAACAATAAATGAAATTTTTGACATGAAATTATTAAAAATAATTTTCCTTGCATATAAAGAAAATACATATGACTTAAAGTTATAAAAGTTAAATAATCATTTTCATACATCACCCAAACCTTGAATTATCCGAATAATAATTACTGCAGTATAACCCCAACTGGAAACTACAGGTATCAACAAAGTAACTATTGCTGTCATAAGTATTCCACCGCCATAAATGAACTTGAAACCAAATTTTTCAGCCAATATACCTCCTAGGACTTGAGTAGCAACGTTTCCATAAAAATAACAGCCTAAAATATCGGCCTGCGTTTTAATATCCCAGTTATAGTGTTCACCCTAGAATATAAAACAGAATTAGAAAAACAAGTGGTATGGAAATTTTGAAACACTAAAATTATATCTACATCTATCCTTATATATTGCTAATACGGAACTTACGTATTTTCAGATAGTATTTTTCCTACTGATACAAAAAGAGCATACAGGGCCCACGCTAAGCATTCGTCACCTCGCCAAATACGATGAAATCTTAAATTATGTTTGGGCGAAAGTACTTGCGAATGCTTTTTTCCTTTGGAAAGAAAATTTATATTTTACTCGATCCTCAAAATTACGCCAAAATGAATTTTTCTACGTAAATCAGCATTTTTTATTCGATTACAGTAGTTTTCGGTATATGTGCCGCATAGTATCGCAACAAATTAGAATTTGGTCCAAATAATAGTCTGAAACAAACTACCGTAAAATAGTTTTTTACTGAAAGAAAATTAATCTTAAGAAATTTTTAAGATTTGCATTTGGCGAAGACTTTCGAAAAGTGGCGCATACTTCTGATATTTGGCTAATTCATTGGCTAATAATTTGAAATCCTTCGTGCGGGATCAGAAGCTTGCATGACTTTTCTAAAGAATTTTATCTACCACTTCATATAAATAATATAGACAGACTTATCAATGGTCAAATACAAATGGTTAGAATTTGAAGTTCCGACAAACGGCTCTACCTGCTTTAAAAATCTCTGCTTTAGAATATTACCAGTGGAAAAAATCCGCTAAAATTCCAAGCATTAAAGTAAATGTCTATAGTGTGTTTCTGAAACTTAACAACAGAATTTCGGGGAAAATAGAGTATAACACCCCATTGCAAATGCCATTTTTCGCTGTTAGGAGCTCTGATGCGAAGATGCACTTACCAACACGGCGCTAGATGTCCTTCCCCTCTGCAGAGGATCAAAATTGCGATGGCATGTCTTCGGATCATCCTCAGGGATGTTTCCCAGACCGTTGCCAATAGCCCATTGTGCAGCTCTAGTGCGACGTAAATGAACAACAACAACTAGATGTCCTTCATACTTACCCAATCTACCTCTACTTTTAGCTATTTTATGCACTTATTATTGCAACTATTTTTTGTTAAATGTGCAAAACTAAAAAAAAGGCGAAAATTTTGATGCTATTTAAAATCGAAGTACGGGGACTAGTTTTGCATAGAAATATCATTACGATTTAAGATTTTTTGGGCATAAAGTTTGCAAGGTTAGGTTTGAGTGGAGTCTTGTA
Source organism: Parasteatoda tepidariorum (assembly GCF_982258835.1). Lineage (NCBI taxonomy): Eukaryota > Metazoa > Arthropoda > Arachnida > Araneae > Theridiidae > Parasteatoda > Parasteatoda tepidariorum. Next base: position 8,968,400 of record NC_141758.1, on the reverse strand, counting down.
TTCTATGATGAGATTTTAGGAAGATGATATCTTAATTTCTTTGCTCTGTGGGTTTACCAGGACATCGACATGCTCAATTATTTAAATCCTTCAATATCCTGCTGATTCCTTTCCTAAGAAAATGCACATTCTTCTGAAAAAACCAGTCCACAGTTGTATAGACAATAATACTTTTAATAAAAATAGAATAACCGGTGTACAGAATCGAATAAAATATCACAAATAAATGACCATCTTCATATAACTCATCAGAAGGAATAATTAATGAATATTACGATATCTTGCTTCTACACATTCACTTTTGATTAGCCAATTAAAGCAAAATTATCCCTTTTTTAGTAAATAGGAAATTGCAATTTTATAAATAATATAAAGTAGTATGACCTATAAAGTTTAGGAAGACCCTGAACGTGACAAATGTATTGTTAAAAAATAAACTTAGGTAATTTATGAACTTTCATAGTTTATGATTTTAAAATTTAAATACTAAAAATGACACGGCAAGATCATTGGAATCAAAAGAATTCCATTTCGACAGGCTAAGGGTCATTATAAACTAAAATGCGTACTCCTGGATTAAATATTGAAGGGAACTAGACTTTTTAGATGGGTAACAATGGAGTCCAGAAGTATTTTTTTACAAACACATTTGTTGCTAGATTTGTTGTCAATATATCAAGTCAATAGTTATTATTCATCAACTTAATAATTCTTAATTCTACCCTACGCACCACTGGTATCATATGACATCTCTTGGCACCCTGCTGTTCATAAAATGCGACAGAAGAACCCTGACAGCTTTGGCCTGATTTACAAGTGGCCATTTTAAGTGCCTTAACTTTTGAGGGAGGCAGAAAGACCTTCCCTACTTGCAAAATATGTCTGTGTTAAAACAGCTTCGCTGGAACATATCCTGGTTTGCTTTAGACTTTCTAAGGTCGTTCTTACATCAGATCCCCTTTTTATTGCGGATTTTTTTGCTGTCAGTGGAGTCTGATATATGTCAGATTAAAAGGATGAACAACAACGACAAATATTCTCAGATCTTCAGGTTGTATATAGGATTGTCTCGTAAAAAGTCATAAGTTTTCTTTCATTGCATTTTTCACATTAACTCAAGATATGTTTTATGCATAATCGTATTAGAATTGTATTGTAAGTTTTCCCTTTAAATAAATTTTCTGGCTACATCTGTTAGCTGGTGGGATCCGGAAAGATGAAATGCAGGACTGTTATTATTATTGATATTGTGAATGACCGAAATTGGTAGTTGTTGACAACCATCGGTGAATGTGGATGATAGCATAGTCGCTTTGGTAAATGTCCGAAATATATATTAGGTCTAGTAAAGTGCCACTGCTCGGTACACATTTGCCAGGTATGTTGTACAGTCCGCAAAAAAAAGATATCACCCTGAATAACTTTCGTTCTAATGATCGGATTTTCACGAACTAAAAGTCAATCTTAATGGTTCCCGGGGGTGACCTCAAATATGCTAATTAATTAGTGCTAACTATTAATTAAGTTACCAAATCAGACACAAAAACGTACTTTCTCTGAATAAACATACATTTTTTTTACATATTTGGATTTTTCATCTTCAAAATATAGGGTGTAGCCGCAATCTGGAAAATGTGGTCCCCATAGTTTGGTCAGGAGAGCGATTCAAAGTTCGGGTCCCTTAATGTTAATTTCGCTTTTTGCGTTTTCAGTCATATTTTAAAAACTAATGAAGCAATTCAAAAAAAAAATTGCCCCCACTCATAAAACTCATTTACCCAAAGATAATTTCATGAAAAAAAATAATTTTTAATAATTATTTATTATTTTTTATTATTTAATTAAAGTGAGGAAGAAAAAAAGTTGAATTATAAGGTATGAATTTTTTATACCATTTTAATCAACATATTTTTCAATTGAAAAATCTAAAGTTTCAACTGTTTTTATTTATTAGAAGATGAGAAAAATTAAAATTAATTATTTAAAAAAAATAATTTGGCGACAATGAAGAAATGATTAAGTGGGGCGATAAATATTAAAATGTGATAAACTTACGAGGAACTTAGCGAGCGTAGCGAAAATTTCATTCATATTTTTTTCGCTAATAATTGTTTGCAAATCTTTTTATTTTTATTTTTTTTAAACTATAAAATACGATGTTTCTTTTTTAATAGTCTAAACTTCTATTTGTAATTTAGTGAAGAAATTTGAATAAAACATCTTATTGAATAAAAAACATTTTATTCAGCGAATGTCGAGTTTTATAAAAGCATGCTTCTGATAGAATATGATTATACACCAGATTGTGCTTATTTAATGTGATTATTTTTTAGTTTTTAGTTTTTTCATCTCAATAACTGATACAATTTCAATAATATACATACGTATGAATAGATTTGGTATAAAATATTTATCAATTTCTTGAATATATTTTTTATAAATATTATAAAAATTATAAAATATTTTTTATAAAAAATATTTTATATTTTTCATAAATATTTTTTATAAATACGTAGTAAACATATTTAAGCATACTTCACATCATCTCAAATTTCTCAACATCTTATATATCGTTATATAATTTTTTAATCACCTGTCCGGAAGTGTTTCGCAAAACTATTTTACCAACTATTTAATTAAATTTTAACATTTTTAAAAATCTTATTCTTTACCCTACTACGTTTATTATTTCTTCATTAATATACTCGGAAATGTTTTAGTACTTTAATTTAGGTTTTCTTTAAAGTGAAGTTCCTTTTTAAATTATAGTCAAGTTTTTTTTGAAAGAATTATTGTCTGCTAGCTAAGAATAAAACCTTGTTAATAAAATAAAAATATTCCACTGTTTACAATTATTTAATGCAAAACAGCTGATTATTTACTAAGCATACTATTTTTTTCGAAAAAGGAATATAAATCATTGATAGTCTTTTTTTTTTTGTTTTGTTTCTTGTGACTTCAACATAGATTATCTAAAATAGTGTTGATGCTTTAGAAGTCACTACAAAGAGTCTAAAGATACCGAACAGAAAAGGCTGTCGAATACGTAGCCAAAATTTTTAAACATCTTAAAATATCTCAGTATCTTAAATGTCGTCCTAACATCTTAGTTGTGAAATTAAATTTTTAATTATCTGACCACGCGTGATTCAATAATTATTTCATTATATCTTTTACTCTTTCTTTATGATTACATGTAGATTTTTTTCCGGATAATATGCTAAACTATTTTGTTTAATTTTTTTCTTTAGCACGATTCCCAAGATATTATTGTAGTATAATTTGTTATCAGGAGAAATGCCTTATTTTGTTGAGCAGGAAATAATAAAAATTAAAATTTGTAAGAAGATTCCTAAGCCGTGCCAATTTTAGAACCATCTGATTTTTTTAAAAAAATGCAATAAAAAATACGCAATTTGAGATCTTATTTTGATTAAAAATAAAAAAAACGTGGCAAGAAGACTAACATACTTTTTTCAGAAATTGGGAAAACCAATTTTTCCTATATTTCGTCAAAAGAGGATAAGAATGATATTGCTACAAGGGACCTACTCAATAATTTCGCTATTTCCAGAATGAAATCTGTTTGATCGAAACATATTTCCTTGAAAATTAAAACGAGAAAACAATTAATTTTATTATTTATCTAAGCTTATTCCATTTATTTAATGATAGCGGTAGCAAGGTTAAGGATATGCGATGGAAGCCCCGTTTACTATTATACTATAAATGCATTAAATCAGGTAGCTTGAATATTTTATTTTAAGCAAATTATCTAATAATTTTAAGCAAATAAGGGTGCAAAAATAAACTCGATCAAAATACTCCGAAAGTATACCCTAAAATATATGTAGAATAAACTTTGGAATCGATATACAAAAAATACATTTTCAAACAACTTCGAGTAGGACGGAAACGCAAACTTTTTTTGAAATAGTTGTCCTTGAAACTATTTAATTTCGATTCCTGGTGTTAGGGGACATTCCATTTTCACATTCGACTTTTGAAATTTAAGGCTTGCAGCAAAAAAAAAAAAAAAAAAAAAAAAAAAATTCATTGATTTTTTTTCAAAGTAGTGAATTATTATTTTTTTCAATCAAAGAACCTGTGCCTATAGCTGATGTAAAACTTATTTTAATATCGAGTGAAATTATTTAATATGTTGTGTAACTAAATAGATAATCCTAAGAAACTGAATCGAAAATATAAAAACTTCATTGATTTAAAAAATAATATATGATGATAAAAATAGACATGTTTTGAGTGTCCAATAATAAAAGTCACAAGTTATTCAAGCTTGACAAGTTTTGAGAATGGGCGATTATATTTGAACGCTCGAAACATGTCGACTTTTACTTCCCTCTTCATATTTTTTGAGACCTGGTGAGTTTTTATCATCAATTATACCGTTTTACATTTGAGTCTTGATCATTATTTTGATAAGGATTTTACGCTCGTTAAAGCGTTTCTATATTTTAACAGGATTTATGTGGTCTTTAAAAACGTAATAGCATCAATATTGTAAAAGTTATATTTGACTTAAAAATTAAAAGTTTGAGACCAGATATTTTGAGTTAATGAAATTAAATATATTATCTTTTAGGTTTTTGTGCCCCCATTTCAGTATCTTAAGAGCTCTGCTTAGAGAGAGTATCAGATATATATAAGAAAACAAAAATAATCATAGTAGCAGTATTCGGGGGTAAATGTAGCTTATCGTAATTGAAGAATCTGCTGTGCGACATTTTATGGTGAATTTGCGAACGTAGGTTTCAGAATGCATCGAAATATAAGGATGCTATTTGCTAATCATCTTTATCCAGAGAAAACCATGTAACCTAAATATCTAGCAGAATGAAGCGATTTTTTAAACAATGAATCCTACAATATGCAACATATTATTTCAATATCTTATTCTTAAATATAACATGTTTCAATGTTTTTAAAATGCCACTAAACATTCAGAAATTCCTTGAGTTATAGAAAAAAGAAATATCGTAAATTACAGAAAACCTTGTGAATGTGTATTAGAATTACTATACAATCTACATTTTATTTTTCAAGCACTTTTTGTTTCTTCAAACTTTCTTGGCTTAAAGACTTGATTAAATCTGTGAAAATGATAATCCCTAAAATTTTGTATATAGCTATAATAAGTTATGTCTATTTGATTTTAGCAAGAAATCCTCGAATAAATATAGCAAAAACAACATATCTAAATAATATCAGATAAAAAGTTCATGTATTTTAATTCTAAAAACTTAAAAAATCATAAATAATTTATAAATCAATTCAAATTTTCTTTTCAAAGGAGATTTAAAATTTTTTTTTCTGCTTTTTGGACAGAAATCAGCTTAAAAATTGTCTATTGCCTAGAAACTTCGAGATATTTTCTATTAACAATTAATTAAACCTCTCCCAGCAATCACAGAACATTATTTCATTTTTTTTTTACATTCAGAGTTCTTTTACTAGGTTGCCTAGCAACCTAGTAAAATTAATCATTAAGCTTTTGAATTAGTCAATGGGTTATCTTAAAATATTCATTTGCGCTGGCGACTTTTTTTTGGCGCTTTTCTGGTATCGCCAAATATATAAACCTTTATTGCTACTTAATTTACGACCCAATTTTTTCAAGATTTTGTCTACCCCTCCTAATTCAAGTGTCTAGATTCCAAATATGTAAAAAAAATTTATGTTTATTCTGAGAAAGTACGTTTTTGTGTCTGATATGTTAACTTAATTAATAGTTAGCACTAATTAATTAGCATATTTGAGGTCACCCTCAGGAACCATTAAGATTGACTTTTAGCTCGTGAAAATCCGATCATTAGAACGAAAGTTAATCAGGGTGATATCTTTTTTTTTGCGGACTGTACAGTCCGCAAAAAAAAAAAGATATCACCCTGAATAACTTTCGTTCTAATGATCGGATTTTCACGAGCTAAAAGTCTTACATATTTGGATTTACAAGCTTTTACATTACAAGCTTTTTTCTTACATATTTGGATTCTTAACCTTCAAAATATAGGGGGTAGCCGCAATCTGGGAAATATGGTCCCCATAGTTTGGTCAGGAGAGCGATCGAAAGTTTGGACCCCTTAATGTTAATTTCACTTTTTACGTTTTTAGTCATATTTTAAAAACTAATAAAGCAATTCGAAGAAAATTTCACCCAGTCATAAAACTCATCTACCCAAAGATAATTTCACGAGAAATATAATTTTTAATAATTGTTAATTATTTTTTATTATTTAATTAAATTATGGATGAAAAATTTTTGAATTATAAGGTATGAATTTTTTTATACCATATTAATCTACATATTTTTCAATTGAAAAATCTAAAGTGTCAACTGTTTTTATTCATTAGAAGCTGAGAAAAATTAAAATTAATTATTTTTAAAAAAATAATTTGGCGGCAATGAAGAAATGATTAAATGTGGCGATTAATATTAAAATGTGATAAACTTGCGAGGAACTTGACTTCGCGCGCTTAGCATAAAATTTCATTCATATTTTTTTCGCTAATAATCGTTTGCTTATCTTTTCATTTTTATTTTTTAAGCTACAAAATACGATGTTTCTTTTTTAGTCGTCTAAAATTTTATTTGCAATTTAGTAAAGAAATTTGAAAAAACATTTTATTGAATAAAATACATTTTATTCAGAAAATGTGGAGTTTTATAAAAGCATGCTTCTGATAGAATATGATTATACAACAGATTGTGCTTCTTTAATGTGATTATTTTTTAGTTTTTAGTTTTTTTTTCTCAATAACTGATAAAATTTCAATAATATACATACGAATGAATAAATTTGGTATAAAATATTCATAAATTTCTCGAATATATATTTTATAAATATTAATAAAAATACGCAGTCAACATTTTTAAGCATCTCTCACAACATCGCAAATTTCTCAAAATCTTATAGGGTAAACTAACCAGTGATGGAATACTTAAGCTTAGCTTGTCTTTAAAAAAAAATCATAAAAATTTCAAAATTTGTAATTTTAGCTAAATGACGTATTTGTTATTAAATGCATGTCGACATATTTGTTATTAAATGCAAATTATGTAAAAAAAATTTAGATAACTTACATAATATTGTTTTAAGCTTTAGGTGGTTTAAATAATAAGTAGTAAGATAACCAAGTGAAGGAACAGTTCTTAAATTGAATAAACACTAAATTTTTCAGTGAATGAACACTTAATTTTGAGAATGTTTGATGCTCGTTAGGAATCCTTAGGCCGCACAGATATCTGTCGCCCTGTAGATGCCTGAATTGACGGATGTTAACACAGGCGGGCATTAGGAAAAAAAATCTTTTAAGTTTTCGTGCCCCCATTTCAGTATCTTAAGGGCCTTACGAGCTATGTTTAAAAAGGGAGTATCATATCAGATATATATATATATATATATATATATATATATATATATATATATATATATATATATATATATATATATATATATATATATATATATATATATATATATATATATATATATATATATATATATATATACATATATATATATACATACATATATATATATATATATATATATATATATATATATATATATATATATATATATATATATATATATATATATATATATATATATATATATATATATATATATATATATATATATATATATATATATATATATATATATATATATATATATATATATATATATATATATAAGAAAACAAAAATTATCATAGTAGCAGTATTTGGTGGTAAATGTAACTTATCGTAATTGAAGAATATGCTGTGCTACATTTTATGGTGAATTTGCGAACGTAAGTTTCAGAATGTATCGAAACATGTGGATGCTATTTGCTAATCATCTTTATCCAAAGAAAACCACGTAACGTAAATATCTAGCAAAATGAAGCAGTTTTTTAAACAATAAATCATACAATATGCAACATATTATTTAAATATCTTATTCTTAAACATAAAATATTTCAATGTTTTTAAAATGTCACTAAACATTCAGCAATTCATTGAGTTATAGAAAAAAGAAATATCGTAAATTATAGAAAACCTTGTGAATGTGCATTAGAATTACTATACAATCTACATTTTATTTTTCAATCACTTTTTTTTTCTTCAAACTTTCATGCCTAGAAGACTCGATTAAAGCTGTAAAAATCATTATCCCTAAAATTTTGTATATAGCTAATTTTGTATATAGCTAAAATTTTGTATAAGTTATGTTAATTTGATTTTAGTATGAAGTCCTCGAATAAAATAGCAAAAATAGCATAATCTAAATAATATCAGATAAAAAGTTCATGTATTTAAATTCTAAAAACTTATAAATCGATTCAAATTTTCTTTTCAAAAGAGAATAAAATAAGTATTTTTTTTTTCTGCTTTTTGGACATAAATGAACTTAAAAATTGTTTATTGCCTAGAAACTTCGAGATGTTTTCTATTAACTATTAATTAAACCTCTCAGAGCAATCACAAAACATTATTTCAATTTTTTTACAGTCAGAAATTGGTTGCCTAGCAACCTAGTAAAATTAAGCGTTTCTCTTTTGAATCAGTCAATGGGTTATCTTAAAATATTTATTTGCGCAGGCGACTTTTTTGGCGGTTTTCTGGACTATCGCCAAATATATAAACCTTTATTGCAACCCAATTTACGACCCATTTGTTTTAAAATTTTGTCTACATCCCCTAATTCAAGTGTCTAGATTCCAAATATGCAAAAAAAAATATATGTTTATTCAGAGAAAGTACGTTTTTGTGTCTGATATGGTAACTTAATTAATAGTTAGCACTAATTAATTAGCATATTTGAGGTCACCCCCAGGAACCATTAAGATTGACACTTAGTTCGTGAAAATCGGATCATTAGAACGAAAGTTATTCAGGGTGATATCTTTTTTTTTTGCGGACTGTGCATCAATTTTGCTAAGGTCAAGTGCCATTTCCCAGTATGCATTTAACCGGTACTCCAAACGCTGATGTTTCTCCTAATCTAACCTCAGCAGATGTTAAAATATCGAAAAATATAATAATATCAACGGATAGCGTATTGACAAAACATACCGTAGATTGTAAAGGGGTTGGCGAAAATATCTATCGGCGTTGAAGGAGCGTCTCGCAAATCGCCAAACAGCTGTGTGCTTATGTTTTTGCTTTGTTTTCGGTATCACGTATCTATCATTCACCAAGTTATATATGGGTGTCACATTTCAGAGTTTCAAATAAGCTGATCTTCATTAGATTCTTCTGCATTAAATGAAATATAAAGCGTATTTTTTTGTTATAGCTCCGACATAATCGTTTGTATTTGTTGACATAATTGTGTTTATTAGTGTTTTTTAGAAGATCGTAATAAAACTAAGATAAAAAAATATATATATTATTACCTCCATAGCCCCCTTCTGTATTTTAATAACTTTCATTAAATGTATACGCGTATTTCGAGTAGTGAACTTCTTTACCTACTCATCCACTTATTAAAATTAATAATTTCACAATAACCTCTAATCCTTAATAATAAAATGATTATTACAATAAAGTTTGTTTACTTAAAAGATTAAAAAAAAATTATTGTTCAGCAGTGACTTTGTTACTAATTCTATATTCATTAATTAAACTTAATGGTTCTGCTCGATAACCATTTACAATTTTTTTTAAATTTTATTTAATTTTCAGTTATTATGGAATTCCTTAAATATTTTTCGACGTAGAGGTTATTTAGCAATAATGCGAAAAGCTGAAATTTATAAATGTATAATATTTATAAATGTTTAAGAGAATTATTAGCAGCTATTTTGTACTAATTTTTTTAGTTGAAATGTTCATTATACACAGTTTTATAAAAATAATCGTAAAATTCATTGAACGATGGATACATTGACATTTTAAAATGCAAGTAGAATTCAATAATCATTTCATTTTATAACTGTAAAACGGTAGATAAGTAACTTCGTTATCAAGTTTTACATGATACGAGAATATTATGCTATTGCTTTATAATGAAAGAACAACATTTTAAGTTCTAAACTTTTTGTGGAAAAGAAAAAAAAAACGAAATTTTTTTCCTGTCATCGGTGTTAGCGATTAGAGAGTGTTTTATCGTATAAATGTTAAGTCAGTACCGTTCCATTTTAAATAAAAATGCATTTTGTTCCGGAAAAAAATTACTTGAATTTGTCAATAGAAATTCCCTAATTATTGTAGCAAGAACTTTTAAATTTCTAATCAAACTTTCCTCTATTATAATTTTGTGCAAATAATTATTATTAATAATATAAATGACTATTAAAAGGAATTAATTGAGAATGTTCAATTTTAATAAATTAACTGTTTACGCAATCAGATTAATAACTTTATTCATAATTTACAAATGGAGAAAAAGTCTTTTACAGTTTAAAAGTGAAAAGAAAAATAAAGTTGAGATTAAATTTATAAAGTAAGCATAACTCGAAGGAGGTTGAAGTAAGGGCATTAGACGAAGTGATTGTGTTTTTTTTTAAATATTATTTAGAAAGAATTTTTCTAAAAGTATTTCTTTTAAAGTTTTTATCAAACTTTTGTTTTTTATTTATCTATAGTTATTGAAAGTTAAGTTGATGATTTTTAAGTTGAAATGAATGCCGCCCTGCTTTGCATATTTCAAATATTATTTCTAAAGAAATGTATAACTTAACATTAAACACTCAGGACCTTACAATTGTAAATCAAACAATCACTACATTTATTTATTAAAAAACACTTTTATGACCTGATAATAAATTTATCTAAATCTTAAATGTGAGTTTTATAACATGTAATTTATTTAAACTCAGCACATACATCTAACCTCTGTTGTCGCCAATGTCTCAATTTTAAAATATAGTTTTTCTTTTATAAATTTTCTGATATTTTCATATAAAGGATAGTATTAAGTTCGAGAGTTAAAAATTTGTGTCCAAAAAAGTTGCTAAAAATTATAATTATTATTAATATATGACAACAGGAAGTTATTAATTGAAGGTTGAAATTTTTTTAATTATGTTATTTTTTAATTATGTTATTTTTTAATTATATTTTTAATTACCAAACTCATATAACAGTATTTAGGAATCTATAAATTTATGTTACGTATGATAGTTGCATTATAACCTGTACGCAATGCGTGTAAATAAAATATATTTTTAAAATTGTGCATTTTCTATTAATTGCAATTATTATTCTTATATTGAAAAGGTATCAAGTTATCTATGACCTCCATAATGAATGAAGTATTTACCGACTTTTATATATATTAAGGAATTGAATCAATTTTTTAAAATCTCATCTCATTCCAAAAAAAAAGTTATTTCATAAAATTATGCAAAAAAGTAATTTAATATATATTTTTTTTATAATGAATGCTTCTAGTAATGAAACAAACGCTTTCAAACTTTATTTTAAAAATATTGATTATTTCGTTTACAAGAAACTATTACTTTAAAGCGTGATAACATTTTTGAATACTCTATTTTTTTTCTAGTAAATAATATGTCTTTGTTAATTTCTAAAAAAATGATCTTTATAAAAAAGCTTACATTATTCTTTTATAGAGAATATTGATTTCATAGAAAATATCACTAAAATAAAACAGGTTATGTTTTCTTACAATAAAAGTTAAATAGAATTAATTCTTCAAAATAGCGTTTCAATAAAACATAGTAATAAAATGTTACGTTATTTTTTGTGATTGGTTCATTAATAAATTATTTTTATTTCTTCGCAAACACAATTCTTGTAAAAAAATTAAAAAATTGAATCTGTTTTAGCAAAAAACTAGATCGTTTTATAAAATATAAATTATAGCGCTTAATAAAATATGAATACAGTGTATTTGTAAAGTGATCCTGACAATAAAAAGGTGTTATTTTCTTTTTTATTTTCTCTGCTAAAAGGAATTAATGAGTTATTTTTATTCATAATGGCTAGTCGAAGAGAAGAAGAAAATATCGAATTACACTGCTTAGGTTAATGTAATTTCGTTCTCCCACCACATTTACGCGTAAACCATCGCCAACTCCACCTGCAATCGCCACGTTTACAATCTATGGTATGTTTTGTCAATACGCCAACGGATAAATTAATATTAATATAAATTAATATAATTGGATATAACAAACATTTCGGGCATTCACAAAAGAGACTATGTGATGGTTGATACCGGTGATTATATGCATATTCACCGGTGAATATCGACATTCTCTTGATTTCTGTCATTCACGGTAACATTATTATTATTAGTTGAGAAAAGGGGATGACTGAAACACTGAAAGACTGAAACATGAGAGACATGAAAAACTGAAACTAACCTTGTATTCATGTTTAATACCTTTTGATGTCTGTTCGGGATTCGAACATTCATTCAAACTTTCTGAGGAACTATTTATGGATAAGGCGTTCGTATGATTCACCATGGCCACAATAGATATGCTAACACTGGCTCGCATTGTAAACACGCAGAAAGTTCCAAGCATTGAAAGAAAGACGAATGTATATCGTTTCGGAAAATAAAACTTCTTGCAATCTGAAAATGAAATATGAGTCGTGAAAAGATTCAAAATACATAGTTTTATTGAAATCGAAAAATTTAGTAATGCAGCTCGTTTGTTAGCTTATTTTATATACGCTTATATGTTTTCAAAAATGTACTTTTTAGAGTGAAATAAATTTTTTTTTTATTATTTTAATTTGCGGTACCGGTTAATAGTTTTGAAAAATATCAGTAAGGTATTGGCGAAAGCTACACAGTTTTATCCACAGTTAATAATACGCAGTTTTATTGAAATCCAAAAATTTAGTTGTTGTTGTTAATTTACGTCGCACTAAAGCTGCACAATGAGCTTTTGGCGACGGTCTGAGAAACATCCCGGAGGATGATCCGAAGACATGCCATCACAATTTTGATCCTCTACGGAGGGGATGGCACCCCCCCCCTTCGGTAGCCCGACGACCCGCGCGCGAAGTCGAGCACTTTACGGTAGCACAGTTTAACGAGGACCAATACCGCACACCCTCGGTCCCTTCGCACACTGATCCAAGTAGTCACCCACCCGCACACTGACCGCAGCCAGTGATGCTTGACTTCGGGGATCTGCTGGGAACCGTGTCTTAACGATCAGTCTACTGCGGGACCCAAAAATTTAGTATTGTAGCTCGTTTGTTAGATTATTTTTAAGATGCTTGTATGCTTTCAAATATTTATGCTTGGAGTGAAGTGATATTTTTTAATATTGTACATTTGAGATACCAGTTAATTGCTTTGAAAAAATATTAGTAGGGCATCGGCGAATATTACAAAGATGGGGGATAAAATAGTAGCACAAATAATACTGTTGGCAGATCAGATAACAAATACAGATAGTACATATAAATCAACAGTTCTTAAAAACAGTCAGAGTAGTTCTGAACCTGATAACAGCCATAAGATAAAATGTGAGAAGATAATTTGTTCTGTGTTGCCCTTAGAAATAAATTTGAATTTGTGTGGAAATTCATCATCCAATACATTTTTCAGCTATGACGGACAAAACTGATAATAACTAATGTAATGCTTGATCAATTTACATTATGAATCGTTGTTCTACAAGTACTATTAGTAACTTCGAAGCAGTGTGTTGGTATGGAAAATGGTCAGAATTCTTGTCGCCGTAACGCCTAAAAAATCGCAGTTAATGCCAAAGATTTAAAAAAATTTCAAACTTTTTTTTTATAAATTCAACTTTCGAGTATTTCGTTTCAAATAAATATATAAATAGAGATGTTTTCTCGTATCATAACATCCAATTGGGATATCAAACTAATATTATTTGCAAGATGAATAGAAATGTTTCAGAACGGAAATTATCTCCGTCCTTAAGTATATTTAATATGATTTTTTTCTAAATTTTCTGAATCCATTTCTTCTTTTATCAGACTGTGTAATGGATAAGGACGCATATGTAAAATTGGAACCATTTTGAAAGTTCCTTTGCATCTTTGCTATAAGTTTCCATAATATTCAAGATGTATATTTGAACATTTTACAAAAAGCAAGAAAAAATACTATTAAGTTGCTTCACAATAAATTTATTATGAAGCAATTATGATCTTCCATTCTGATACATTCATATCAGACAAACTTGCGAAAGGTTTCGTTATATTTATGCTTCTAATGAAAAAGGTTAAAATTCATAGCCCTACCAGTTTCCAACATTTCATAAATTTCATTTCATGAAACTTTCTCGTACCTCAGCGGATGTTTTTTTTTTGTCTTCTAGATATAAAGAAAGGCATTTTTGATTGTTGACTCAAGTACGTAGTAGTTGAAGTTTCTGTATTTATATCAACACATTTCACAAAAATCATGTCTATCAGAACGAATCCAATTTCGAAGTGCTAAAAAAAAACTGTTCCGGAACGAAATTTGTAATATTAAGGCATCTATATATATATATATGGGTCATTCTCACGAAAACTGTCATTTTTCAGTTCATAAAATCCCAAAAAAGTAAAGTGAATAAAAAGCTCTGAAACTTTTTATATTAATAGAAATATGTAATGGCATTATAAAGAAAGCATATATCCTATAAATTATACTTAATATTTAAATTAATTAATTTTTTAAATAATTAATTTATAATTAATTAATTTATAATAATTAATAATTAATTAATTTAATAAATTAATTAATTAAATAAAAAAATTAATTAATTAAATAAAAAAATTAATTAATTTAATAAATTAATTTTTTAATTTATTTTTCAAATTAATTAATAAGTAAATTAATTATTTTCACTATTTAAAAAGTGAAGGAATGACACTAATAGTGGGGGAATGATATTTTATTTTAATACATGCTTTTATCTAAGTTACATCTACCTAAAGTTTGAAAATTATAACATACTAAGTATATCTAATATTTATTATTATTTAGTCTTATATATTTAATAGTTTTTACAGGTTTGGGAAATAAAATTGGCTGGCACGATTGAACAAAAAAAAAAATATGATAATATACTCATCTTGAATCATTCCCTCACTTCAGCGTCATTCCCTCACTTTATACACTAGTGAGGGAATGACGAATTCAATAAAATTTAAAAATAACAGTTAGGCCTAATTAATTTCTGAAGTCAATCGCATACAATTATATTCATACAAGAAAGCAACATATAATTATCCACTTTCTCGATGAAATTGTATTTTATTTTGCTCTAAAAAATGACATGAGGGAATGACGAATGTAAAAAATTTTACCTGGTTTGATTCATTCAAATTTATTCCACAGCAAAGCTTCTTTAAGTTGAAGATGGAAACATACTGCAATTTTGTTCTATGATGCTAGTTGTTAACTTCTGAAGTTTTTATTAAAATATTTTTATTCTAAGAAGATTGCAGGTGATAAGAACATTGTTGTGAGGGAATGACGCGAAACACTGGGGACAAAGTTTAAAATAGTGCTGTGTTAATATTTTTATCAGAAATTAAATTTAAAATTGATTTCCTGAATTCTATATTTCAGTATTCTGAAATAAAAAACACGAATTTGTAAAAAAAAAAAATTTTATTTCAAAAACAATTTTTTTCTTTTTTTAAATCAGCAGTGGGGACAAGTGAAGGAATGACATATTGGTATATTTTAATTACCTAAAATAAAAAATAAAAATTGATAATTTTATTTTTATTCTTTTGTTAGCTTGCATTCTGAAGGACACTTTCCCTGAATTTTTTTTTCTTCGTAAGCTGTAAAACAAGCATAAAATATACTGGGGACATGAAAATGACTGTTTTTGTGAGAATAACCCATATATTCTTTCTATCTTTTCCTTTTCCTCGCCAAAGAAATATCTTGTTGAAGGAGAAAGCAACAATCCATACTTGAAGAAGAGCTTAGAGGAAGAACCAGGCAAATAAATTTTTTCTTTTATTCCAGGTACATAACCAGGTAAATCACAAATTTTATGCATCAGAGAAAATAACTAGTTTCTTTAATATGGGTATGTTTAAAGTAACAGAATTGATTTTCCTTTTACTTTTATCTTAACATAAATTATCCATGTCATTTTTGAGTATGCTTGCATGGTTTTTAATTTAAATCAGGAAGTGCCAATATAATAAGGCAAAGGGTTATTACTTCGAAAACTCGATAACGGTCAAAACTTCGGTGGCTATGTGCTTTTTTTTACTCACTAGGTTCTTCTATTAAACTCTTCGGTTCTCAACAGAATATTTATCCAACAATGTAAATAAATCCATCATTCCTTGACTTCTCAGTTCCTTCCCTTCAAGATTTTCTCTACCACATTTGTTGAAAACGAATAAACATTTGAAATTTTATTATGTTTAATAAGATTCATGTTTTTCTTTTAGGATGATTTGTGGCGCCATAGTGCTGTCTGTTTCTCTGCTAAGTCTTTTGATTTTTTTTACTCACAAAATGTAGAGAAAACATGGAAAAAATTACAGAATAAATAAAAGAGAGAAAAAAATAATTGAAAATAAAAAAATTTAAAAAAAATTATAAAAATCCAAAAACAAGTATTAATAAGAATCCGAAAAGAAAGATATAATCTTTTCATTGGCTCACACGATTATATCCACAAAAAGAAGGGCTCTCTAATATTGTAATAATTGTATCTAATTGTATCAATATAGCCAAAGCAAAATACATCAATAAAATAGTGTTACGAGCACTCAAAAAACAATTTTTTTAAACAAAATAAAATAGAACACATTAAGTAATAAATATCGCGTAAAGACAGAAAATAAAATGTAAAGAAAAAACAGAAGAAAACATAAAACAAAATCTATAAAGCACATAATGAATTTAAAAGAACTAAAAGATCCTTAAGGGTCTATTCAATAGCATTCCCGTTTCTAAACTAAAAGATATCTTTTTTGAATTATTACCATGATTTTAAAAATATCCTTAATTGCGATTTTGATTATTAGGAAATTCTAATTTATTATTGTCTTTTTAATAATATCTTAACAATGAAAAATATATTTTTCTTCAAATTGTTGAATTACCACAGGGGTCTAGTTTTTCCTCTCTCTTAGCTAACTTATTTCTGCACTATTGCAAAAAAAAATATTTTCTTAATATTAAATTTGTTTCTAGATTTATTGATGATTTACTTATCTTTAATTTTCAAGATAATTTAATTATATTAAATAATATTAAAACCTAGTAATTAATCTTGCTTTCTAATCATGACGCTAATATTAATTTAAATTTTTTGGATTTCGGTATTATAAAATAAAAAAAATGTCTATTTGGTTGATTTATACGATAAAGGAAATGATTTTAAGTTTAATATAAATAAACTGATTACATGGAATTCTGATGTTTCTAAAAACATCTATTTAAATACTATTTTTAATCAAATTAATAGAATTAACCCTTGCACTCCGAGTACTTTTAAAAACTGTTTAATCTATTATCAGCACTATAACATTTGAAATACACCATACAGTACTGTTATACAATTTTAAAATTCTTAAAATAATAGGGTTACTAATTATTAAGGTATAAAATTTCTTAATTTTAAAGTGGAGACTGTTGATGCTGCCTCATTGGGGACATCGGAGTGCAAAGGGTTAAAATAATCTGTATTAATGTTTATTTATATAAAAAACAAATAGACAAACTCTTTCAAAATTTGATAAAAAAAAAACGATGGATATCCAACTAAAGTAATTAAATTCTATATAAAATCATTGAGTTAACTGTACGTTATTATAAATAAGTCTACTAAAAACTTATTTGTTAATTTACATAATTTTTACTATGTGCAAATTCATTTCAGGCAAATCCATGGCTAAAATTATGTGCAAAACAGGCAATTCATGTTTTTCTCTTTTCTTTTTTTTTCTTAAATTAAAGTAAATTTCCTAAAATCTTTAAAACTGTATAATTAAATATCAACCTTATTAAGTGTAAACTTCTCTAAATTATCCAGTATAATATTACCTTGCGCACATCCGTTTTCGGGCCCATCCTTGGTGACTAACAAAACAAACGCGCTTTTGTACTTCGGCAAGAATGCACTATAAAACAAAATTCCTCTAATTACGCTTTTTCCTCAATTTGCGCTTCTGTTTTCTTATTTTGTATTGTGGTAATCTTTTTATGAAAATATTTTAAATCATTCCCGAATAATTTCCCGTTCATGTAAGTTCATTTGAATTCGTCATTCGCTTTATGGACTTCGTTTCATGTTTTGTTCTGTTTTTTCTTTGCATAATATTTTCTGTTTTCACGTGCTATTTATATATACGTGCTATTTATATTACGTGTACTCTATTCTATTTTGTTTGAAAAACAATTTTTTTACTGCTCCTCTTCCTATTGTACTGATATATTCTGCTTTGGCTACATTGATACAATATTAGAAAGCACTCCTTTTTGCGGATATAATAGTGAGAGCTGATTAAAAGATTATATATTTTTTCCGGATTTATATTAATATTTTTTTCTGATTTTTATTAATTTCTTAGTTTTTTATGTTAATTAATTTTTCGTTCTCTTTTTTACTATTCCGTAATTTTTTCCCTGTTTTCTCTACATTTTGAATTTACTTTATGAGTTGTATTTTCTTGCATCTCATGCGGAGTAAATAAAACTTAATGCTTTTCTTAATTTTCTTCGTTTTTATCTTTTTTCTTTTTTATTCCTTTTGTATTTATTCATTGCGCTATACATATATATATATATATATATATATATATATATATATATATATATATATATATATATATATATATATATATATATAGCACAATAAAGACAAAAAGTATAAAAGGAAAAGAAAGAAAAACGAAAAAAATTAATAAGTTGTATTCACTGCGAAAATATAGTAAAGACCTCAAAATTAAGAATGCAGAGAAGACATGGAAAATGATAAAGATTACTGATAAGAGAAGGAAAAAAATATTGAAATAAAATACTTGTAAAAATATTTTTAAAAAAATTTATTTATGAAAGCTAGAACACAAAATGACTAAAAGATAGAATCTCTTCATCCGCTCACACGATTATATCCGCAAAAAGAAATGCTCTCTAATATTGAACCAATATAGCTTAAGTAAAATTTATATCAATAAAATAGTGTGAGGAGCAGTAAAAAATTGAAACAAAAATAGAACACATTAAGTAAATAACTTATACGAAATAAAACATATCAGCAAAAAAAAAAAAAAAACAGAAAATAAAATGTAGAGAAAATACAGAACACAACAGTAAACGAAATCTATAAAGCGAGAAGGGAATTCAAATGAACTTACAGGTACCGGAATCTTTCAAGAATGATTTAAAATATTTTCGTCATAAGATTACCAGATTACAAAAAAAGTAAATAGAAGCGCAAATAGAGGTTAGAAGCTTTTTAGTAGAGGATTTTAAATATTTCATTTAATAATTTTTCTTCTTCTTTTTTCATTAATCTTTATTATTTTCCATGTTTTCTCCATGCTTTTAAATTTTATATTATGTATATATATATATATATATATATATATATATATATATATATATATATATATATATATATATATATATATATATATATATATATATATATATATATATATATATATATATATACATATATATATATATATATATATATATATATATATATATAAAGAAAGCTTCAAAGAATGAATATGTCCTGCAGTGGACTGATAATTAAGACTCGATTCCCAGCAGATCACTGAAGTCAAGCATCACTGGCTGCTGTCAGTGCGAGGGTGGGTGACCGCTTGGATCAGTCTGCGTAGGGACCGAGGGTGTGCGGTATTGGTCCTCGTTAAACTGTTCTGCCGTAAAGTGCTCGACTTCATGTTCAGGTCGTCCAGCTACCAAAGCGGGGGTGCCATCCCCTCTGCAGAGGATCAAAATTGTGATGGCATGTCTTCGAAACATCCTCAGGGATGCTTCCCAGACCGTCGCCAATGGCTTATTGTGCAGCTCTAGAGCAACGTAAACGAACCACTATAAAGAATGAATATTGGAGTAATACAATTTCTAAAATTTTTTCATAATTAATCAGATTTTCTACATTTCATGCAACATTTAGTTGACAAAAAACATAATTTCTTGCCGTCATGCGGTCATTATTATCAAATTGAAAAACTAAAGATACATACGTGCTGTTTCATTGATTTCTTCCTTTTTGTGATCCATTTTTGTGAAGAATTGAGGAAGTGAAAAAGACGTTATGCTTAAGGAAATTTTATAGAAAATTTCCGTCGAGCCATTTTATAAAAAAAAATTTCTATTAATAATACTGCAAACCAGAGATACCGAAACGAAACAAACTTATTTTAGGAAAAAAAGCCTAAATGTCACTGAGCTCACTGCACGTGGTAACTGCTGTCGGCCTTACCGGTTTAAATTTACTGCTTTATTACCCATTTGAAAAGAATACAGCAATAAAATATAACTTATTATCAGAAAAAAAGATGACATCTTTTCGTTTAAAGCTTACTTTTATAAAATAGAGAATAATTTATTCACGATAAGTGTAATTTAATATCCAGTTATTAAATTAACTTAAGTTTAAAAAACGTAACCCATAATTTTCACCAACTCCTGAAAGAGCTGATAATTTTGTCATTATCACAACAGCAAAAGAAACTTTTGAATCAAATTGCATCAAACAAAAGGAAAGGATTAAGGGAAGATTGAGTTATTTATGATTTTAACAAGCGACATCCGGCTGATTATGAAGAAATAGTGTTTTCTTGCAACCCTAACAGTTTCTTATTTTGTGCAAGAGATGGGAAGTGATTAGTGCTAAGTATTTTATGATCAAATATTTCTTACAGGTTATTATACTCTGTGATGTTTGTTATACGTGACTGTTATATATATACATAGCCGGAAACTTGTACTGCATTTGGAAAAGAGTTTACTAAGCAGTAGTACAGAAATGCCAACTTGCTCCGGACAAAGGATAAGTATTTTAAAGTGGTAGTCTTTTAATGTATGATTCTTGGTTTAGTAATTTCCATTGATCCGGTTTTTATTCACCACCATTTTTAAGTAATTCAAAAGTTTAAGTGATGTGCCACTTTGTTTCAGTTAAGCCACGATGAGTATTTTAAAAAGTTGACAAAATTAATCGAATGCCTGCAAATTTTATTTTATAATTCACAGCCAGTTTTTGAAATGTTTTGTCGATTCCGGTGCAGTTGGTAAATGTTGTAGTAAGATAACGAACTGAGATTATTTTTTTTAAAATTAAGATACGGCGCCAGCACTTGGAAGTACTATTGCCTTTCGTCTTCGAGAATAATATACCTGACCCCAGAGACTAATTTACAATCCAGCTTCCTTTTACAACTTGCTATTTTTTTTCTTTTTTTGAGGTTTTCCCCTTGGATGTAGTTGGAGGCAATTATAAGGGTAGCTTTTATTTCTTTTAAAATTTGCTATCTGAACTAATGAAAATCAAGAATAAAATTTTTAATTAATAAAATACCAAATAGAAGAGCAGGATGTTTATTTCGGCTGGATTGTGACCTAGGGTACCTTTCTCTATTCATGATATATTTTTCTATATCCAACATATTTTTGTTCGTGTAGCAAACATAAAAGAAAATATTTAATTCTAGACTCTTTAAATTTAGACTCACTATTCTAGAATATATATTGATTTGCAGAGATAGATTAAAGAATTTAAGAATTACATTTTGAAATTGAGATTCTTACTTTTGATGGCAAATGCTACCCCTAAGAAAAATGGTTCTC
Organism: Parasteatoda tepidariorum; assembly: GCF_982258835.1. Lineage (NCBI taxonomy): Eukaryota > Metazoa > Arthropoda > Arachnida > Araneae > Theridiidae > Parasteatoda > Parasteatoda tepidariorum. Next base: position 8,946,633 of record NC_141758.1, on the reverse strand, counting down.
AATGATTGTATAGCAACCGTATCTTCATCACAGCAAATCACTGTGTGGATATACAAATAGGTCTTTTATTCTTGCTACATTAACGATTAACTTTCAACCATTACGGATTGTACTAAAATTTCATTTTTATTTTAAAAGTGATAAGGCAATCTTTTTTTAGCTATTTGAATTCATTTGAAGTTACTTCGATCAACACACACACTATACATAACAATAAAATATTCTTATTTATTTATCCCTTTGACGAAGGCAAGAACCCAGTGCCCCTTTTATAATTTTTTCTGAAACACCAATTACATTTTTCTGAAACACCAAATAAATTTTAGCACAAAGGTTAAAGTGAGTTATTTAAATAAATGTATGTTGAGGTCTTGGCAAATTAATAAGATTATATCCACATACAATTCTATCTTGACTACCTTTTCGCTATCTTTTAATGAAAAACTTTTCGGAACATATATTTTATTTTTATATTTCATTTTATAACAGTCGTTGTAAAACCGACCCAATTTTGGGTTTACGAATACCAATGTTTAACCCAGTAGTCTTGTAATTTTGAACTTAATCCAGAAGACAAGAGAACTCCTAGATCTTAACTCAGAATCTGGGAGAAATTTGCTTTCGTGAAGGACTGACTTTTTGCTGAAACTAATCCGTATTTGTGTAATAAGGAGATGAAAACCTGCCATTGCTAGCCTGACGGCAAGGGGACTGTAACCCATGATCCATCTACTGCGAAGATATTTCACATCATCTGTCTGGTCGATGCGAGCCGGGTGCGGAATTTTGAATCGACCAGCCATTGCTAGGATTCGAACCCGGTTCACCTTATTGAAAGACGAGTGCTCTATCCCCTGAGCCACCACTGCTCTTCGGAACATATATATGTTAATTCCTTTTATTACAATCTCTACTAAATGGCTAGTGTACTAAAATGTATACTATGAAAAGCTGCCAACTTTAGTTTTTTTAATATAATTTTGAATTTTATTACTAATTTTTTTTGCGCTCGTAAGCCCCTGGAAAACCTTGTAATTACCTGGAAATTTGGTTTAATTTCTAAGTTATTGGTATAGTTATGTTTTAGAAACTATACATGTGGACTATACATGTATTCTACTGTACCCTACGAAATGTCAAAGTACTATTTAAGAAACAGAAAGATTTTTGTTTTTGTTAAGCATACACAGAACTTTCTTTTAATATGTTTTTATAAATATACAAATTTAGACACAAAATTAAAACAAAAAACACATTTTATAAATGAATTGTAGAAATCGATGCAATAAATGATGGCTGTTGTTTAAATAACTTTACTATTACTAAGTTAACGTTAAGAGGGAAGCTTTTAAATTAAACACACTACATGTAAAATATTAAAAAAGAGTCTATATTTCATGAATACGCATAAAACTTACAATGTAATGCGTTTATAAAGTCTTCATATTAAAAGAATAAAAAATACAATTTAAAATAAAGTGATTTTTTTTTAATGAAAATCGATACCAAACAAAGGTGAAATGACTGTTATTAAAATTAATTATGTTTTAGACGGTGGAAAAAACAAAGAAAATGACATATTCTATTTCCTTTTTTTTCACTTTGGGCTGATACTAATAACGAACATCAAAGTTTGAAGATTAATCACTGAAAAAAGAAATCTGAAAACAAAAATTGCCTCTTCTTTTTTGCTCACTCTTAAAAAATACAAAATATGATTTATGCAACAAATAAATAACATAAAATGAAATAAATACACTTTCATAACTAAGGCTCTCACTTTTGACGATTCTACAATCATTGTGCTGTACTTCGTTAACATGAGAATCATTTCGTTACACAATCACGCGATTTGTGGCGAAACACGAATTCTCAAATGTATAATGAAAATATCTCCTAAATTCGGAACTAAATATTTATCAGGATTGTGACATTAGAATGAAAACTAGACCATCGAAACTAGAATGACGAAATATTTGTTTAAAAATTTTTTACAAAGTTTGTTTCCCTCAAGAAGTGACGATAGTTATTTCGTCACTCTGACGAAATGTTCCCTCGGAGCATATACTAGGACACGATTTCGTTCAAAACGAAAGAGTTTGACCTCAATAAAGGAAAGTGATACATTAGTGAAAATATTTAGGCAAAAAATTGAAAATTTATAGTTATGATGCTTTCTGAGTAAGTATTTGATCACACCTAGCGTGTGCAACTAAGATTCATAGCCATTTTTTTTTTTTTAAATAAAAAATAGTTTTGTGTTGTGTCAATATGGATGTGATACCGGGAATGATCGAAATCAAGAGAATGTCAATCACATTGTCAATGTCCGAAATATATAATATCCGATTTGATATTAATTTATTCGTTGACAGTATACAGGGTCTTTATAATTAAAGTTCCACTTTGAAATGGCTATAAAAATAAAACTACCCGACCAAATGTCATCAAACATGGTAAATGTCTATAAGAGGTCATGGGATTTTAGTTCCCGCAAAAAAAAAAAAAAAAAAATAGTTCAAAAATTCACCACCAGCGAAGAATGGCGCTGTATGCAATAGTGTTAAACAAATGTGAAATATGCAAATTTGTTTTACACGTCTTTTACCGTAAATTTGCCGTAAACCTTGCGGTGTCATTGGACCTCGGAGTTTTCCTCTTACAGTACAGAACTTTTGTAAAGCCCTCCGTTCATTGCTGTCGCATTCATAGTAACATTTCACGAGCAAAGCACGGTCTTGCATGGTAACAGACATTATCGACTCAGAACACTGACAGCTCAGACAAGGCGCCTCACTTTTATAACTGCAAAGTCACATGACGTGTAAAACAAATTTGCATATTTCACATTTCTTTAACACTATGGCATACAGCGCCATTCTCCACTGGTGGTGAATTTTTTATTTATTTATTTTTTTTTTTTTTGCGGGAACTAAAATCCCATGACCTTTTATAGACATTTACCAAGTTTGATGACATTTGGTCGGGTAGTTTTATTTCCATAGCCATTTCAAAATGGAACTTTAATTATAAAGACCCTGTATTTATTTGATATTTTAATATCTGCTGAGGATAGATGCGACTCTTTGAAGGATTATTTGTGGCTCTCGATAAATGTACCCAGAGTTCCCCTCTTCATTTTTGTGCTATTATAGATATTTATAAAAAATATTATTGTTCCGTATGTGTTTCAAAATGTCTTTTAAATTACTGACAACAAATATGAAAAACTAAGTGCAACGTTGTTCAATTCAAGGTGAGTTTTCCATTTCCAATATAATTATGACACAAGCAAGCATCTGGAGAATTGGGATTAATAGAGATGCAAGAAGATCAAGCTCTACAATTAAAAATATAAGTCGACGTCAATTACTAAATTTTGAAAATTTGTACCAGAATCGAAGTATCCCGAATTAAAAAAAAGGCTGCTTGTCGAATTATTTCAATATTTGGAGAAACGTACTTAAGTGAACCATTTTATTCCACTTTAAAATTCGTGAAATCCAAACACCGATCAGTATTAACTAACCGGCATCTCAAAAAATTACTGAGAAGTGCTGTCACCAATTATTCACCAAATCTTAAATTATCAAGAGAAGTAAAATAAATGTGTTTAATTTTCAATATTTAAATTCAATACACATATTTTGTACTTTTACTTATACGTTTTCAATAAATATAATTTATGTAAAAAAAAAAAATTAATACCTTTTAAATATGTATTTAATTGCGGCTCGCGAAAAATTTCAAATTTTGAAAAATGGCTCGACTATTAAGGAGTTTGGCCACAATTCGATTAGACGAAACACCAGTGTTCAGAGTACTAGTTAAATAATGCATACTGGGCAGTGGAACTTAACTAGAACTAGTATATATTTGGGACATTTACTGAAGCAATTATGTGATTGTCAACATTCCCCGATGGAAGTCAACAACCTCGGTCATTCACAGTAGCATATTTCTGAAATATTTTATGTGCAGTGCTTCTAAAATATATATTTTTTACACAATGACCCGAATACCTGCTGTTTTCTTATGGACATTATATTGTATTTGATTTTAGATTTCAATAAGGAATTTGTCTAAAGGTTGATTCTTAAATATCTCTTCGCAAATTTTATAATTATAATTAAGGAAAGATTTTTTTTTAATGAAAAAAATGCATTAATTTTTTAAATACACTGAAACATTCTTTTTAGGTTTTGATCAAATTTTGACTGTGATAATCACATTGCATTTATTTCTTGAATTTATGTAAAATTTACTTTGCTGATTGTTGCTTAAATGTAAACGTGCAAAAACTGCTTGTATAATATTTTGTGTATAAAATGAAGCATTTTTAAGTTAACAGCATTGCTATCCAATTCAACAAAAAATTGAGGGGAAAAAATTTTACTGCATATTAATTTCATTTAAACAATTGAGTGGAAGAACTTGTTAAGTGATTACTTGTTAAGTGATTACTTGTTAAGTGATTAAGTACTACTTTCACTGAGTGTAAGAAAATGCGTTTTCTAAGCAGTTACTTAAATTTTCTCAAATGGATTTTGCAAATTCTTTCTTTAAAATGTCATTTAACGCGTGTTTCTCTTAGCTGAAGAGCTTTGATAGTGAAAAGCCTCATCTTACCTAAGGGTGACCTTTTTACTTAAGCTGTTCCTTAGCATTATTTCCAAACAAATATTTTACAATTTCCATTTGACTTCACCTGAACACACAGAAACATCTATATGAAATCGTGGTTTTAACAAAAACGCTCTACTGAACATTTTGAAACCTGGCTTATCATTGTATTTCCTTTGATTTATTTAATATTGTTATTTTTCACTCTGTCAGAAACATATAAAAACTCTTACGGTTTGACCTAAATTTTTTTTAAATGCTACTGAGAGTTAGACTTTTTTTTCAAACCAAATAAATAAGTAAATAATAGGCACTAAACACTATATTTTTTGTAAAGAATTTTGGTCGGACCCTAAGCAGTCCCGGGACAATTGTCCTTTCCATTTCTCTAGAGTAATGGCTATATCACACGAGAGAAAATATGTGCAACTGCAAGTGTAAGTGCAACTGTAAGTGAAATTTCTCCAAAAATTGCTCGTGTGATATAGAAATCACGGTTGCACGAAATATCTGCAACCGTTCAGGCAAATTCTTTCATGAACCAATCAGATCGTTTGCTTTTATGACGTTTCAATTTTATGTGATGACGTATACAAATGTAAATAAAAATGGCGGCGACGTTGGTGAAGAGGATGATCGGATGAAATTTTTTTATAGACGAAACGGAACAGTTTTTTAGTTTAATAATAACATTTTCTTTAAAATCAAAGCATTAAAAATACTTTCACACGATGAAATAACCATCTCAATGCAGTTGATGTACTACCATAACAGGAACCTGCACATCATTTTAGTATCGGTGATTATAGTACACTATTTTCTAGATAAATTTTCTTTTAAAATATTTATTTATTTTAAGCTAATAAAATTAAAACTTATTATAATTTGTTCCGATTAAAGTTTTAATTACTTTAAATAGAAATAATTTCTATTTTTATATATGTAAAGATTTATACTGGCGAAAAGCTTTACTTTGAAATATTCGCCAAGCAACTCGCCAAACTTTGTTACATTATTATAACATAAAATATAATAATGATTATATTTCTTTATTTTCAAATTTTAAACTTTATTACTGTTGATTGTAAAAGCATGTGTCCGATTATTTGAAATTTTTTTATTATTATAATTATTTGTAAATTAATTATTTTATTCTTCCCTAAGAATTCTTTTAATTTTTGAAAATCTAAAATGCAAATTTCCAATCTCCTTGTCTGTTTCTACATTCATCCCCTCAATTCTTTTTTTTTTGTGTGTGTGATGATTTACTAATGATACTTTACTTTTTATTTATACTTCACATTTATATTTTGATACTTAGCTTTTCTACAATGACAGTAAGTATGTAAGTGTACCTTACTAATTTTTCAATATACATAAATTTTTAATAGTCTTCGATCATAAATACAATCTATTTTCCTTAAAACAAATTTCAATCCAAACATAAGACCTACAAAACCAAATATACCTGCCATCTGTCATTAGTGTATAGAATAATCTTAGAACTCTAATCAAAATATCTGTCAAACTTAAAATAAGTTTAAAGGGGATACCTAAGGACTTAAATGATTTCAAATTAATGGTATTTAATCTCTCTTATTCTAATAATGTGTTGGTAAAATTTTATCATGAAAGTGATTTCTTTCTTTTATTTCAGATATTTCGTATAATCCTGTAAGGTTTGTCTGGTTAAGAAGGAAAGAGATGCAATACTGTTTTTATGAAAGAAATTAAAAAATAAGAAATGAAAATGAATAATGTTCTAAATGTTTCACTTGACAATAAATGTTTTGTTTTTTAAATTGATTGTTGTATTATTTAAAATGCAAAACAAAACACGTAAAAGTCTGTAACAAAATAATATGATACATAAAAAGTATGTTCTTAAGAAAATATTGTTTTTTTTTCATAGTTATAAAAAATTTTAATTTATATACTGTATATTACAATAAATTTGTCCTAAAATAAATCCTATAATTTTTAATTAAATTATCTCATATCAATAAAGAATGTTTTAAATTTTACAATAATAAATTGTAAGTATGACATTGAAAATCCTCTTATATTTAAAAAACAATTTTACTAAGAAATTGGAAAAAATAATTTTTATAAAAGTGATATTCCTGATATGCAATGTGTAAATGAATAAAATTGATGATCCCTTAAAAACTAAACTAAACTCAGCGGCGCGACAGCCCACAGAGGGCCAAGGCCTTCTGTGCCCACCTCAGTTTTCTTGACCTTTGGGCTCTGGGATGCAGGAGCATTTGTTCCGGTTAGGTGTTCAGCCATACGTGAAACCCCCAGTGTTTAGCTCCCAAGCATGCTTGGTACTCATTTATCGACCCACTGAAGGAATGAAAGTCTGAGTCAACCTTGCTCGGCCCGAGGATCGAACCAGGGACCTGTGGCACGACAACGCGAAGAGCTACCGCTCAGCCACCGGGCGTGATGATCCCTTAATGCAATGTAAATTAATTTGATGACAATAAAATTCTGACACATTGTAGTATAGACAAGTATAGACATTAGTAGTATCGACATTATTTATTATGTATTTTTTAGACTAAATTAAAAAAATAGAACTGATTTGATAGAACTAATAGTTTTGATGTTATAAATATTTTATGAGCAAAAGGAAAGTCAAAAATTTTATATTTCATACATTAAACCCTCATTTCTTCTAAAGAATTATTTCAAAGGACTATTTTTTTTAATTAAGTTTAAAAAATTAAATTTGAAGAAATGCCTTACTTGTTTAGATAGCAATGTCAGTTGCATAAAATGGTATAAGTCATAAAATTGTCCTTTCTACACATGAAACTTTTATAAATTTTCGAGTAGCTAAACTATTAAATCAGACAGCTTGTTTTTATTCTCATTCGATTTAGCGTATACATAGATAACGATACCGCACTTGCCTAGCTAGCATGTTAGATAGTAAATATATATAAATAAACTATGCTTTTACAGGGTGCGGAGCCAAATTCAACAAAAAATAAGCAACTTTTAAGAACATTTTAGGCACTCAAAAAATATTTTTAAGCACTATGTAAATTGACAAAATGCAAAATAAATCTCAGACTTCACATGATCATGATAAAATAACTAGAATTTGACAAATAACTCTTTTCTTGATTATATTAGCCATTAAAAAATGATCAAGAGATTTTTCGGTTCGATTTCAGAGGGTGAAAAATAAAGCCTGAAATTGAGAATATCTTGCAAAATACAGCAGAGTTGCACATGAGAAAGCAAGGATCTCACCGAACCCAGCTCACTAGACGCACATGCGGACTCGCAAGTACTTCACCAAACCTGTAAAATGATTGGCGCTTTCATACGCTATGGACTGACGGTACGCTGAAATTGATCGTGGTTGAATGAATTCTGAAAACGTGAAATAGAAAAATGTGAAAAACAAGTTTTTACATAATACGTGGCGAAAATCGACATTCCCTTTCATAAATTTCATTTTCGAAAAGGGAAAATAAAGCACCTTTTAAAAACACCCATTAAGAAAAGCACCTTTAAGGGCCTTTAAAAAATGAAAATCGAAAATAAGCACCTTTAAGCACTTTTCAAAAACGCTACGCACCATGTTTTATACCCTAGTCACTCAAATCAAGATAAAAAAAATTGTCAAAATTGTAGATAGTATTTAAGTCCATCTCCCTTTCACCCCCTTATCCTTTCAGGGAAACAGCATGAAATTCAATGATATATTAATATCATCTCATATTATGAGGTAGAAATCATAATCCTTTTTATACTATGCTACTTCACTATTGGGGAAATAAAGTTTTTTAGAGTTTTAATTTGCTGCTGAAAAAAAGACTTAACACAAATAAAAATGTAAAAAATTAAATCAAAATTAATCAATATTCTACAGCGTCTGTGATTTCTTTTTCCTCCCTTTACGAACATCGTTCAGAAACTATGATATAATAAAATATGATAAACTAAAATATGAGCCAAAAGTAAAGATAAATAACAAAATATGGTTACCCAATTACATGCAATCGTTCAGGCAATTAAGCAACCCTTTCGGCAACTCCGAACGGAGGAATTGCGCTTAGAGTTTCACTTACACTTGCAGTTGCACATATTTTTCTCTCGTGTGATAGAGGTATAAGACATATGTAAATTGTCATACTAATGCTTCCCCTTTTTCATTGACATTCTAGTTTTTTCTAAATTTTACATAAAGTTAACATGTGCATCTAGTTTTACCGAATTAGTGGGGTAAGACCAGGAGATTTGACTTTCTCTAGAATAAAAAATTACTTATATAACGTCTATGAGTTTTGAAGGATGATATATATTGAACACAACAATAAATATCCTGATTAAATTTGACATCCAAACAATTCAGTTTCCGGTTCTACCCCACTTTCTCCACACTTTCCTCTTCTTTTTCTTTTTTTTTACACCTTGTATAGTGTTGAAAAATCCGTATCATTTTTCAATTCTCTTTTTCATTTTAAAGTGTATACGCCTGAGATATATTTCGTAAGAGAGATTTTTTTTCTCCTCCATAACATTCTCAGAATCGGCTAAAGAAAACGTGGATACTTAAAAAACAATAATATATTTTTTTAACATCTAACATTGTTCAACAACGTAAAAATTGCATAAAAATCTAACAAACATTACATTACTGTATAACAATAGAAAAAAAGTACATATATTAAAGAGCTGCTTGATTGGAGCATGGTTTGTGAACTAGCTGTCCCAGAACAGAAGTAGAACAAAGTTGCAGGTTTGGATAGTTATTCCTGGAAGAAAATGTTTTTAAATACGAATAAAAAATCATACTATAATTATTAGTTTAATGAACAAATTGTAAAAGAAAAAAAAAGACAAGTGCTACTGAATAAATGTAGAGCGAAAGTACGAAATTCTTCCACTTTTCAAGAATTGAAAGTTTTAAAGAACTAAGAAAACTAATTGTAAAGCATTTCGCAAAATATGGTAAACATTACAAGTACTAAAATTCTGCCGTGTTCGGGAATCAGGTGAATATATAATCTTTTACTCGGTCTGGTCATTTTTTTTCGACATGTGCAGAACAATACCTATAGGTCTTCGTACCTATCTAAACTAAAACGTGTTTTAAACTTCAGATTTTTTAAAACTATATTTTAAGTTTTTTTAAAAAGAAATTTGGGATGACAACTCTGATGATTATTCTCAAATGCAAGGGAGTTTTGTTATTTGAGACTGTTAGCAGAACAATATGATCTTCAGTTGCACTGGATATTTCTTCAGTGTAACGTTCCTTCCTTATTGTGTCCAACACAAAATGGAATTGCTTTTTTTAGGGAAGAAACATCCTAAACACATCGGAAAAATTTTTGTAAATAAACAGAAAAAAATATGTTTCATATTAGAAAACGTAATGCCTGCGAAATCGCTCTATTAAATTTAATGATCTAATATCAAAGGTCTATTTAAACTTCATATTCCATACTTTTCTGAATCATATTACTTCAAACATTAAAATACGCAAAAAGTATACAGAAACACATAATGTTACATCATTAGATTTCGCAAAAAAAAAATTTGACAACAATTTTTATCAAAAAATTTAAATAAAAAGTCATTATTTATAAACGTAAAATAAAGAATGCTTATGTTTTAAAAAAACTATTCAAAAAATTCCTCATATTGAAATAAATTTTCATATTTTTTTTTCTTTTAAGTCTTAAAATTCTTAATCATAAACGTAGAAAATCATTCTGTAGAGAATTATCATCGAATTAGAACACAAATTATTTACAAGTAAATTTTTTATTATAAAAATCATACCACTTAGTTGCTTTATATATCCGGAGAATTCTAAATTGAAATGTTCTTCAATTGAAAATTTTATTCTCAAATAATACAAACATTAGATTATCCCTTCATTTATTTAAGATGACATACCTCTCGATAAAATTTTATAATTGTAAGATCTCGCTATGAATTTCTATGACTTAAACGCAACGACCTTATTTAACTTAAAAACAGAATAGCTAAATTATAGTTGAAATTAAGCATTCAAAAAACCAAAATTCTTGAGAAGAAAACTATACAAATTTATTAATAATCAACACAAATGATACTATTTCAAGTAATTCGGATGACTCTTTATTATTCTTCTCCGTATTATATAGATACAAAAATATATACTATTCTATAAAGAAGAATGTTCCATAACTATTACGGTTCAGTTCGTTCTGAAATCTCATTTATTCATTGAAATGAAGTAAGCAACGTGGAATTAAATAACTTCCCTTTAATTTATAATGAATCGAAGACAAAACAAATGCATTTATACACACATCTTTAACAGTATGCTATTACGAAATCGGAAGTTATCGATTTCAAGTTTGTTGATAAGGGAAAGGAAAAAATTGAGCTAATTGTTCTTCATTCAGACTATTATTAAATGATAAATAATTATTATAAATTATTTTTCGCATGGAATAAGCTTAGGACAAACGAATTTTATAAACAACGTGCAAACATTTTTTAAATTTTCGAAATAGGGCGAAATACGCAAACAAAAAGTAAAATAAACATTAAGGGGTTCAAATTAGCAATCGTTCTCGTGATCAAACTATTGGGACTCTATTTTCCTGATAACGGTCACTCTATATATATTTTTAGGGTCCAAAATCCAAATGAGTCGGAAAAAATTTGTTTATTCAGAGAAAATGCGTTTCAGCGTATGGTTTTCGTAACTTAAAATATCTGTTGTTGGTGGTTTACGTCGCTCTAGAGCTGCACAATGGGGAGTTGGCGACAGCCTGGGAAACATCCCAGAGGATAATCCGAAGACATGCCATCACAATTTTGATCCTCCACAAAGGGGATGACTCCCCTGCTTCGGTAGCCCTACGACGTGAGCGCGAAGTTGAGCACAATCTTAAATATTTAAGCTTTAAATATCTACTGCACTAATTAGTTAGTGTATATTAACGTAATTACTGGTTAGTACCTGGAACCACCAAGTTTTAGATGTAAAACTCCGATTTGATATAAGTTTTAAAGGGAATTTCGTTTTTTATTTGGTAAACGTTTACAGAATGTTAAATGCCGGGTAGCTCTCTCCCGGGTAATGACACTCTCTTTTAGAAGAACATCAGAGCAGGAAATACCGAACAAAGATTTCTTATTTAAAAAAAGAAGTGTAGAGAATGCTACGTATTTTCATTTTCCCCCCGTATATATTTGCCTTCGTATATATAAATTAATGCTTTTCCTTATCTACCTTAATTGGATTTTAAAATATCAAATAAGTAATAAAATATCAACTAACATCGACACGGATCTCACAAATATTTCGAATATTCACCTAAGCAACTATGTGATTGCTGACATTCACCGGTGAAATTCACGTATAATTGACGTCTGCTTCAAAATAAAAAATAGTGAAATAGTTTTACTTATCAGTTAATTAATTCCCTTTCTTCGGGAGGTGAATAACAGCATCAAGTTATTTCTTACTTTATTAAATTTCCTGTTCTGTCCCTTTCGTAATTCCACATTGTTTCATGATCCGCATAAATTAAAGTAATATGAATGCGCAGTCCGTAGCAATCCAACGTTAAGTGAAGTTGAAAATCATCCTGAAACAGAGAATTCAAAGTAAGATTCAATTTAAACAAATTTCATTACTCAACTTAGTCTATTAACAGGGTTTGGACTTGGCTTGAAAAAAAATTTGCATTATTATTAACTTTCTCTTTAAGTTTAAAGTATCAAAACCCAAGATTTTGCATCAATGTTTAAACACCTGAACGCAAAGAATAATATTAATCTACGTCTAGTCTCAAAAATTGGTCTTGATATGCAATAGACTTCAATATATTTTCCTTTTCTTCCCTTATTTTTTTCAAAAAAAAAAAAAAGAAACCCTTTGCCAAGCGAATGATATGAGATAAATTAACGTCTGATTGGAGGTAACAGTGATACCCATTTCATTGTATAGTTCGCAAAATGAAAAATATGCCACCCTAAGTAACTTTTGAGCTAATGATAGGGACTCAATCTTAATGACTCAAAAGGGTGACTTAAAAAAATGCTAATTAATAAGTGTAGAAGATATTTTAAGTTACAAAATCAGACACAAAAACATACTTTCTCTGAATACCTGCGAACACACTTTTCTTCAACGGATTCGGATTTCTGATCCTATCAAGAAATAATTCCTGAGAAATCGAATTGCAAAGAAGCCGTATATTTAAAATTTCATTTATCAGAAACTATTCGACCGATTTCTCCCAAATTTTGTATTTTGCAATGTAAAATTACTTAAAAGGGATGTAAAAAACTGTATACCTTACAATTCAAAACCTTTTAGGCTATAATTAAATAAAATAATAAATATTTTCTGAAATTTAGTTTTTGCATTGAATTATCTTTGGGTAAACGAATTTTATAACTAAGTGCAAAATGTTTCAATTTGCTGAACAATTTCTCTAGATATGGAAAAAAAAAGTACAAATAACATTAAGGGGTTCAAACTGACCGCTCTCCTGAATAAATTATGGGGACCCCATTATCCAGATTGCGTCTACCCTCTATATTTTGGGGAACAGAAATTATTCGGAGAAAGTACGTTCTTGTGTCTGATTCCGTAAATTAGAATAGCGTCTGCACTATTTATCTAGCATATTCGTTAAGTCACCCCCTCGAACCATTAAAATTGAGTCATACAACATGAAAACCCGATCATTAGAATAAAAGATTAATCAGAATAGTCAGTTCTTGCATATTGTACAATTGCAGCACGAGTACAGTGCTAAAATATTAATCTAAAATTCGAGTGAGATTGGATTAATCAGCGTAGTTGCCCTTAATGTATGTATGAGATGTACGATATGTATTAAATGTATGAGAACAAACAACATGTTTAAAAGTTTTTGTTTGTTGTATCCTGTGGGTTAATGAAATTTTTGCAATGCAAGTGATCGTTTTACCCATTTATGGTACTCTACTGGACGTAAATATTCGTTGTTCATAAACATGCTGTTCAGATCCATTTTCCGATCAGCTGAAACAGGGAGAGCTACAGCTATATGAAAGTCTAAAGTCTTCTGAAAAATGTCGCAGTTATCGTTCCAACCTGAAAGAAATGAAAATTGATGTCATTGTTTTTTTTTTCTTTTGTTGATATTTATGAAGTATGTTAAGTTACCAAACCAGGGCCTGATTATAGCCAAGGCCCAATAGGCACAATTTCTGAGGGGCCTCAAAAATTAGTAAAAAGTCTAATGTAAGGTGGACTAGTTACGTGCTGGTTTATGTACTAAATAAAAAAATAATTACAGCTTACAATAAAAAATAATTCAGCTAATCAGTGAATTATAGCTCACTGATTTCAATTGCTTGTGGTCACCAAACTATTTTTATTTTGACATAACATTGTTTTGTTCTTTTATATTTTGCATTAAATTATAGATACGTAAGTTTTATCTTAGAAAAATAATCTTCAATTGTCTGCTTTCAAAATTTCTTAGAATGTTTATCTTGAATCACGCAGTTTAATAGATACTTTTTCATTATTAGGACTACTCTTCAGTAATTTAATTTCAAAACATTTCGTAAGGGGCCCAGGAAATTTGGTGGGCCTTGGGCCTAAATTTGTCTTGATCGATCCCTGTACCAAACGTTTCACACAGAAGACAAAGGCATATCAAATGACGCGGGAGAACATTAAACGGTTATTTAATACACGCAAGATTTTCATGAGTTCCATTAGATCAGTCCGAAAAATGTAGAGATCCACCTTGCCACACCGTGAAACAAAATAGTCTTTTTTGGAGGTAAAAAAATTTTGATTTTTAAAACGAAATAAACCCTATACAGTTTAGTAATAGTAGTACATTATTTACGTTGCACTAGATTTGCACAATGGCTTATGATCTGGGAAACATCCCTAGAAAGATCCAAAGACATGCCATTGCAATTTTGATCTTCTACAGAGGAAGGGATGGTGCCCCTGCTTCGGCAACTCAGAGATGTGAAGCAGGAACTATACGGTAGAACAGTATAACGAGGACCGATACCGCGTACCCTCGCACAGGCTGATCAAAGTGGTCACCCACCCACTTACTAATCGCAGCCTGACTGTGAGACGTTTGATCATCCTACGAAATGGCTTCACTCACCAGAAAGTGTGTTGTTCCATAGCCAAAATGTGCCCAACAAAGGTCTGAGGACTGATTTCATTTCTTGGATTGTGATGAGTGCCCTCTTGAAGAGCTGTTCACGAGAGAGAGTCGGGTGTGAGAGCCCTTCACTGACAGAGAGTGGCCAACATTCTTCGAATTCAGAGTTTTGGACTTGAAGCAAGAAGTGAGTGACCTCTGATGGCAGATGAAGGTCACTCTGCCGACCATCCTCAAGTATGAAAGGAACTGCCGTGAAACTGAAATGAAAATGGGGTCATTAAAAGAATGTATCTTGCGACACACTTTTTAAGATTCTTTCGTCTCTCTTATTTTATAAGCGTCGTTGAGCTGCCGAACCCATTTTGAGTTTACAACTCCGTAGCCTCGTCGTGTTGAACCCAATCCAGAAGACAAGGGAAATCCTGGATCAGGTATTGGGAGAAATTTGCTTCAGTGCAAAACTTTTTGATGGAACTCTCCTGCATTTGCGTTACATGAAGAAAAGTACCGCGAAAACAACCCACGGTCAGCCAGACGCCAATGGGGACTTTAACCCCTGATCCGTCTACCACTGAGGATAGTTTACGTCACCACTGTGATCAGTGGAAGCTCGATGCGAAATTCGTATCTACCAGCCATCGCTGGGATTCGAAGCAGTTTTACCTCGCTGGAAGTCGAACACTCTGAGCCACAGTGGTTCTCTCAATCTTTTTGTAAAAATTATGTTACTGTGAGTTTGCAAGTTTTTCATGATCGTTAGGTAAAGTTGATCCTATATTTTCCCAGAGCTCTCAATGATAATCCCATAAAATGGTCCAAAATAACAGTAACGATGAGAAAAGTTAAATACAATAAGATATAATAAGAAAGTAATAATAAGCGATCACAAGGTATAAGAGATTCTTCTAAACAAGAACGAAAGAAATGAAGAAAAAAAAACATTTTTAAATTATTATTTTAGTGTTTTTAAATATGTTATAAAAAATAAAATATGAAATAAGAAAAGCCGCAGTTTTCCAAAAAGAAAAAGAGTTTGTATTCAAATTTTTTTATTATTTGCAAAGTAATTTAGAAACTGCATTATTTGGGCTCATAAAAATAAGCAAAAATTAAAAACTCTTCATTGATTTTGATAAATTTTCATCTAGTTGAGAAAAAAAAAACTTGTCAAAAGGATATTTATTCTTTACTGCAAAATGTTATTTATAGTTTAAAATTATAGTATTGTCTTGAGTGTAAGTCACTTAAATTATGGTTTTATAAGATGAAAGAACTTTGAAAAACAGGGTCATAAGGAGCACATCAAAAGCATTAAGTAATTTCATCGTACGCCAGAGCTCTTTATCTCATTACTATATTGCTACCAGCAGCACTGCTTGGAAGCTGCCTCCCAAAGACATTTTTTTGAAATTTTTTTCATATTTTTCTTAAAGCCGAGATAGTCTGGTCGGTAGGGCACTGGGCCAAGAGATTCCCGCCGACCGAAGATGGTGACTGATGCACGTTAAGTCTGTCGAGTCACAAAGTCCTCCATGCTCCCATAACAAGTCATACTGATCCAGGAGATAAGTTCAAAATAACACTTTGAACATGAGAAGTCGTAAACCCAAAATTGGGTTCAACGACTGTTCAACGACGACCCTTATAAAATAAAATATTTTTTCTTAAATCAATAAGTTTCAGATAAAAACGCATTTTTACACCATTTTAAACTACTTCATTTTAAGTGACAACATTCAAAATTTGCTTTAAACCGCTCTTACAGTTTGTCAGCTTCCAATAAAAAAATTTTAAACAACATTGAGGTGTGTTAATTAAAAATTATTAATCATATTCTTCCAACCTTTAGTCCTGACTTTTCTAAACTTTCAGTTGCAGGCTTTCCGGCGTAAAAAAAAACCCGGCATTTCTCATTTTATTCAATGAGATAGTAGCAGAAGTCGAGAAATTTTTATTCAATTAGATTTTTGCAAGCGACAAAACCCTTTGATGAATCTTTTGCATTTGCTTATGTCATGATTTAGCATCCAATCAGGTTTAACGTGAGGTCTGATCAATTATAATCATGTCACGTCGCTTGCAAGCATAAAATTAAGTCTGATCCGAAAATTGATCCAGGGTTACAATAAATCAGGGCTGTCCAGCTGCAAAGAGCCCATGGGCCAGAATTCCGGTCACTGATCACCTGGCGGGCCGCAGTTTGAAAAAGTTGAACTATAACCTCTTACCTCTTATACAATAACAATTAATAGTTGAATTATTAATTATAAAACAATGGAACAGAAGGATTATAAAACAATTTGCTTACATTTTAATGGGAAAACTGAGGCCAATCAGCCTGAATAAGAAGTTGGTGGGCTGCTTAATATGTGTTGGAGGGCCGCATGCGGCCCGCGGGCCGCCAGTTGGACAGCCCTGCAATAAATGAAGCCTAAAGCTGTAATGTTAACACGCCACGCGCAGTCACGTAATTATGCACAACCATGTGATTTCAGTTCCGAATGATGTTAATTCTCTAATTCATGTTTTTTTCGGACAAATTTAGATCGATGACCGAAATTGGTGGTTGTTGTCTTTCACCGGTGAATGTTGACAATCACGTAGTCGCTTTGGTGAATGTCCGAAATATTTATTACATCCGACTTGATATTAATTTATTCGTGGATATAATTACATTTATTCGATATTTTAATACTTACTGACGATAGATTGGAAGAAACATCAGTGTTTGGAGTATCGGGCCATACATTTACATTTGCCCGGTATACATTTGCTCGGTATAGCCTACACTGATGTTTTTTTAAGGTTAAGTTCCACTGCCCGGTATACATTTGCCCGATACTCCAAACACTGATGTTTCTTCTAATCTATGGTCAGTAAGTATTAAAATATAGAATAAAATAAATATATCAAATAAATATAATAATATCAACGAATAAATTAATATAAAATTAGATATGACAAATATTTCGGACATTCACCAAAGCGACTATGTGGTTGTTGACATTCACCGGTGAGAGTCGACATTCTCCAGATTTCGGTCATTCACCGTAATATCTATACTCAATTCGACAGTTTTTGAAAGATATTTAAATTGTATACAATAATCAGTTTAGATTTTCGATAAATATCTTTTTACGCAAGTAACGCTAAAAAAATTTTTTACCAACATTGAAGTCGGTTTTTCATCAGTTTAAATTGTAACATTAAATTTTAAAAAATGTAAAAACTGAAAATATTTGAAACTTAGATCGAAGAGGTTAATCTTCTCTTTATAACAAGTTTTTCTAATTTTTTCTCCCAACAATTACTTAGTTTTAGTGTTTTTTCTATAGCTCAATAGAAATTGAACAACAGTTACAACAGTTTATTTTCCAGTGGGATGTATTTGTCATTCGCTAAGAAATGTCTCAACGCAAAGTAGTTTTAAACTGTTTCAATTACTCTAATAGGCCGCCCTGTTAATAATAGGTAGAAATAGTCAGAACTATAACTTAGGTACTCAGAAAAGTGTAAAGAGGTTCACTTTTGACGTTCTTCTGACAGTAAAATATTCGTTTTGCTATGTTTTTATTTAAAATTATAACACGAGAAATTTTTTATAGCCACCGTTTTGTAAAAAGTATACTGATGTCTAAAACTAATATGTTTAATATTCCTAATTATTGATCCTTTTGAAAACAGGATAGAAATGAACTTCCCGTGTTAATTCTTTTCTTGGAACAGCCTTGAGTTTGACTTCTCAATTAAATATTAATTTGCATATTTATTTCAGACAATGATTTTAAATACAGATTAAGAGTGGTCATTACGTCATACCCTTGTGGAGCAAAATATAAACAAAGATTAAACACTATTAAATAGGGGATGTTTTGAACTACACAGGGCTATCAGCATTCTACGCTTTGGTTTTTAGTTAAGTTTATGTTGAATCTTTGTTTTATAAATTTGATTTAAGTGTGTTTTATAAATTTATATGTCTTTTGGGAATTTGATTTAAAGTTATTTCTTCTCTTCACTACAAGTAAACAATTCAAAAGTTCATATGAAACATCACTTTGTTCTAACTCTTTCGTGGTCAGGCTTTAAAAATGTTGGCAGAATTATTAAAAACCTTGAAAGCAAGATTTTCCAGTAAAGCTTCCTGAATAATTTTAACATTACATAATGCAAAAAAAAAAAAAAAAAAAAAAAAATCTTTAAACTGAAAGCAAGAAAAGTAAACTAAGATGTACTTCTCGTAGGCTTGACTTCTTGCAAACTGTAAAGGCAGAAATGCAGAGGATTTATTTTCCAATAAACCCGGATGCCAGTAAAAGGTTTCTCTCTCGAAAAACACGATCACAGTCACAGTTAAGTTTCGACGGCTGAAGGAGAAACTCGTATCAACAAACTCGCCATTCTGATAGAGTTGTCCACGACTCCTTGAAAACTCGAAACCCAGTGTTGCCGATCTATTAACAGAAGTTTCCTAAAAATACCAACATTATTAGGGCGGTGCTTAACGAACATCTTGTTGTACCAAATCAACGGTTTAAAATTGTTATAACAGGGTAAAATATAATGCATGAGACTTACATGAGTGAATATTCTTGATTCTCTTTCAAGAATGCCAAAAGTGACATGGTGGGGCGGTCCGTGCAGGATCTTCGTCTGCAGATTGTTTGTGAACAATAAGTATTTCTGTAGAGTGGATAACATGCAGAAAAGAATAGAAGGTTCCAACAATATCGGAGCCACTTTAAAGTGGTTCGCAAAATCAACAAAGTCTTTAATGAACCAATAAAAAGGGCGAACCTGAAATATTATTTAGATTTAAGGGTTGTCTCCAAAATGACTAGCAGTATGAAAATGCAATCAAAGAAAAATAAAAAATATTTGAATAGATGGCACTGTCACGCCATTTGTGCACAAACTGAGTATCTAGTTTTGAAATCACTTGGTCATCTGGTTAGATGAAATTTCATTCCATCAGGAATGGTGATCAGTTTTCCAAACTAATGCTAATTGCATGAGTGATCTGCAGTATCTGCAATTTGATTAGCTCAATCACAATCATTATAAATATTTTTAGCTTGGTTTAATCATTTAATTAGCATAGTTTAAGCGGGTATAGCATTTTTTTCTCTTAACTAAGATTTAAATTTCGTTTTGTATTTACATAAAAAATTAAAACATTCCTTTAATCAAAAAAAAAAAAAAAGCCACCTATACTACAAAATATCAGCCGCAAAATATGAAATTAAAAATACGTCAATGTTTGTTCAAAGGTGTTCATTAATCTGTTTTTTTTCTATTAGATTAGCATAATGAAAAATTATTAATTTGGTATTAAGTGATTTGAATCAAATGATCCATATCAAAAGGGGCTTGAGTCAATGTGATCCGAGCAGGACCGGATTAAACCGAGGCCCTAGGGCCATTCAAATTTTTGGAGCCCTTAGATTAAATTTTTTTCTCGTTTATTTTTTATTTATTCAAATATAAAAAATATTTATATATCTTTTCATTTAAGAAAACATATTTAAAATAAAAATAAATAATAATAAATTATATTTTACTTTATTTCATTAAATTAGAACTAAAAAATAATAACAACGTAAAAAATAATTTTTTTTTTAATCTTTTAAAATTTATTTTCAAAAAAAATCCATTTTAATGGGCCCGTAATCATTGAGACCTAATCTGGCCTAGTGGGTGATCCAGCCCTGGATCCGAGTCAAGTTATCCATATGAAGTGATCAAGACAAACAATCAATATAAAGATGATTCGTTACTGGGCAAAATGTTTTTCATTGAGAATGAAAACTTACGACTCCTGATTCTCTGACTTCACCCGATGAAATGCTCTTTAAGAGTTTTTCTCTTTTCTTGGCTGGCATCAGACAGAATGGTTTTCTGGGATGAGTCAAGCAGAAGAGGGAATTCCTATCCAAAGATACATTTCTGGGAAAGAGTTGCCCTCTGTAAGGTAAGTGTTCCATCTTTTCGTTCTAAAAGAAAAAATATATATTCCTCCAATATGAATCCATTTTATTTGAAAAAGTATAAAATAAAAGTCATACAAAAGGAAGAGGCGAATGTAGGAGATGGTGTACTGAGCAAAAAAAATCTACGCATGCAAAGATTTTTGTTGTTTAAGTCGCACTAGAGCTGCACAATGGGCTATTGGCGACGGTCTGGGAGGATGATCCGAAGACATGCCATCAAAATTTTGATCCTCTGCAGAGCGGATGGCACCCCCGCCTTGGTAACTCGAGGACTTACATAAAATGTAGGGCGAACATGGAATGGTGTTAAATTTTTTTTCTTGCTGAATTTTAAATTATCCGCTAATTCGCACAAAAAATAAAAAAAAATTTTATTTGGAAGAAGTATTTTCTGACAGAAAGTTCTAACGCTGTTTTTCGAAGCTCTGTCGCCAAGGAAAATAAAAACAAAAAAAACCGTGGTTTAAGAGCCTTACACTTGAAGCAATGCGATGATTTCAAACTCTCACCGTAAAGAATTATCTGGGCTTTAGAACAGATAAATAACTTAAAATTTCTTAAAGTTACTAAAAGTTCTTAATAATCGCCAATTTGTCGACATTTTCCGCCTAGATGCAAATTATCGAAATCACTACCCTATTCTTTATACTCCATCACTACCTTATTCTTTCCTATTTATAAGCAATAAACTCTTAATTTTCACAAAACTAGATTTTACTAGATATTGACGTTGTGCGCCATTTTCTAAATAAGCGTAGGTAATGCTTTCTTTAGATAGGCTAAACTCGACCTAACATTCACGAGTAACAGTTACAAACTCTCAGTAGTCATAAAAATAGCATATTATTCACAAAAAAGTATCATTTCATATGACAACGGAACTTTCGAAAACGATGCCTGAAAACTCTCCTCTGTAGTACGTCTCACATTTTTCGAGGAAAATGAGTGTGATTGGTGGAAATTGAATTTTTTCTTAACAGGGAAGTGATGTATTGTTTCTGATGTATTTGTTCACGCTGAATTGAATAAAACCAGGACATTCTCGAGAACAAGTAGTTTAGAAGTTATAAGGGTTTCAACAAATGCGAGTGAATACTTTGTATTTTATAAAAAAATTTTTAATCATAAATTTTGATTCTTTGAAAAAATTTTTAATCCTAAAATTGTCTATAAAATAACTATAATCCAGGATTCTAACAATTATGTATACGTATTAAAATATTTGATACTATTCGATATTAGAACACCTTTTCAAGTTTTGGCTGATTTGTTAATATTTTTATTTTTTGGGATAACAATACGGTGTTCTTGAGTTTTGCAAATGTTGATATCTTTTATTAGAGCTGACAACTGCCCAGTTTTAAAACATCGCAGTTATGGATCAAATATAATTTCAGATCAAAGTATTGAAACTTTTATTATTAATCTATTAATAATTAAAATATTAATCAGGAAATAATATAATCAGTAAAATCTAGTTTATCTGAGATAATCGACTGAAAGTGGACAATCTTCCTATTTAAGACATTAGATTCCTTTCAGTCTTTAGTTTTATAAGTTTTTTTTTTAAAAAAAAGTCAACTCATTTAAATAAAAATTTATTAAGAATTAGCACCCACGTTAGCAACAACCTTTCAATGGCGGATCAAAAATGAATTGGAAGAAAAATGAATTGGGTTTTAAGACTAGCTAGACTATTTAATGAGCTGAAACGACATTACTTTCCGGTCCACCTAATAAATAAAAA
Organism: Parasteatoda tepidariorum; assembly: GCF_982258835.1. Taxonomy (NCBI): domain Eukaryota; kingdom Metazoa; phylum Arthropoda; class Arachnida; order Araneae; family Theridiidae; genus Parasteatoda; species Parasteatoda tepidariorum. Next base: position 8,924,110 of record NC_141758.1, on the reverse strand, counting down.
TGGTTTTTTCATTATTTCTGCAACTGATTTCCTGCTGACTGCAGAGCGGGTATGCTCGCATGGTATTTTTCTCTACCAGTTAATAATTCTTAAAATAATTAAAAAGTATAAATTTTTATATATATCATTGTATTCCTTCATATTCTGTTGCAATTTCACGTTTCTGAATCTTATAGTTTTCGCAGTAAAAGAAAACAATAAAGTAAACAATTGTAACAACTGTGGTGTCAGTGGCGACGCTTTTTCAAAAGGGAGATTTCGCACTTAACGCTATGTTACTACAAAGATTGATACTACAAAGATTGATACTACAAAGATTGATACTACAAAGATTGATACTACAAAGACAAAGTTACAAGCACGCTTTTTATAGCTGTGCTTCAAACTAAAAACATGGAAATGCGAATTTGAAAAATGTATTGATGAAATTTAGAAATGAATCGTGTGATCTTACAGAAATTGGTTCATTCAATAAATGATTTTATTGGTTTTTGTTTAGTTTTGTCATTATGACAATTGTCTAATTGCACTAGTTCCATAATAAACTAAATACATTTTCTCTAATTTGAAACTATAAATTACATTAATTTCAACTATGCAATTTAGTTAAAAGAAGTTAAGTAATCAATAGAAGTTCAGTAATATTTTTAAAAAATATTTTTTAATAATAAGCTGCATTTTTAATCGCTGAATTCATCAAAATCTATAATTTACCAAATTTTTCCTCTTACAGAACCGCCATTTTGCGAAAATAAAGCATTTTGAATCGTATGCCGTAGATTTAAAAAGCCATTTTAATTGTTTCGATTTTGTAGTCGAAGTTAAAATGAGTTAGAGGTGGTTCTTAACTAACAAATTTCTGTAAGATCTCTTATTTTCACTGACATAAGTTTGATATTTTTTCAAGGGTTCAAGCGTATTTCACCAGAACTGACGCACTAGAAGTGGTCATACCCAATTACTTGAGACCTTACGTACTGGAAATCTCCCTATTACAGTTAAACGGTCATTATCAAAATGATTTAAGAGCTATGAGTAACAATCCAAAACACACACATTTTTTTTTCATACGTTGTCTCACTCAAAATTTTTAAAAATGCCAATTACCTTCTTCTCTCTAAAATCTACATTAAAATGTAGCAAAATAATTAAACAATTTTATGCATTTAGTAAATATTAAGGAGTCTCAAGGTAGTGTGATTCTCCCACTTTTCTATTCCTGTTATTATGGTTTCGACAAATTTCGCTTTTTCTTTACTCCATAACTTTTCACTGAAACTTACTGCTTCAGGGTAAAAGCAATATTTGCAGAAACCATGGTAATGAAGAAGTGTGGAAAACCTTGAAAAGTCTATTCCATGTGCAAAGAGTATGAGGATGCTTGAACATCATGACTCATAACAGAAATGTATAATGATCAAAATAAAAAAACCTGGATAGGTTTTGATCTAAAGATCGAATCTTCATGTTCTAAGGACTCCATCTTAATCGCTCGAGGGGGTGACCTCAAATATGCTAATTAATTAGGGAAGACATATTTTAAGTTATGAAAACGAACACAAAAACGTACTTTCAGTTGATAAACATACCTCGACGGCTTTGGATTTTTGACCCCCAAAATATAGGGGGGAGCAGCAATCTGGGAAATAGGGCCCCCATAGTTTGGTCAAGAGAACGATTTAAAGTTTGGACCCCCTGACGTAAAATTTATTTTTTGCGTATTTTACCTTATTTCGAAAACGTTTAAAGCTAATGGAAAAATTGTTGTCCAAAATTATAAAATTCGCTTGCCCAAAGATGCATGCAAAAAATAAACTATCGTAAGTATTTACTATTATTTTATTTAATAACAGTTAGCAAAACTTTTGAATTGTAAGGTATATAAATTCTTGCATAATTTTAAAGTATCTAATTTTACATGGCAAAATACGAAATTTGAGGGAAATTGGTTGAATAGCTCCTGAGTAATCAAATTTTAAATATACAATTTTTTTTTAAATTCAATTTCTCAGGAACTATTCAACCAATTTCCCTCAAACAATACAGATATAAATAGATACTTTAATGTCGCGTAAAATTTTTATACCTTATAAAAAAATTTTCGATATATAAAATAAAAAATAGTAAACATTTACTAAAATTTATAGTTTGCATCTTTGGATAGGCGAATTTTATAACTGCGTGCAAAGATTTTTCAATTCGCTTAGAAAATTTTCGAGATATAACGAAATACGGAAAAAATAAAATTAACATTAGGGGTTCCAAATTTTGGATCGATATCCTGACCAAACTATGGGGACCCTATTTACCAGATTGCTGCTACCCCCTATACTTTGGGAGTCAAAAATCCAAATCCGTCGAAAAGGTATGTTTTTTCAGAGAAAGTGCGTTTTTGTGCCTGATTTAACTAAAAATGTCATCCGCAACTATTACCATATTTGAAGTCACCCCATCAAACCATTAAGATGGAATCCTAGAACATGAAGATCCGAACATTAGATCAAAAGTTATTCAGGGTGAACCATTTTTTATTTTGCGCAACCCATCTAACGCATGATCCGTCTACCACTGAGTATAGTTAACGTCAGCACTGTGGTCGGTGCAAAACGGATGCGGAATTTATCACGGTCCTTGCGATTTATTTGATGTTAATGTTATTAAAAAACCACCGACTTTTTCTATGCTTTCTTCAAACATTTTATAAGAAATTCTCGCTCCATATGAGATAAGCTTTAGATGAAATGTGGAAAATTATCTAAGACAATATCAACTCGATTCTTAAAAGATACATTCAACGTTTTATTTTTTACTTTTTCTTGAAAAAACTTAGAAATTTTTAAAAAATTTTCAAAGTTATTTTATTTTATATCTTTTCATCTTAGGATAACGTCATTCTTTTTTAAATTTGGTTTTTTATTTCTTTGCCAATATTTTCTCACTTTTGTAAATTTGATAAAGACAATGAAAATCGATGCATATGCATTGCATGCTTCTAGAGAAATTTATATAAATCTGCTTATCTACTCTATTATAAAAGAGTGGATAGAGGTTTTCTATTAGTATTTGAATAGCAATTAAATTATCTGTTAAATTAATAGCGTTAAAAAAATTTACGTTACAAAAAATATTATATCTAATCAATTAATGCTTCTCCGGAACTTGATGCAAATTTAATTGAGTGTGAGTGGAAATTGAAGTAGAGCTTCCAGGAAAGTCCGAAGTAAAGATTTCAACAGCAAACTCCACAACTATAATCGACACTTGAAATTATACACAAAATTGAAAGACATAACCGCCGATGATAGAAAATTCAATTTCTACTCTGCTTCAAATTTTCTGCAACCTTCATAGAGTATTCATTTGGAACCCTATTACAAGACGTTTTAAAGTTGATTCCATGGAAATATAATTAAATTCAAAAAGAAAGTTGCCCTAAATTATAAAATTTGCACTATATTATAATTCAAGGTACCGATATTATGGTTTAATGCTGAACAGGTTTCTCTTAGAGAATAGATCTTACATTTATTATCTTCTATTAATTTTGAAACAGAATACAAAAATTAAACAGTTTGTACGTAACATATTTGTACAATTACGTATAAAACAATTTTATCTTTTGCAATTCAAAACGGAAGCGTGGCTTACTCGAAGATGTTACATTAAAACCAATCTGATAAGATAATATAAAAACAATTCTGTCTTTTGTACGCAACATTTAAATCAAAGAATGAAAACTTTCACATACCTTATAACGCAAAGTAAGAGCCGTGTTTGCAATTAAAAATCCGGCACCGGTAACAACAAGGCCGAGGAAGCTGTACTTAATAACAGTCAAAATGGGTGCCGATAAAATCATCTCCCAAAATTTCACGTTGTCAATTGCAGCCTTTTAGTATTTCTACCTGACTAAAACACAATATTGCTTCTTAGTTTGAATTTAAACATTAACATCTGTTTGAAATTCACTTAAAGCTGCTAATTAGTTAGAAGGGATTCGATTGTTTTTACTTTTATTTACTCACACATTGATACACTTCACAAAGAACGGCTGGGATTTGTTTATGAGTATGAGTATAGTAAAGTGCGACGTGCTCTCTGCTTTTACTTATTGCACTGCGTTTCAATTGGGATTTGTTTATCGGTTATTGCTTTATTGAAATTACATACATTTGCAGGCTTGTGTGCTAGTTTAGGCTTATAAACCTTTGCCTAGAAGAAGGACAGATAGAACAATCCAGAGAAGGACATCACGCTGTTGTTGTAGTTCATTTACGTCGCACTAGAGCTGCACAATCGGCTATTGGAGAAGGCCTGGGAAACATCCCTGAGGATGATCCGAAGACATGCCATCACAATTTTGATCCTTTGCAGAGGGGATGACGCCCCCGCTTCGGTATCCCGACGACCTGCACGTGAAGTCGAGCATTTCACGGTAGAACAATTTAACGAGGACCCACACCGCACACCCTCGTTCCCTACGCAGACTGATCCAAGTGGCCACCCACCCGCAAACTGACCGCAGCCAGTGATGTTTGACTTCGGTGCTCTGATGGGAACCGTGTCTTAATGATCAGTCTACTGCGGGACAAAGACATCACGCAGAATACATCCAGTGTTACGACGGGATTCGAACCCACCACCTCCACGCTTCACACAGCTTTTGGTGGAGTTACCGCTAGGACAGGAAGGGCCCCTTTTTTATTTGTTGGACACTCAATTCGAAATCTATTTCTGCCCTATTTAAATAAAATATTACTGCTCATTTTATATTAGTTATAGTCGAGAATGTTCTAAGAGCTGCACAATGGGCTATTGGCGACGGTCTGGGAAACATCCCGGAGGATGATCCGAAGACATGCCATCACAATTTTGATCCTCTACGGAGGGGATGGCACCCCCGCTTCGGTAGCCCGACGACCTGCGCGCGAAGTCGAGCACTTTACGGTAGCACAGTTTAACGAGAACCAAAATACCGCACACCCTCCGTCCCTACGCAGACTGATCCAAGTGGTCACCCACCCGCACACTGACCATAGCCAGTGATGCTTGACTTCGGTGATCTGCTGGGAACCGTGTCTTAACGATCAGTCCACTGCGGGACTATATATATATATATATATATATATATATATATATATATATATATATATATATATATATATATATATATATATATATATATATATATATATATATATACACGATTAATGTATCTTTGATGTCAATTTGTTGTAATTTATCGGAATTTTGTAAGCAATTGTATGTATTAAACAAATAAATCTGTAGTAGTTCGTTCTGGATGATATCATAATTTCAATATTGCAGTATACGTCTTATTCATTTTTATACGAGTATTCATTTTTTTACGAGATACCTCAATATTTCAAAATTTGTCAGTATTTTCAGTTTCCAAATTCCTTTTTCTGTATAATATCGTATTCGATCATTATTAACTGTAATGCATTCGATATTATTGTCAGACACGATATTCATGATACATCGCGAGAACTCTTTTCGAATATTGTTAACAAATATCGATATTGCCCGATGTCAATTTAATGTGCATGTAAAAATAAGATATAGAGAAGTTCTGGTAAAATTGCCATATTTTAATCATGTGATTGTATGCTGTATCTTATTAAGTTCTGGGAATCTTCAGAAATTTTGGGACTTTCTTCCCTTTCTGTCGCAATCTGTTTACGTTTTTACTCTCCTATTATTTATTTAAGCACATACATACGCGGTGTCACTGTAGACGGATTATAAGACACGACTCCCAGTCGATCACTAAAATCATTCATCATTAGCTCAGGTTAGTGAAAGGATGATTGACCACTTTAATCAGCCTGCGAGGGGACCGAGGGTTCGCGGTATCAGTCTTTGTTAAACTGTTCCATTTTGCATGCAGATCGTCGGGCTACCAAAGCGAAGGGGTCATCCCCTCTGCTGGGAATCAAAATCGTGATGTCTTCGGATCATCTTCGTTGTTTTTCTCCTAACCACCACTAATAGCTCATTGGGCAGCTCTAGAGTGACGTCAATAAAGTACTATATTTACGTCGTGGGGAAGTTATCGTGGGATGACAGATACGGTTCGTCACAAACTTATTCCCCCCAAAATGAACAAAGGGCATTGTAAGGAGTGTTACAAAGGAACACCTGCTAGTAAATGATGGTCAAGATGACCCACCTAACACGCTCAAAATGTTTCCCCCACAGAGTTACAGAGGCTATAGGGTTATACTTTTTAAGGGCATGTTCTGAATGCAAAGTCATAAACTTCGTCCGATCTAATATTTTAAAATTAGTTGCATTATTTATATTGTAATTAACTAATTGTAATTATTTAAATTATTTCCGCTGTTTATGACTATGATTTAACTATTACATTCACAGCAACAAATTAGTTAACAAAAAATTATTTATCAATCGAAAACAAATTAAAAAGAAAAAAGTGCATTTTAGTTTTGTAATTTTACTCCTTTAAATTTGTTAATGTTGAGCAAGACATTTTGTAGATGCATTCTAATCATAATGACATGAAATGGTTTTTCGCTCCGCAAAAACATATTGAATCTGGAATAATTTGTGATTTACATATTGATTCTGACATAGATTTGAATTTAATCATGAATATAAATTTTCAGTATACAAAAAATTAAAATTAACTTTATGATATTAATTTAATTTTAATGATAAAGCACAAGGTATAAAAAAATAAAACAAAGGAAGGACGTAAAAGAGATTGATTTCTCACACTGAATTTTATTTTAAAATGACTTTGAATTTTAACAAGTCTTCAGATTTTTCTGCTTTATTCCAAGGAGAAAAATTAATTCAATTTTCATGATAAAGGACAAGGGATGAAAAAAATTAAAACAAATGAAGGAATTAATTTTCATTTTAAAATGACTTTTAATTTTAACAAGTCATCTGATTTCTCTGATTTAGTCTAAGATAAAAATTAAGCTTACATAAAAGGATATATATATATATATTTACACAAATTAAAATATATGTATATATATCTTCCAGCGTGCCATATTTAAATATGCTTCTTATTTAACGAAGTATAATCTAAACACATTGTTAATTCTAAAATTATAACCTAACATTTATTGTATATTAGAGTGTATTGTATATTAGTGTATATTGTATGTTATACATGGTTATTAAAATTTTTTTTAACTTAACAATGTAATATTATTTTTCGAATTATAGCTATTCGAAACAAAATTGGATAGCTAGATAGCGAAAAAGACTAATGAAAATTTTAAAAAAAAATTTGAAAAACCTAATTATATTGGGAAATTATGTTATATACTTTTAAAATATTTAAAAAATTTCAAGTATAAATTGAATGAAATATATTTAATGACTTTAAATTATTCTAAAAAAATATAGAGAAAACAATTTACAAAAATATCATTAACATAAACAATGTAAAAGTTAAAATCCTATGAAAATGAAGTTTTAAAAAAATATTTACAATTAAACAAGAAATAAATCTGAAAAATTTGTTTTACTCCTTAAAACTATTACAGAGTTTTCACGAAGACTTATTTTATTAATAAGAATTAAGAATTCCGGGTTACAAAATTAATCCCAAAAATGAGCAAAAAGTACCATTTAGTTTAAAAATGTTTGAAAAATAACAAAGACCGAGGAATAAAAATTATTATAGAGAAATTTTCAAAAAATATCATTTTCTTCGGATTTTCATTAACTAACAAAAAATCAAAGTAACCTACGAAGTTTGAAAATTAAAATGTGAGGAAAATGCATTTCAAATTTACACGACTAAATGTAGAAAGTAATAAAGTCAGACAAAAATAATTACTACACCAGGTATACTGACAAAAAATGCATTAAACTATGTCTGACGCACAAGGAAAGGAATAAATTAAGAGATTACTGAGCAATCTTAGAATCGTCAGCCCTGTGTACAGCTAAAAATTGCAATGCTAGTAGTATGCTAGTGAAAATTGGGGTACGACTTTACTATCAATAATGGCAATCAAAAAAATCAAAATAAAATATCTGAAGTCTTTTTTAACGGAAATTAGAAATATCTATAATCAAAATTTCTTTATATATTTTTTTTCTTCTTTTATTTTGATAATATATATTATATATATATTCGCACGTGTTCATCTCACCCTATTGATAAATCTATTATGTAAAAAATTTAAATTTTCAAAATTATAATTAACTTTAGTATGTAAAACCAGAAATATATGCAAACTAAGAATAAAGAAATTTAATTTTAAGCAATATTCTATTTTGTATATTTTATTAACGTAAAGTTTTGTTGACGAAATTATTCTGTCGACATCGGCGATTGTATACACCTTGGCTATTGCATTGGCACTTACTGGACAAAAGCAGTGATGGTTTTTTTTAGAAAATAATAAATAAAGATTTATTTTTCAGTTTTAAATTATAACATTAAAATATTATTTTAAATTATAACATTAATATATACTAATTAATAGATAATTATAGCATTTATAGCAATAGGAAAGAAAATTTAATTAATACAAAAAGTAGGTTTTTGTTAGTAAAAGATTATATTATACCCTAATGGCGACGAAAAAAATTAATAATAATAAAGAAACAAGGTTCGATTAGTTTTTGTACTACATTAATTATTATCCTTAAGATTTGAAATGAAAAGTCATTTTTAAAGATTGAGAGTTCGTTAAAATATGCCTTATATTGTAAAAATACTGACTGTACTTACTTGTAATACTTACTGACACAAATATCTATTGACTAAATTTTTTCAAAGGTAAGGTATGTATGTATGTATGTAGCATAATAAACAAATACAATAACAGCAAATACAAAATTTTCTGCTTTTCAGCAAGAAAAATTTGCAATGAATAAAATCTTTCGCAGGGCATGACATATACTGTGATGTATATATTGTGCAACTATTGAAAGCCCGAGCATAATTTTTCATTTTATAAACCCTTCCTGTAAAGAGATAAGACTTTCGATTTAAATAAATGAATATATAACTTTTTTTCTCGATTTCCATGTGTATTTCTTATATGTATTTCGTATAATTATTAATACATTTTGTTAACCGTTAAAAACAGATTTCCCTAACATATACTTCTTTAAGAAGAGATTACGAAATTATTCGTATAAGAGTTATGCTACAGTTAAATTTCCACGCATAGCCATGATTGAAAAATAATAAAAAATCAAATATAATCCAAATATTCACAAAATATATTTTTAATAAAACAGTAGTATAATTGTAAATTAGCGAATAAATAAATAAAGATGATAGAGATAAAAAATAAGTTTAAATGACATGACATCAAAATAATGAAAACTTTTGACATTTAAAAAATTGAAAATTTTCCTCAAATTTTTTTACAAAATGTTAATAAAAAATAACTATAATTTATAAAAATTTGCATTGTACGTAAATTAAACTAAATAACTACAATTAGGAGAACTTAGCATTAACATCATTAAGTTACAATCGAAATAATGAAAAAACTGGTATAAGTTGAGTATCATAACTAAGAAAAATTAAAATGCGCATAAATGTAAACCAAGGAAAAATTGAAACCAACATTAAAACCTTTGAGAACTTATATTTAAGAAACATTACGCAATGTTTATAAGAAATTAATAATAATTAATAGAAATTAATAATAATTAATAAGAAATTAATAATAATTAATAAGAAATTAATAAACTTAAATCAAGAATAAATTTTTGAAATTTTAAGATAATAACTTTCAAAAAAGCACTTGCTTTCCTCTACTAATCAGCATTATAATCAGCTTGTTATAAATAATTTGCAAATAAAAGGCGATAAAGGATAATCCTCTAGCACCCCTCTCCAAGCCTCATCTTAGTTCTTCACCCCTCCGATTTTCCTTCTCCGATTTTGACAGTTGAAGATTGATTAAGGATTACGCCCACTGAAGAGGGGGAGAATTCGTGTGACGAAGGAGCTCGCACACGTATCGTGGGGGTTATTTTACGATGTAGGGAAGAGGGGGCTAGAGTGACTGCTTTTTATAAATTTATTTGACAAAGCGTATGAATCATTATTTTGCATGGATCGGATATTTCGTTTAATTTGAAAGGGTTATTTTCATGTTAAATGAAACATAGTTTATTTTAGTAAATACTGTTTTTTTTCTTTTAAAAAAAGGATGTTTTTGTCAATAGCTCTATGACTAGGGACTAGAGTAGACATGTCATGGGGATACTTTGTGGACAAGTCAAAAAATTATTTAATCTATTGTTATTTATAAAAAGTAAATAAACAAAAATTAGACTTATTTCAGCTATAAGCACTGCCTTTGGTAAGTAACATAAACAATTTTTATTTTAATTAGTTTTAAAGATAATTAAACTCCATACTTGCAAAATTCTTAAATTTTAACAGCTGATTAAAGATTCAAATTCCGTAATTTTAATTTTTATATATGAGCCATCTAGAAGTGTGATGATTATCGCTTCTTTATTTTTTATTTTTATGAGAAAATAGAACCTTATGAATTTTAATTCTAAAGATTTTTTTTTTTTTTTTAAATATTAAGTTTTTAGAGCAAAATTAATTTTGGAATATCAGTGGTGTGAGTTCCAGGGCAAAAACACAACTAACTAGATTTCATAATTTAATTTTTATCTTGCTTATTAAAAGTTTTTTACGATTACATACAAGATAGTTTTATTAGCCACAATCGGGTATTTGTCATTTTTACTGTTTTCATTTTTATTTTGGATGTATTCGGATACTGTCAATTTTGTGGTTGGTCACTTTCTTTTTTTTGCTGGGTTAGATTCTCAGCAGTAAAGAAAACTGTTTTATTTACACAATTTTGGCCCCAATAATAAACGTTGGTAATTCCAAGTTTATCACAAAATGTGCATAGCTTAGGAAGTAGCTCCTGAGAAGCCTGGGCGAAATGACGTGCTTGTTGTTTATGTTTAATAAACTTTATTTATTAAATTTAGGTCTAATTTGGGGTTGTTGGTTTAAACTTTGACTTGGCAGAGAAAAAGTTTGTCTCGGATTCTAATAATTTGAACTAACTGAGTTATTAATGAATGACCTTCTTGGTATCCATCCTTGAAATTGTTGTCTATACCCACTCAATTAAGATTCCGATATTTTTTGTTTAGTTTTAATTTGGGGTAAGAGAGTGGGGATCTCATGAATCATTTTAGAAACAATTAGGATTTGGGGTTCTTAAACGTCTTTAAATTTGTAGGGACAATTGACCTAACTCTACCTTTTCTGTAAAATATGAATTCAGGTCTTGAGCTTGGTGAGAAAATTTTAAATTTTGAAAATAATTAAAGCCACAAGGTGGGGAAAAATAATTCTCTTGAAAACTTTCGACTATTTCCTGAAAAGAAGGACAATTTAAACAGTTATTAATAAATAATTTCAAAGCTGAACCTTTTATAAATTTTTGAACATTATTTAATTTCTATTTTTTATTTAATTTAGGATCTCTTGTTTGTTTCCCGAAATGTTTGTGCCAGGCTGTGAATTGAATACCAATGTCGGGCTCAAAGTTTAATATATCTGGTTTATCTTCTTGTTTATTTTGATTTATACTTAAATTTAGTGAACAAGTATTTAATTCATCTTCCAAATTATTTTAATTAGTCTCTGCATTTTCTGATACTGCAGTTAAATCCGTATAAAATTTATAACTTATTTAAATGTATAATTTCTGTAATTTAAGGACATTCAAATATTAAAAATAAAGCTCGATAATTAAATATTACATATAGAAATTAAAATTCAAATATTTAGTTTTTAATCTTATTTATATTTTTCTTTTATCTATATTTTTATATATCTTTTACTTATTTAACATCTTTTACTTATTACAATAAAACAAAATTTTACTTTTACCCAAACAATCAATAAATTATAAATAACGTGATATATAATGCAATAAAAAGATAATAATTCCTTTCAATAATTTCGATACTAATTATGATAAGGATTTTACTAGATCAGAAGTAAAATATATGTATTTAAATAAAATATGAAAACCTTAAATTTTAAATATATTTTTAATTTAAACCAAATAATATGGTAAACTATTGAACATCAATAAATAGAAATATTATCAAATATAAATGCTAATAGTACTGTAATAACCATATCATTGCATTTTAAATTATTCACAATATGAGCATGAATTCTCTTTTTAAATTTCAACTGTTATAGAAAATTTTGATAAAGAATCAATACTATTTCAGAAATAAAACAAAAAACAATGGTGAAGCAAATAAATCCATAAATAAATAAAACTTGAATAGTTAATTTGCTGATTCCATATTAAATTTACGAGACAATTTAAGAACTAACCGATTTTCGTTGAATCGAAATTTATGTAAACCTATATATTTGGAATTTATATCTTTCACACAACACCGTCAGTTGAGGAAAACTTTATTAATGGATGATAAAATCCTTGAATCGTTTTGTTTATTTAAACACATTTTCGTTCGAAAAGAAAATTCCTGACGTATTGCGTGTGACACACACTTATCGGAAACTCTAAATCCATTATTTTAACTTTTTTAGTTTATTTTATTTATTTATTTTTAAATTTGAGGATGCTTATTTTTCTTTTTCAGCACTTTAAGTAGTCAACGAGTCTTCAGTATTTAATTCCAGCTGGATTCTCGCCACAAAAAGTTTTTTTTTTTCCCAATCGGCAGTCAAATTGAAAATCCACACTTCTTTTCTATTCCAGTATTTATTGGGACATTTCATGTTTTTTTTTTAATATTAATTTTGAAATTCGCATTTTTCAGATCAAACTATCAGACGGTTGCGCTTCGATTAGTCACTTATATTCTATATTCATCTAAAAGTTTCGATTCAATATTTGGGAGAAAGTTCTTCTTCTGGCATAGCTTCTAAAAAAGTTATTAAGTTTTCATAGTATAGGGTTTTTTTCAAATTGTTAATAGGAAGAAATGATGGCGAATATCAGATAAAAGAAAGGTATTTATTAAGAATGAATGAAGATAAAATATGTACATTAAAACTACATCATCGTAGCATAAGCAGAGCGTTTGATTACGTCTGCTTGCCCAATACCTCCTAGATGGGAAGAAAGCCGAAGGACGCAAAACGATGACTCATACAGTTAGGCCCAGATTCGCTGATCACTTCTGACGATGACGGGTTTTTTTTTCTTCCGTTTCTCGACACTTTTTCGTTACTCTTCTACTAATTTTTACTTGCTACAAATTATTCTATATATTTTTTTTTTTTTGTCTAGATTAAATGTTCTTAAATTGTGCAAAAATGCTTAATTTATTTGTTTTCAGAAATGATTAACAATAAAAATAAAGCAACTCTAACAAAAATAACTGATGTGTGAATGAAAAAAATATATTTTTAAGCATTAAATACCAGTTTTATTTTATAAATTGGAAAATTTTATCTAGCTTTTTGTTTTAAAATGTATGGATTAAAAACAAAGAAATATATTTTTCAAGGGATTTTGCACATTTATTATTATTATAGTTTTGACATAAAACTAAGAAGGGATCTAATTTTTATAATACGATACTTAAATTTTTAGTAGATGATTATTTCGGATTTTAATGATTATGTTTTGCATGTTATTAGAACTAGAAATTGTATCTAAACAATGACATAAAATGAGCTTGGGAAAATTTAGAAAATCAAATGCAGTCTTCAAACAAGGTTTAGATAGAAAAAAAAACATATCAAAAGCATGATTATAATTTGTATTTTTTTCCTGTGGAAGTGTGATTGTTAGAAGTGATAAATTAAAATAAAGTAAGCAACCTTAGATAACAAATATTTTATTAAGTAGCAAATTCAAAAATCATAAATAAAAATGTAAACACAAATTTTACTGAAATATGTTAAACTTTGAGTAACATTTAAAAAAAGTATAATTTTTACCCATCACACTGATAAATTAAAATAAAGTAAGCAACCTTTGACAAATATTTTATTAAGTAGCAAATTCAAAAAATGATTAATAAAATGTAAACACAAATTTTACTGAAATATGTTAAACTTAGAGTAACATTTAAAAAAGTATAATTTTTACCCATCACAACCTTACATAATAAATATTTTATTAAGTAGCAAATTCAAAAAATGATAAATAAAATGTAAACACAAATTTTACTGAAATATGTTAAACTTTGAGTAACATTTAAAAAAGTATAATTTTTACCTATCAACTTAGATTTTTAGTGGATTTCATAAGTGTTTTTAATTTTCTTTCTTTAGCTTTTGCATGGGAGGCATAACAAATGCTATCATTTTTCAATTTACAATAGTTATTTAATAAGATGTTTACAAATTTCTTTACAATACAATGAATGACAACATCTGAAGAATGTTCATTATCACAATAATCAAAATTTAAGTGTTTCTCTTCATCATTCAATACAGCTTTGATTATGTTTAAAGAAATAATTCTCTGATTATGAACTTTTAAAAAATTTTCTTCAAATTCAGTTAATAGTTTTGAAATAATTACATAAGAGTACAAACCAATAGTTATAACTTCCTCCACAGGGTACTTTAGTCCACCACGATCTTGATGGTGAATCAAGATGTTATTTTCATGATAAAGCATTTCTTCATCTCTTGTTAACAATAACTTACAAAAAGGGCAATTTTTAAGGAATTTTAATGTTGAATGAACGGCATAACCAGCAAGGTAAACAATAACAGGCATAATTCTATTAGATTGTTGCAAATCCTCTTCTGTTACATTTATTTCAAATTTGTTATTGCATAGTAAATTACTGTTAAGAAATTCAGATTCGTTCTCAATATTGTTTAAATCTATTTTAACATAGCCAAAAACATTTGATTTTAAAATCAATGGCAAAGTAGATTGAAGCCTCAGCTTCATTTCTGATTCATATAATTGAGTTATTGATATATCATACTGGCCGCCAGCTAATTGTCTATGTTTACCGAATCTTGCTTCTAAACTATCAGTTTGAAATTTACCTGCCAGTATAAATTTTAAACCTAACTCTTCAGTGCAATAGCGACAAATTTTTTGTATGCCTTGTGTTGTTAAAGATAGAGCTAAGTGAGTTTCTGAGGTTAATCTACCAGTATCAGAAATAGCTTTGCCCCATAATGATAACCATTCAAGAAATGCGCTTAAATATCTAAAAGAAAAATCTTTTAATCTCAAGGGCTTTTGATATTCATTCCTTTCATGAAATCCTTTAGTTACTGTTCTAACATTCATAATATCCCACCAATTTACAAAAATTTCTATATATTCTGCTGTTGATATTAGATCTAAAATATTACATTTTTCCTTAAGTGAATTTATAGCTCCTATTAACTGTCTATTGAATATATTTAAAGCAAGTTTTACGTTTTGTCTTTCAATGTTAGAAGGAAAAAGAGATTTTGTAATCAATGTGGGTGCATACTTAACCAAATTAGACCTTTCAAATTCGTGTAACTTACGTAAAGCTTGAAATAAAGCAGTTTTTAATGGTACATTTTTTACATTATCATTAGTGTCAATATCATTAGTAACATTTACCTGAAATTCTGGATAAAACATACAAGAATTATAATTTTTTTGATTTAGCCAATTGTTCCTAACACACTTAATTATATGAACACTATCAATAATAAAAAATAATTTTCTACTGCTATCAAATGGGTGTGGATATTCAACCTGAACTTTAGGAGGTGTTGAAAATTTGGACATTGCCTTGCGGTTTATAGAATTATTGTCACTTATGACACAAAATGTATGAAAACCTATAGTTTCAAGACCAATTAATGTCTTTTTAATAAACTCATAGAGTGCATCAGCATTCACGGTTTTTACTGGCATTATTGCTACAACATCTTTGAAACTTGATTCCACACTCTGCACCATATAAACATACAGAGTTAGCAGCCTCAATAGAATTATATGATGCTCCTAATATATCGCCACCCTTAAAGTCAAAAAAAGGTTTTAAATGGACTTCATCTATCATAACAGTAACGGTTTTATCTGCATCAGTTAAATAATCAAATTTCTGTTTAATGTAAGATAAGAAGTTTTCCTCAGTGGATTCATTTTTAGGACTAATATCATATGACATAATCAATTTTTTTATAGTTGAATGATGCGGTAGAATAACATAACCACTGCTTCTCAAAAAATTATATGCATGAGGAGATATAGATAAAAACAATGAAGAAAAAATGAGAAAGTCTGTAGAGTATCGGTTTTGATTTTTTTGAGTAAAAAGTAAAGATAGCTGCTCTTTTAGAAAGTTAATACCTAATTTTTGACTATCTGAGCTTAAGTTTTCTAATTCTGTAAGTTGGACAGTTATAGAGTTAATAAGATTTGGAATATTATCAAACTTTAGATCATTAGACTTATTTAAATAACATAAAACATTTGAAATTTGCTGAACATTACTGATGATTAGAGGAAATGTTAAATCATGAAGTTTCTTAATCTTTACATTATCAATAAAAACACTTAAAGATAGATTTTGATCAACTATTACAGTAATATATGTGGGAACCTGATCAACAAATTTGATTTTCACAAAAGAAAAACTATTTTCAATACTTACCGGATTAAAAACATCATTTAAATCCACTAAACTAGATTTTTCTATCAGTTCAATTAGAGTATCTACTTTAAATTTTACATTATGCTGTTCATAAAGTTCTAAACTTTCAGCAAGGACGCTTTCCAACTGGCACATTTCTATTCTTTTTCTCTCTGGCTCTTCTCGAATTGGCTCATTTTTGGTCATATATTCTGGACATCCAGGAAATATAGATGGAATAGCCTCCTTTGTTAACCTTGGTTGTTCATAGGGCACAACTGTTTTCTTTCCAGTTTTTTCACAAACAAATTCCACAGCTTTCCTAATGTCATTTTCCTTGAAATGCATCTCACATACCTATAACAAAATGAATACATTATTTATATGTGCATTTAAAATAAATATTATATACTATATTCATGCATGAAAAATTAATAGATTTTTGTAGAAAAATTAAGAGATTTAAATTTCAAAATCAAATAAAAAAAAAATTTGCTTTAAGCAGTTACATTATATTACGGTCAAATAAAAATGTTTTAAAGTTTGAGCAAAAATTTAATAAAATACTAAAATTATTAATATTTTTATAAAATAAAACTCTATAAAAATAACTATATATATATATATATATAAATAGCTATATAGTTATTTTGTCATTATACACAAAATTTATTACAATAGTTTCGATATGATTGATAAGAACAACTTAATTATTACGATTAATTTATCCACAATTTAAAATAATTTACTCTAAGTAAAAATATAATAAAGAATCATAATTACATTTTTAAAAATAAAAACAAATATTACTCACTTTAGAATTCTTTGTAACTTCAAAATCTCTTGGTATGGCGGCAAGCCATTTCTTACGTAATTCTTCATCTTTGGGAAATCCGAAAACAGATACTTTTGTACCATCAACTTTGTAATTTCCTCTACAGTTTGGTACACAACATTTAAATACCATTATTCATAACACTAAGAATTAAATTAATGCTGAAATTTATAACATTTGTAGAATAAATATAAATTTTACGAAGAACGTTTACATCATAACACCGACGGTTGTTTACAAATTCTAATCAAAAATATTCGCCAATTGGCTGAATGCGTACACAGGTTACAATACTTCAGAATATCGCCAATGGCTCGTTTGATCAGATTCGGATTTTTTCGAAAAAATAGCTACCCTGACTGGTTTTCATCTGGGCCTAACTCTACTACGTCATCATCGCCTATAGTAACCCGTTGTGGGGCTTGATTCCTCTAGCAGGTATTGGCTTGCCTCCGTATCCCTCGTGCAACTGCCTGAGGATTAGAGATGGCCAATATTTTCTGGAACAGGTATTTGTCACCTGTTATTTAATCGTACCTGTTATAAAAATAACAGGTTACTTCCAAAGGCCTGTTCTAAAATACTAGTCAAAAATTGTCATTCAATTATCTTGCAGAAAATTTATTGCTTGGCCACCGTAAGCGCACATATATTGTAAAAACGAAGAATGGCAACAGAGGTTATGTTTTAGTTTCAGTTTCGATTTCGTGATGTAAACATTATTATTTTGTAGAACGTTTATACGATTTGTTCGTGAATGTAGTAAGTTACAAGTGTACTTATATTACCAATAAATATTGTTTTTGTTTTCTATGAAGACTTTATCAATGTTAATTCAACAACATTCGAAGCCATAACAAACGTTATATAAAGATAGCCTGTTATTTTATCACAGGCTAGTATTTCGGAACAGGCAGTATTTTGTCACAGGCTAGTATTTTGGAACAGGCGATATTTTGTTACAGCCTAGTATTTTGGAACAGCCGATATTTTGTCACAGGCTAGTATTTTGGAACAGGCGATATTTTGTCACAGGCTAGTATTTTGGAACAGGCAGTATTTTGAACCGATGGTATTTCGCCACAGGCTAGTATTTTGGAACAGGTGAAGCAGGTTAGTATTTTTGAACAAATTTGTATTCAGGAATAGGTAAGAATTTTGTGATAGCTTTGCTTACTATTTTGCAGGTTAAGTTTATTTATAGGAATGTCGGGTAAGCGGTGACCTGTCCCCCTGCTCTTTTGATGCTCGGGCATATGGGGGGGGGGCGGTTGGTAATAATTGCATTTTTTTTTGTTTTAATTTTTTTTCTGCGATGCAAAAAGTAGAAGCATTTAAATATTTTTCCTAATTTTTTGATATTGTAAAATAGAAAAAAATTTCCTACAAAATAAGAGTCTTATTGTCTCATTTTTTCTCTCCTTAGTCTTTCTCTCTCTCTCTCTTTTTCACCTATTTTTTCTTTCTTTTTTCAAGGCAATAAATATTTTAACTTTTTATTTCCTTATAAGATGGATGTGTTAAAATTGTTATAACTATATTTAGTATGCGAATTCAAGCTATATTTAAGCACTTTATTTTCTTTGTAGGAAATCTATATTATCAAACACTATATTTTCCGCCCAATCTTTATCCTTTTTTATATCTTCTACTTTAAAATGCTCCGGGATGTTTCCCAGACCGTCGCCAAAAGCCCATTGTGCAGCTCTAGTGCGACGTAAATTAACAATAACAACAACTTTAAAATGCTGAACTTATGACGAAGCATGAAGGGTAGTACAATAGTACTGAGAAGATGAAGGGTAGTAGAATAATATGTAAATATTTTTTTAAGCAAAATATTTTATGAATGTGATTTAATAATGAAGCTTAGTTATAAAGTTTTAGGGGTCATTAAAGTTATATATTTTATACATTTAATGAAAAATTCAGGATTTTTTGTTTGAAATAGTGAATTGCCTAGTATAGGGTAACTACGGCCTATATTTACATAAAAATGCTCCAATTTTTTTTATTGTCTCTTTTTTCCGCCTACTGTATCTACTGTAATAATTACAATCGTCATTTGGGGGACATCTAATCAAGTAGTTTACTTTGAGAATCCAGACAACTCTTTACGCCATTGGTCCCCTAACTTTCGGACCACCACCCTTGCTTTCGCTGCTATCGGCGGCTTCCTTTTCGAGGTCGAGATCGACCGTGACCTTCGAGGTTACGAATTGACTCTCTCCATGTCTTTGCATGAAAGCGTGTCCTTTACTTCCCTCCTCGTAGTTACTTGTAATAATTTAATCAGTGTTCTATGTGAAGAGCGATTTGAAATTGAGTTGAATTTCATCCACTCGCATAGAAATAGATGTCTCTCTGCCATTGCCTATTATTTTGTTGCTTAAAAGATTCATTTACTTTGAATTTTTGAAGAAAATAAATAATATATTTTTAAATGATAATATTCTGCAGGAATGGAAAAAGTCTATTACAGTTAATTTGGCAAATTTCTTTTTTTTCTTGTTTTGAATTTTCTTTTGACGTTAAAATTACCATTAAGGCTACATAGTATGTGATATTTTGATATTAATGTGATAATTGTTTTGAAAGAAAAATATTATTTAAATAATCCAAGAAAAGTTAAGAATTGTTAAAAAGATTTGTTTCTTTAAAAATTATGCTTAATTCGTATACTGGTGTTTATTTTGAATATTTACTTTAAAAAAATGTTTAAAAGTCTGGGATTATGCTCTATTTATATTTAATTAGTTAAATGTTTTATCTGGTGCAAATTGGTAAATCTCAATCAATTACATTTTAGTATAAATACTTTTTTAGCCTAAAACTATCAAAGGATGTTATTCGAACTATTTAAAAAGTTGCGACAAGGTTGCACTGCATGTAGTTAGATAATTTTTAGGTATTAGGTTATATTTAATTTCATTTTTGTCAACTTAAAATTCTAGAAGACAACTAAGCCCTATTTCTTTTCTTTATATAAAATGAAAAAATGCTGGTTATTTTCTCCCATATACAGAATATAATGTGCTATTCCTAAATTGTTTTTATTTAAAAATAATAATACACTATGTTGTATTTTAAATTCAGAATTTTTTTTTTTTTAAATTTCTAATTTATCTCAATATTAAAGTTCCATTTTTTTTCCTCTCGTAGAAATGAAAAGATTCTGGTTATATCGTCAAACAAAATGTAATAGTGAACTCCTATATCTTTTTTTTTAGAAACAAGTAATAAATCTGTTTCTAAATTAATACTTGTAAAAAAGCGGCAAATTTTGTAAAAAAAAAAATTTCTGCTTCACTCATTTCTCCTAAAATGCAATTAAAAGAACTATATTTTGTAACAAAAATTATTGTATCTATTATTATTCATTATATTTGATTACACTAACGAAAATGCTTTTCAAGTGTTTTTAACCAAATTAAACTACCTGATCTTAAGTATAATCACAAAAAGAAAAATATTTATATACATAAAAAAGGACGAAATATAATTTTTTCACCGAGCCTAAACAGTAGAGAATAAAAGAGAAATTAATGTGTAACTTCTTTCTTTTTGCTTAAAAAAGAACTAGAACAAACTTCGCGATATTTTCTTACTCTTAGAAAGAAAAATATGTATTTCCTAATTTTGTCAAATTAATAGAAATATATGTATCTGCTACAAAAATACTTGTCATTCTAAACTACATTTCTGGCTGCGGTCAGTGTGCGGGTGGGTGATCACTTGGATCAGTGTGCGTAGGGAACGGGGTGTGCGGTATTGGTCCTCATTAAACTGTTCTACTGTAAAGCGCTCGACTTCGCGTGCAGGTCGTTGGGCTACCGAAGCAGAGGTGACACCCCCTCTGCAGAGGATCAAAATTGTAATGGCTTGTTTTCGGATCATTTTCAGGGATGTTTCTCAGACTATCGCCTATAGCCCATTGTGCCGCTCTAGTGCAGCGTAAATTAACTACAACAACAACAATTAAATTATCTTTCAAATGTAAAAAAGTTGAAATTTTTTTCTTTAGACCTGTTATTTTGGAACAGGTATTTGCAACAGGTATTATTTTGTATTGTAACAGCTGGAACCTGTTATTCGAAAATACCTACTATTGCCCATCACTACTGAGGATCGGACAATGCGCATGCGCGCAGAGGAGGGGAGCTGCTAGAGTTACCCGACACCTCCCTTCCTTCTCCCTTCCTCTGAGTCTTCCTGAAGACAAATCAAATTAGTATTAACAAACACATCATATTTATTATATTACAGAACTTACTAACACATACTTAAAAATTTACCAACACAAACATTAATACACATAAAAATTAACATAAAATTACTTGTATGACAAAAATATAGCAAAATTCAATCAATAACTGCGTAAAAAGAGAAAACAATTGTTTACTTTTCGTTTAACAATTAAATTTTAGCTGCCCCCCCCCCCAAAAAAAAACTAGTAATAGTTTAAAACAAAATTTATAGCATTCATAAATGAATTAGTTACGTATGAATTATCACTTCACAGACAATAATCTTATGTTAATGATTTAAGCATTTTCAAATATACCATAGAACAGTTTTACTTAACATTAAACCACAACTCAGGTTAAAGAAAATAAATTTTTAACTCAAGTCATATTAATAGATATCAAAATAAACATAAAAAAAGGGTACTTATATAAACTCGCAAGGTACGTATATCGCACTTTTTGAAATTAACGGTAAAATTTTGCTTCTTCTAGAGTAGTCATAACTGCATTCAGGTGTTTGAGATGAGTATCCCAGTCATCAGAGTAAATCGTTATGTCGTCTATGTAAGATTCGGCATAGTCTCGGTGTTTTGAGAGTACCTTGTTCATAGTTCTTTGGAAAGTAGCAGCTGCGTTACCTAGTCCAAATGGTAGAACAACGAAAGCATACTGTCCTCGGTGAGTTACAAATGATGTCAGGTCTTGGCAAGCAGGGTTAAGCTTCAATTGCCAATAACCTTTCAGTAGGTCTATTAAAGTGATGTACTTGGCTTTAGACACTTGGTAAATCTAATCAGTAGAATTTTTCATTGGAAATGAATCTATTCCAGTCTGTGCATTCAAATATCGGTAATCAACACACAAACGAACCGATCCGTCTTTCTTCGAGACACATACTACCGAATGCACATACTCACTTTCGGATGGTACTATCAGTCCAAGTTGTAGTAGTTCCTCTATTTGGCGATCAACTTCTTCCTTCAAAGCTTCTGGAATCCTAAAAGGTTTTTGTTTCTTAGGAGCACTTCCTAGTTTTAATTTAATGTTATGTTCTCCAACATTTGCGATTCGTGGAACACCAGACCTAAGGTTGGAATGTTTTCAAAGAATTTTTAGTATGTCCGTTCTCTTATCTGGATCTAGATGCTTTAGGTCTACATCAATGACTGGATCGGGATTTACTAGAGCAATCCTCGGGACGTTTCCTATGTCACTAAAGTCTATATCAGCATCGTAAATAACTCCTACGTTATTTGTTGATGCTTTGAATTCTCTTATTTTATTAGCGTGAACATGTTTGATGTCGTCGTCGGGAAGTTGCACTAAGTAGCTCTACGTAGATTATCTTTTAATTATAGTTGCAGGACCTTTCCATCTGGCATAAACTTTGTTATCACTATCTGGAATTAAAACAACAACAAGGTCTCCTTCGTTAAACTCTTTATGTCGAATTCTTTGATTTCGATAACAAGCGTACGCTGCTGTTTCCCAGCAATTGCTTGCTAGTACATTGAAGCGTCATTAAAAGTTAAGAAATGGCTTATATCATACATAATTGCTGAAAGTGGATTATTGTATTAAAACAGCAAAAAGGCTTATGACGTTAGCAATTCACGAAGCTGGCTAATACATTAAATTATCAATACAATATCAAAGAGGGTTACATCATTTATAATTCCTATGAACGGGTAAATACATTAAAACATCAAAAAGACACACATATCATTAGCAATTCCCGAAGCATGCTGCTACATGGAAACGCAAATAAAACTTAAAAATGGCTTATACCATTTATAATTGCTGTAGCGGATATTAAAATGCTTATAACATTAGCAATTCTTGTAGCGGGCAAGTACATTAAAACATCAATACAATATCAAAGAGGGTTACATAAGTTATAGGTTATAATTCATTTCGTAGAAAACTATTTAATGTAACAAAAACATTTCTTAGATTTTTGTTTTCTTTAATTAGATTACATCATTTAATGAGCCGTTGACTGCACACATTGATGAACTCCATAGAACAAAAAAAAAAAAAAGAGAATAAAATGCGATCTAAAATTTAAGTTGTTTCTTAAAATTCTTTACATGAGATAATTTATTTTACCATTAAGAATTGCTACTCTTTATTATTTGGAGAAATTTATCTAAATATAAAAAGCTATGTCTAAATTTTCATACTTCTACGAGTAACGGTTCGTATAAGAATAGTCCTTTATGTCTGATAAAATATTTCCGAACCAACTGAGACTTGTAGACATCTTGAATTGGTTGCATCATGAATATGAAAAAAAATGAGCAAAATTATCTGATACACAATATTAATTTGGTAAAAAAGATATTTCACTATGACGTGGTACAACATTATAAATAAGTAAATATTTATTACGTTCATTTCATAAGCATTGTAATATTGATTGAAAAAAAAATTCTGAAAATAGTTTTAAGAATTCAAATTGAAAGATAATTACAAAATAACTATAACCTGCTAATGTTGAGGAAATCATACCACTTTTCACGCATCAATTTTTATAATTCAAAAATAATTAACACATTCGAAACATTTCACATATTTTACATTTATTATATTACATTCGAAATAGTTTAATAATAAAATACGCCTACTTATATTATTTTTTTGGTTATCGTATAAGTGCAGTAAGTACTGAATATTATTATTATTATTTATTTATTTATTTATTTTTTGCTAATGGTACGATTTAGAATACGGGATTCGTGCTCCCTTATATGTACAAGCCTCAAAACTATTGTGAATTTATGATTAAGAAAAAAAGTTAAGTAATATATATATATATATATATATATAACAGTTGTTTAACAGCATAATACGAAATGTGATCTTAAATTTACAAGCAGAGTTAAAATGTTATAAGCTTATAAAGTTTTAATGGAACAAAATGGTACAAATTATAAAGTTCATGCGTGACTTTATTAAGGGCTGCATATGTTTTTGGGATGTATATACAAATTTCTTCTTAACTTTTAGTAATTCTTTTGATTGAAACCTCTGACATAAAAGGTATTGAGACATGTGGTTATATTGCTAATTGACAATTATTACTTCATAAATTGACTAATTAGAAGGCTTTTCACTTAGTTTTTCATCACATTTTTTTTTCTTCCTGAGAGTAAGAAAAATAAATTTCATCATGAGGATTTAAATAAACTGAAATAATTCCGTTTCTTTATTCAGCCCTCAAAAGGTCAGTT
This sequence comes from Parasteatoda tepidariorum, assembly GCF_982258835.1. NCBI lineage: Eukaryota > Metazoa > Arthropoda > Arachnida > Araneae > Theridiidae > Parasteatoda > Parasteatoda tepidariorum. Next base: position 8,899,196 of record NC_141758.1, on the reverse strand, counting down.
TAATTAAATTTCAGATCCACCAGAACAGTTAAATCTTGTTAAGCAGAGTTCTCAATTGTTGTAGCGCTCAATTGTTATGCTATGCTGTCTCAATTGATGTAATGTTGTCTCAATTGTTGTATACATTACAAGTCTCTATTGCGTGGTAGGAAATTTAGTAAAGGATAAAAGGCACCTTATAAATATTTCTCAGCCATTTGTAGTAAGGTTTAAATGACCCGTTCAATAGTTGTCCTCCTAAATCATGCTATGCACCGTTTTAAGACTGCTCATGAACGATGTACAATTTAGTCTACTCTGCAACGTTTTAAACAAAGTGTCATTGAAAGCTCCAAGAAATATTCAAAAACAAGTAAAACATTACATAATAAGCTGCTAAATATTTGTATTTTATAATATTTATGATGTATTATTCATCTGTACATTACTTTAGTTCTGCGCTGTCTAATCACAGTCTGCTCAAAATTTGCATTGAAAATTTAAAGAAAAAAAAATCTTTTGACTTAAAGATTTAACACGAGTAGACAGCGAAATTACTGTTGTGCATGAATGTCCGATAAAAAAAAAGCTTCCTAATTTATCCACTAGATTTGTCTTAATACAATTATTTTTTTAAAAAAATCAATATTTGTAAGATTTTGAAAAGCTACGATGTAAGAGCTTTTCCTCAAGTATTTTGAAAGTAATGTTTATAGATGCAAGTAGTAGTTATATCAAAGAAAGCTAAAATAGGATTTAGTAGCACTTAATTTCAAAACTTGTAATAATATTGTTCTTGTAAAAAGGTGATAATGAGGGCTGTGTAAGCAAAAAGTCATTTACATATCAGGTTTTGAGCTCGACCATACGCTGTAAGTGATTTCCATTATCAAAGTAAAAATAGCTACTGCCCAGCCTACCCCAAGAATAAGAAAAACACCATTTAAATCTGATAAGTCTAAAGGTAAGACAGGTGTACTCTGAGAATAATTACTGTTCAAATTTCTCACTAATAAGAATTTAAAAATTTCATCTTCCGAGATTTTTTTATATATGCCGCCACTTAAAATTCGGAGTAGAATTTTATTGAAGCGCTCTTTGCAGCAAAAACCTTTTCTGATGGCAACACCTGAAAGAAAATTTCCAAAAACATCTTTCGAATAAAAGTACATTTCTGGCGGCCCCAAAAATACTTGAAATAGAATGGGTGCCCCGAGTATTGCTACGTGTTCCGGAACAATGTGGCTGATATTAGAATAGTAGTACCATTTATTCTTTTGAATGTATTCCCCTAATCCTTTCAAATGAGGTACAATGCTTTGCGACAAATAATTTGCTTCATAGGTACCTCCAGCTGCTAGACACTCCATTTTCCCTTTTCTGACTTCGGTGTAGAGATCTTTGAAATCTTTTATTTGTTTCATTTTGATTGGGGATGTCAAAAACGATAGCAGGACAGAGCTGTAACCCAGAATCAGAACATATGAATAAAGGAGCCAAATTCCAAGTGGTATCCGCCTGGACATTGAACGAGGGTTGTAGCTTATTCCTTGTCCAAAAGAAGAACCCCACAAATTGAAGAAAACCGAAATAATGGAATCTTTCGGCGAAATCAAAGCTCGAAATAGCACTGTCACAATGAGGAGTACGGCGAAGAATAAAATCCACGTGAGTCCGCTGAAAGGATACGCGAATGCTGTTGTTTTTTGCGAGAATGAAGCGTGATTCATCAGGAATGTTTTTTCAAGATTGTAGTAGGGTACGCTGAAATCTGCAACAGATGACCTCTCTTCTGTAATACTTATAGTGCTGAATGCCATGTCCACTTCCTTTCTTGCGACCATTCCAACGATTCCAGTCCAGTTTCCGAATGCATCCATGGAACCGTACGAATTGTCTGAGGGAACAAAAATATCATATTCGAAATTTAGTGCATGCGACAATAGTTTTATAAGTTCACTATCAAAACCCGAGATAATGGTTGTGTTGTTGATTTTTTCAATGTCTATGGCTCTGCTAGCGGGTAGAACTGCTATTTTAAGTTTAGTTGGAAAATATGCCTTCATTTTTTACAAAATCCTTTTAGGTTTAATTTTAGATCAAGTTCTTTAAGTTAAGCAAGTTATTGATGTCTAAAAATGTGTAAAAATGTTGCGTTGTTAAGAAAAGTTCACAGTTCTTCATAAGATGAATGAATTCTTCATAGAAATTTTCTTCAGAAACTAGTGTGAATATTTTGGGATTGTATAAAAAGCTTCGTGTTGATTCTCATGCTTGAAATTAGCCTTGATTTATTGAGTCAAGTCAGTTCTTCAGAGCTAACAGAGAAAAAAAAAAGAATCTGAATTAACAAGACTAATCTTCATAAAAAAAACCTAGTTTCTTGTATTATAGATGATTATTTTGAAAGATTTATTAAATTCTAATTAGTTTTGATTTTTCCAGTCTAGATAAAAATCATTATTAATACTCACTATTATATTAAATGCTCAAATTATTTGCACGCAAGTGAGTCCGAGAAAGTTTCCTGGATGAAATTTGAATAGTTAACATTTGAATGAATTGTTTGATATTTAAGAAAGGAATTAACAGGAAAGTGTGGAATGCAAAATGGAATGTTGAGTTTTTACTCTTGTTTCTGAGCTTTAATGAATGGATATTTCCTCATAAAATAATAAATGCAGGCTTTTACAGGCAGTTTTTTATAAGAGAAAACAAGTAAAGCTAATTGAATGACAGGCAAGATCCAGTTTTTGCGTCTCATGCTCTACTAATATTTTGTTATTCATGAATTTCCTTTTCTGTAAAATTCTAGTTTCTACGCAAACATAATTTTAGTATCTAGGTACGATGTTTGTTCTTAATAGTTAAACCCTTAATAATTTATATATCCATAAGAAAAATTTCTTGAAATAGTTAGAATGCATATGATATTAAATAAAACTTTTGTGGTAATTTTCCTCCCACCTTTTTGTCTGTATTATTGTGTATTATTGAAAGGAAGATAATGTGCATGTTTTTATTTGATGATAATATTGGGTGCAACTAAATGTAAAATGCTAATTATTATGCTTCAGGACCATGAAAAATATTTTATTATTGATTTTTTATTTATTAAATCTATTAACTAAACAAGATTAAACCTATTTAACTAAATGAGGGTTTAGTTTTTTATCTTTAAAGATAGCTACGTTATTAAAAATTGTAAGTGTTCGATTTTTCTCAATTTGTTGTTGTACCGATACAGAAAAGTTTCGCAGCATCGTAGATTTCACGTATATGTTCTTTTTTTTTAAATATTTTTAAAGACTTAAACTACACAACTTAACATTTAAGTTAAATTATATGTTTTTCATAGTTAAATAGAAATTTCTCTCTTAAAAAAAATTCTCAAATAAAGAGTGTTTTTCGTCTAGAAATTTCAAAGCTTTTGCATGTTTTTACAAAAATAAAATCAGAATAAATAACTTACTTAAGAGTAGCTCATTTCGAAATGCGATATCTTTACGTTTACCGTCAGGGTTTCAAACATTCTCTTGAGATTTTTTAAATTTATTTTTGCTATTGTAAATATATTATAGTATACATATTTTCTAGGTACGTTTTAGGTAGGTTGGTTTTGCAGGTACTTATATTGTATATATATACTTGCAAAAATTACGAATTTCGACTTATTTTCTAGAATAAAAACTCATTGTTAAATGTAATGAATATTAGTATTGAACAATAGTAATGAATAATTGTAATGAATTATAATAAAGAAAACACTTAATATTGAAAGAGAAAAACAAAAACAGGAGTTGTTGAAATAATAAAAAAAAAACTTCTATACTAACACATTTCTTATTTCTCCAGAAGCATTTTGAAACTTTAGAAAATTTTACATAATACAATTTCTCATGCATATCAATAAAGTTTAAAGCATTTAAAACTTTGAGGGGACTGCAATAAATTAAGAACAAAAAACAAATTTCGTGAATATTCTATATCAAAAACTATGGCGATAAACTTGTAACGTAAATCTATTACTTTGGTTAAAATCTGCAACAATGCACAAAATGTCGTAAATCTAGCTTAAATATTCATGGAGACTTGGACATTTTTTTAGATTAATTATTTTTCTTTGCATTTTCTAACTATAACAGCAAATATATTCAATAAAATTTAAAAAAGAACGTTCTATAATTTTTCGATAATAATATAAATATTATTATAAAATTTAAAAAAAATAAAAGTGGCGCAAGATATAAGTGTTTAAAGTAATCCTTTTATACGGTGCAAGCACAAAAAACATTAAAAAAAATTTTTTTCTTCATGCATTTATTTTAAACTCTATTTGGAAACTTCTGAAAAGAAACCGACTTGGATATCTTAAAAATGTAAAAAGGTCTTAGTAGTTATCTAAGTAGTTTAGGAAAATTTAAAGAAAGCTTTTAGTGGTAAGGGGCTTTCCTCAAATTATATTTTGATCAATCAATCAGATTTATTAAAAATGGCTTAGACATTACATAGAATCTTTCCCGATTAAATTATTTCATGTGTTTTATTTCCTAATATCATCTCATTTTGTTCCGTATCATCATTTCAGGGCATTATGATTTGTAATTAAAGTTCGTTATATAATAAAAAATAAAATTTACTATGTATAATAAATTTATTATATATAATAGTTATATATAACAGTTGTATATAACAATTTTATAAATGATGGAAAACCCCTTAGCAGAAAAGAAAAGAGAAAAAGTACGAAAACTATTTTAAATATTTTTAAAAACTTATGACATTTTCAAGATGTTCAAATAGGTTGTTCTTTATTTTATTAAATATGATTAAAAAAATGAAAAAATTATGAAAACATTTTTATTTAAATGTTTGCCGCGGAAGCGCAGTATGAAATAATTCCTTTAAACACTTATATGTTGCGTAATTTTTAATTAATCTTTTTCAAATTTTAAAATGATATTTTTATAATTCATTAAAAAATTTTCAAAAAACGATTTTTCAATTTCATTGAATATTTCTATAGTTATAGTAAGAAAATGCAAGTCAAAATAATTAGTTTTAAAAAAATGCCCATATCTCCATGAGTATTTAAGATAAGTTTACGAAATTGTTCGGTTATTATATTCAGTTATGGAATATAACAACCAAATTTAATTAGAAGATTATTATCGATATATTTTTAACATAGTAGGCTTAAAAATTTTTTTTGTTTCTAATTTATTGTCGATCCCTGAAATTTTCAAAAGCTTTAATTTTTATAGACATGTAGGGGAGAGTCGGGTACCCCCGCCCACAGTCAATTTCATATGTATAGAATATTTTTTCAAGTCAATGGGCCATCGGGCATTATTAAAAAAAGATTATTTTCAAAGTTTCAATTAATTATGCAGCTCTTAACATGGTAAGCAATAGTTTTGAAAATATGTTGAATACGGTAGTCATGAAATTAAGAAAAATTGGTTTAATGTTTCGATTAAACTTCATTTTAATACTAAAAAAATAATTTTATCTTACATACAGCATTAAAGTATGTAGTCTTAAGTTTAATTTGTACGAAGAAAGAAGTTTATGTGTGAAAAATTGTTCGAGTCATTACAAATTTACAAAAAAATTGGATTTCGGGTAGCCCCGCTCACATGAATGTCGGGTATCACAGCCCAATTTTATTTCGTCGATAAATGTACGGTTGCAAAGATTATTATTTTATTGCTTCAAATTTGAATGTTATATGCATTTTTAACAACAAATATTGTTGTTATTAAATTATAGAATTCACTAAAAGTATGTTAATATGTAATAAATAAAACAATTTTGTGATAAAAATGATAAATAAGGTTTATCTATTGTCAATATATACAGTCAAAAAACATAATTTTTGTAACTGGGCGGAGCGACCCGATACATTTTGAAAAGAGCTAAAAAAAATGTTTTTTTAAATTTCCATTTTTTTAAGTTAAACTATTCCTTTTTTGGTTTATTCTTATTGCATTATTTAATTAGATGGTAAAACAATAGAGACATACAAAAATATTGATTATTACTCAGTATTATACAGAAATATAAGCAATACTCCTTAAGTGGGCGGGGCTACCCGACTCTCTCCTATAGGAAATCGCATGATATAAACACTTCTGAAATTTTTTAATTTTTTCTCTAAGTATTTCTTGAGAAATATGAAAAAAATTTAAGAAGTATAGAAGTATTTTCATTATTTTGTACTTACCCCCGTATAACACTGATGATAATATATACTTACTTAAATATTTTACTTATTGTTTGCTGTATTGATTAATCATTATGCTTTTTTTCTTTCAAAAATAAGGTATACAGGGGAAGCTTTTAGTCATTAGACTGATCAAACCCTTTTTTAAAATTTTTGCACATAATTATACGTTTAATTTCTCTTAAGATAAAAATAGTTTTTAATGCATTTTTATTATTTTGTTTAATAAGTATCGAGTAAATTATAACTTTTTTATACCAATACGTATATCATTTTAAACTATCTAATTTAAAATGACACAAATACAAACTTTGAAAGAAATCGGTAAAATGGTTTCTCAAAAATAAATTTAAAAATGAGAACTTTTTAAAAATTTATAACTCAGAAGCTATTCAGCCGATTTCGCACAAATTTTGTATTTTTGTCATTTGAAATGGCTTAAAAATTGCTATAACTTATAATTTAATATTTTTCGACCCTTATTAAAAAAGTGATAAAAATAATAAAAAAACTATTAACATTTTTGCTTTCGTTGGCTTAAACCTATAAGTGTATGCAAAAATTTTTCGAATAATTTAAAATATTTTTGAGGTATGGGAAACGCATAAAAAGTGAAATTAGCAATAAGGGATCGAAACTGCCGAAGCTATTGGCACCATATTTTCCAGATTGCTGTTTCTTCCTCTATTTATAGATAGTTAAAAATTCAAATCCGTTTAAAAAAGGTAGATTTATTCAGAGAAAGTACGCTTCGTAGCTTAATTAATAATTAACCCTGATTGATCAGCATTTTTGAGATCACTCGTTTAAACCATTAGTACATATTTTGTGAAAGACAGACCATTACAAAAAATTAAAAGTTATTATTTCATTGTTTAGAAATTTGAATGTGCTTCACATCTCGATATTGACTTGACCCAGTATAGAGGGAATTTTTAACCTAAGGGAATTGATATACTTATAAATTCCTTTTCAGCAAAGTCTAAAGAAATGTTACAGGCACTAATTTTGTATAACGAAATATCTAATATTTACCTGCTAGTGAAATACAAATCTAGAAAATTCCTATAAAAACGAAACTTTGAGCTGGGTTAAGAATTTGCTGACACGACTGCTGGATTATAATATAACCCTTTAAAGTTTTAGATCATTTTTTATTAAAAGTGCAAAACTTTTAATGGCTTTCTATTAGTGGTTTAATATAATTAAGGATTTCAACCATCAATAGGTAATATTTTCCATCATAAGGTGTGGGAATTTTGTTGACCCATGAAAATCAAACATCTCCTGATGGTCAACCATCATAATATTAAAGCAGCATTTCCAACATGCAATGATTGTAGTTTGCTGGAAAACCGAAACCCATGAGCATTTTATAAAAATTGGTGGAAACTGATGACCATCATATATTGTTGGACCATCAAAAATCGAACTGAAATCATCATAAACCATCAAAATATTTAGATGGGACCATCACGTATTTCGACTTGGGTAAACGGATGTATGGCCGAATGATTAAGACATCTGAGTCATGACTGCGAGATTGATACTGATAAATACTTTTTAAATCGCATTTCTTGATATTTAAAAATGAGTTATAGATTTTTTTTTAAAATTATTTTATGTGTATTTACATGAAGAAAAAAAAAAGTAAATATTTCTCTGGAAAATACAACAAATTTATTTTGAAACATCAATTAAACTTAACTTTTTTTAATGACTGTAAAACCTATTTCTTGAAGAAAAACGCAAGCAAAATAATAGTAATTTAAGTTGAATAATAATAATAAAGATATTATATGAATTTAAAATACAGGAAATACTTTTTTATTAGAAAGATTTTAATGTATATTAATTTTCTGCAATGAGAACAAAAATCTTTATTTTTATCAAAAAATAAATGAATAATTAAAGGGAAATTTTTAGTGAAGTAAAACTAGAGAAAGTTAAAGAATTCTTTTACAAAAATTTTGAAATAGGATTATTTTATTTTATTTCAGTTCGAATTACGATTTTAAAGAAAACTTATTTTTTAAAAATTATTAATTTTTTAAAAACTCCTATTTTATTAACACAGGAGTATTCAGCGTCTTACACTTTGAGACACTCTATAAGTTTAACGTTTTTTTAAAGAAAAGAATCTATTTTTATAAAATAAAATAAAAACCGAAAAGAACATAAGATCTTAATTATATTTAATTTTACAAACCTAAGATTGTATCCTCATTTTTACTTAATACAAACATCTTAGTAGTATAATGAACGGTATTAATGATTTTTTTCCCGAAATATATACTATGAATATTATACAAAAACAACACTATTTAAACAATTCTATTTATAACAATTCTAAAAAGTGAACTTTTTTTCTTCATGACTTTTCTTGTTAAGTATTTTTTTAAGCCTGGAATATTAGTAAATATCTTCTACCTAAACTTTTCAGAAAGGAAACTCTAATTTTTGACCGATTCAGCAATGCTTGAGATATATTTCGTCAAATTTCAGAATTATTTCTTAACGAAATCACGAGATTTGTAAATAAACTGGAACTCTCTAATGTATGACGAAAATGTTTACTCTACCCGAAGCCTCATCGTAGTGCATTGTGGGAGATTAGAATGACAAATCTAGGATGAAATTTGAACGATTGAAAATAAAGTTGCGAAATAAACCGACCGGGACGTATGGTGGACATGGAGTTGAGCTCGTACCAGGAAGATCCGGGGTTTAAATCTCACTTTAGGCATGGGTATAACATATCTCTCTGTTATATTTGCCTTTCCTGTGTTTTAAAGGTGACCCAGCTATATGGAGCTCTCGATAAAGTAATTATTAGAAGATCAAATATATTAGGCACACCCGTTATTATTATTTTCTGAGATAATAAAAGAAGAAATATTTCATTACCATTGACGTAATTCGTTTCTTTACAGACGTAACAAAGGTTATTTCGTCACTTTGACAAAAAGTTCGTTCGGAGCATATACCAGAAAACGGTTTGGTCAAGAAAAAAAAAGAAAAAAAGGGGGGAAAGTTTCAATAAATTTGCGTATATTTATTTTTGACAGTTTAATGTCATCTTTAGCATCCCATCTTTTCCTGCATTTTTTGTCGCAGCATCAGAAAAGAAAGATCTTAGGAGGTATCAATTTTAAAAGAATTAGAGAGATCGAGAATTGCGTTACTTAATACAAAAGTATAATGCAAATTAGGAAAACATTCAATATCTTCAACATTTAATGCATCATCCCGAAATTTCAATTTTAAGAGAGTGTCGTCATTTTTTCTCGGTACCTTGGAAATAATTATGCTTGTTTCTCGCAGCGATGTGTCGAGCTCACTCAGACACAATTTTCAACATCCAATAATGTTTGAGATAATGGAGGTGCATGTTCATATATGAAAATTCTTATTTCATCTTTTAATTCGCAAAATCTTGCAATCACTTTTCTATGAGATAACCAACAGACTTACGTATGACACACATAGACATAATACAACCTGGAGACACTACATAAATGTGTCACTTTGGGTTGAAACCGGATAGTATTATAGTTTTAGCTGTTAGTCCAGTGATTCTCAACCACTGTGCAGCGGCACTTTTGTGTGCCGCTAAATTCTTAAAATGTGCCGCCAAATATTAGAAATGATACAATAAAAATTATAATGCTTTTTTTTAATTATGAGTAAAGTTTAAATTAAAGAAAAGTGCATATATATAGGGGAGAGTCGGGTAGCCCCGCCCACTGTCAATTTCATATGTATAGAATATTTTTTCAAGTCAAAGGGCCATCGGACATTAATTGTTATATTACAAAAAGATTGTTTTCAAAGTTTCAAGTATTTATGCAGCTGGAAACATGGTAAACAATAGTTTTGAAAATATGTTGAATACAGTAGTCATGAACTTAAGAAAAATTGGTTGAATGTTTCGATTAAACTTCATTTTAATACTAAAAAAATATTTTTTTTCTATACTTACAGCATTAAAGTATGTAGTCTTAAGTTTAATTTTCACAAAGAAAGAAGTTTGTATGTAAAAAATTGCTCGAGTAATTACAAATTTACAAAAAAATTGGATTTCGGGTAGCCCCGCTCACATGAATGTCGGGTATCACCGCCCAATTTTATTTCGTCGATAAATGTACGGTTTCAAAGATTATTATTTTATTGCTTCAAATTTGAATGTTATATGCATTTTTAACAACAAATATATGTTTTAATATTATATGAAACATAAATTTATAAATTTAAAAATGAAAAATTAAATATTTTTAAAATGTAATTGATGTATCCAAATTAAATTTAATATCAAGAAATCATAAATATTATGATAAGCTATTTGCTTACTTATTTATTTTCACTTATTTGTGAACGAATCAATCTACAGAAGCATTTGAATGCAATCAAAATACAAAGTGAATTTGTAATTTTATAAGAAGTATTTTATACTAAGTTTATAAGAAGAGATCAACCAAATAAGTTTATATTGAAAAACAACTATTGTTATTAATTATTGTTACTTAAATTAAATTATTTTCGTTAAATATTTAATATAAACATATATTAATATTATAATATATTAATATAGATTAATAATGATAAAAAGTATGACATTTGTTTTTATTAAATGATAGAATTCACTAAAAGTATATAAATATGTAATGAATAAAATAATTTTGTGATAAAAATGATAAATGAGGTTTATCTATTGTCAATACATTGGTCATTCTCATTTACACCTGAAAAATAGCCGAAAAACACAATTTTTGTAACTGGGCGGGGCTACCCGACACATTTTGAAAAGAGCTGAAAAACATGTTTTTTTAAATTTCTATTTTTTTAAGTTTAACTATTCTTTTTTTGGTTTATTCTTTTTGCATTATTTAATTAGATGATAAAACAATAGAAACATACAAAAATGTTGATTATTACTCAGTATTATACAGAAATATAAGCAATACTCCTTAAGTGAGCGGGGCTACCCGACTCTCCCCTATATAAATACTTTTTATTATTTTTCCACGCTTTAACCGCGTGAAAATCTTTGTCGACGATTGTCTTGTCTCTGATAATAAGAGGGTTGTCTTAAAATAAGATGGTTGTTTAAATTGTATGTGACGCACAAATTTAAAAAATGTTGTAAGAGCTAATCACTAAAGTAAGCTATGCAATTAATAAACAAATTAACGAAGGATAACTAAGAAAACAAAGATATAAAAAACAAATTAACAAAGAATAACTAACAAAAATTAAGCTAACAATTAATAATTAGCAAAAAAAACTAGTTAACAAGAAATCACAAAAAATAACAGTTAATGTAAAAAAAACTAACAGTTAATAACTATAGAAAACAAGCTAACAGTTAATAACTAGCAAAAAAAATAAATAACTGTTACTAACTAATAAAAAATGGGTCGAAAGAAATAATTAATCCCTTAATAAATGTGCTTTTGTAGTACACATTATTTTATTTCACATTCGAAATTATTATCGCAAACTATTTAACACAGTGTAAAATAGGTAATTAAACAACTTTTAATCTAATTTTTTTCATTGTGTGCCGTCAAATTTCGAAATCGTTAAAAGTGTGCCGCAACAACAAAAAAAAGGCTAAGAATGTTAATCACTCTCACCTTTCAATGTTTTCCTACATTTATAATTAATAAAATAGAAATAAAACTTTTTTGTCCGCTTCAGCTTGATACTGTGCGGTCTGCAGTTGTATGCTATAAACTGACCGTAGATGAGAACACTAACGGGTCGAGAATTACTATTTCAAAACATAATATTCTTACCATCTGTAGTCAAAAATCTTTCCATATGCCTTCCTAAAAATTCCATAAAATATCTAAATTGTAATCAAATTCAAAGTCCTCAATGTACTTAAAATCGAATTTATGAGTACACCTGTCACTACAACGAAATCCAGGATAATAATTCAAGAATAATTTTACGTTCTTATATCATGCCTAAAAACGATATTATATTGTTTGAATTTCTCTTTGGCAATACTTTTAAAGTAATTAAGAAATCGATGATAATTATAAATTCATGAATCATTATGAATGCAGCGATAAAAATAATACAACCTCCTCATACCACACTTAAAATCGATTTTATATTATTTATTGCATTTTAACTATCTTTTTTAAAGTGAATCGGAAATCCATGATTATTTTCACATAAAAATACCACCCTTTATTAGATTAATAATTTCAATTCCAGGAATAATAATAATGTTTTTATCATTCAATGCATATATAGATGAACAAGTGACACTCTTAGTACCAACATAGCGAGGAGAACTTCTAATGGATTTAGAAAGTCACCTAATTAACTATAATTAGAATAAATATTGCGGAGAATTATCATAATACAGTAATGTAATGCAGGGCATATTGTTTCATCAGCTAACTTAAGTTTGAATAAAAAAGAGAAAATTTCCTGATTTGTTAAATAGGAAGGAGATAGTCAAAAATAAATTTCAATTCAAAAGTTGGGAAAAACAACTTAAGTTTCAATGTAAATATCGCAAATTTTACTAATTGTGTTTTTAAAAAAAATTACCTTTAAATAGTAAAAAATACTTAGATATGTAAAAAACGAGTTATTTTAAAATAATTTTCTCTGTTGATTTATCTGTAATATGTGGAAAATATGTGGTTAGTGAGATTTTCATTTTGCACAGAGCTCAAAATACTTTTATAGGAAATGGATATAATGGCCTGCTTACTCAAAAAAATGCACACAACTCAAAATTCCTATTTAAAAAAAAGATTTATAATTTAAAATGCATGTTTTAAAAAATGGAAACTAATGCATGTTTAAGAAAAATGACTACAGCAGTCTATTCGAGGTTTCAAACTAATATGAACACTATTGTTTTTGTAATATTTAAAAAAAAATTCGATGATCATTTTAAGTGAACGTTCCATTGCTGTTAAATTTCCGAAAAAAAATTGCCGATAGCAAACACTGCCTGAAATGCACATTTCAGGCAGTATTGGCTTTCTAAAATACATAATTTGAGTCATGTCCATTTTCTTAAAAAACGTATTTTATGTTTTGCCCGTTTTCCAAAACGCACATTTGGCCACCGTCCATTAAAAGAAGGACGCTTTTTAAAAATAAAATACACATTTCAAGCAAATGGCCTCAATAAAAACGAGACATTTTAAAACACATTTTGAGCTACGTATATGTTTTTAAAGCACGCAAACTCTCCAAAATTAAAAGTTTATTGACCCTACATTGTATTTGGGTGCATATTGTGAATTTATAAGCCACTTCTTTAAATAAAATATTTAATAACAAATCCTTACAACGACTGATTATGCATTATAACAACATTTCAATTTGTATTATACAACATTGCAGCGAATGAATTTCAATACTACCGGTAAATATTCTAGGTTAATAAATATAAAAGAAGGGATTTCTTCAATTTTTCACCATGATTTACAAAAAAGTTTTGATAGAAAAATCTGACCAAGTGAAATGAAAATAATTGAAAAATAAGCTCTAAGATTCGTTCTTCAGTATATTGTTTCAGTAAATGTATGATTAACAGAGCAAACGAACTTTACGAAACACTTTAACACTTTACGAAAAAAAAAAGACAGATACAAAGCTGGTAGTAAGAACATTTAATTGTTAACAGTTGTTTTAGGAGAAATTCCTGACTAACACTTTGATTTCTTTATAAAAACATACATATTTACTAACAAGTCAGAGTATACTATAACTGTTAAGAAAGCAATAATAGTGACTGATTTTTTTTTACTTCTCCTGAATTAAAAATAAAAAAATAAAGCGTTTTTACTACCAGTTGTTTTATACCTTTTCCGGGTAATAAACAAGCCTACTTTCATTGGGTTTCAAAGCTGCTAAAATTTAACAAAAAATTGTTCTTTCATAATCGTCCTCTTTCTTTAAAAACTTAGTAAAGAAAATGAAGTCACAAAAATATTTTCATCAAGAGCTTTCACATTATTTAAGCAAAAAAAAAAATCAAAATCGGCCCTTCTCAGCAATGGAATAGTTGTCTTTTTTTTTTCTCCAATATAGCAAACGGAATTAAATCAAGACTTATAAAATTAGAATATTCTATTAAGACACACATGGAATTGGTACATAATTAATAAAATGACATTCGTGTATGTTTAACATTATTCTTCTGATAACAAAAATAGACCAATTTCGTACTAATATAGCATAGAACAATATTTAACATGATTCTCAGCAAAGAAAAAAAAATTGACAACTTTTTTATGAATGTAGTATAAAATGATATTTAACTTCATTCTCATCGGAAAAATAGACCAATTTTGTTACTAAAGTAGTAATAAAACACTTTGTAGCATTATTCTAAGCGAAAAAAAGCCAATTTTGCTATTAGTGTTGCATAGAATATAAATTTTGTACAAATTAAAGAAATATCTGATATGAAATCCAACTAGTAGATAATGGACGAATTGATATTTATATGAGCTATTCTTAACAATAAAATTCATAGTTCTTGTTCATAAGAATAAATATATTACGTATACGAAATGAATTGTAGAATACTATCGAACATGGAATATAATTGTTGAAATATTAGCAGTTTTTGTCCCAATTTCAACTTTGTTTAAATTTAATTTGTTACATGTAAAATTATGCTTCTCGTTAAATACAACAAATTGTTGGAAAGCTACGAATAAATTTACATTCCTAAATAAGATTCTATTATTTATGCTTGTCACCTTCATCTCATGGAACTATTAGTTGTCCATCGAACTATTAGTGGCATATGAAAGGGGAAATGTCCACTAAATAGTTATTTTATAGGAGATTCTTGTTAAGCTGGCAAACAACTTGCCAGTTATACACTTAATTGTAGCTTAGAGACCGTTCCCGCTGCATACGATTCAAGTCATCATCAAGAGAAATGGAGAAACTGATTGGCGAGTTTTTAGCAAGAGAATAGATTTCATCAATCTGTTTCTCATTGGCCCTCGCCAGTGATCGGATGAGCGTGAATCGCATGCAGTGAGAATGACCCGATATCTACCACATATGAATGGATGATATGTCGTCAAATCTATCTATTTAGTTCAACTTTAACCTCATCAAATAAATTGGTATAAAATGATAACATGTGATCAGAAAGAGAACAACAAAAGATAATATTATGGCAAGACAAATGCACGGTATTGTTCACATCACCAAACAGCAACCTTGTTTGGGTACTTCACCACCCACTACCTCAGAGGGATCACTACAGAATCGCCGCAAGGATATTGTGGGCGACGGTGGCCTGTCGTACACATAGGTTGTGCTGAAAGTGTGTCCATGTCCATTCTTCTTGCCCATCTTTTCCGCTATCTCCTGCTGAGAAGGGGTCAGCATTAAACTGCTCCTGGTACGCATGTCCGATCTGTGCTTCTTGAGGTCTGCCAAAGTGCCATGGTTTGGTGGGTAGGGAGGGTTTGTGTTAACAGTCACGTGAATTTCGACTTTTACGGACTCCGGCTGACCATGCTGGATGACAGGGGTCGAGATGGTTTGATCACAAGAATCGTCGTGTTTCGCGAACTCATTGTTCATGCTTTCGTTCAGATTGTTCAGATATTGAGTGTGCATTTCCACATCGTCTTCGTTTTGATCATAATGCGTTGCGAGTTCGTCGTCTGCGGAGTCTCGATTGTTTTTGTGCATTCCGAATGGAATGGTTTCTTTGCAGGGGATGTCTTGGATGGTGGAATCAACAACACCGGGGGAGAGAATTTGTTTTTCCGTTGTCCTCATGTCTTGCTGTAGTTTTTCTTCCTCCTGAAAATTTCAAAAATAGAAAAAATAACAATTTTAAGTCATAATTTAAAACAAAACTATTTCTTTCTAGATAAATTAGGAATATATATTAAATCATAATAAAAGTTCACAAAAATCGTAAATGGATTGATCTAATAATTGTAATATAAAAAGTTCTTAAAATGAATGTTGACTATTCACGGTACCTATTTCTTACATACAGACTGCTCCGACATTTAGCTCGTTTATATTTTGGCAGCATTAAAGGATAAAAATTTTATAAATGGTTTTTTTTATTCTCTCACACTAAAAGGATAAAAAATGAGGATTGTGCTAGAAGTTACACTGTACCCAGCGGTAGACTGACTGTTTTAAATTTCATCAACAAAGGAGGATATAGAAATTAAACAAACTGTATGCTTATTGTTTCAGTTGCAAAAATTGTATGCAGATTAAGTTTTAGAATTTAATTACAAAACTTATCAACAGATGGTGGTGTACGCTATACAGAGTTTGTTTGAAAAGAATATGAATGGCATAGGACTATAAGATAATCTGTGATATTCCGGTAGCACATGGCGTTCAATAGAATGCATGGTACCTAATTATCTGGTATAACAGTCTCCTTTCACGTTTCAAGGATTAGATTGATAGTTCTGGTCATAGATGGCTTGTACCGCCATCTATTGGCAACTTTTTTAACAGATTTCCAATTTTTTTTTTTTTGTATAAAACTCTTACAATTTAACCATATCGTTTGTTTCATTCTTCTATCATTCTTGGATGACGAGATTCAAATAAGTAAGTCCGTTGCAGGACACGGTATTTATAGAGGGTTCCATAATAAACGATCTTAATATTTAGTTTTAGATGAAAAAAAAGCGAATAGGTCAGTAGTCACAAATCAATATTCAAGTGAGAGTATGTTATATAGACAGGGATGTGTCCAGACATTTTGTGAAAGGTCCGTTTTTCGTGAAATTGTGAAATAATTACTCCCATTCTTTCAACCAGGGTCCGCTTTTATGAATTTGTGCAATAGGGTCCATTATTGCAACAAAAAAAAAAAAATACTTTTTCAAGGAGTTTTTAAATTGTAAAGACATACAATTTTCCTCGTCGACCTTACAAATTTGAAGCCATGCATACAGTAGTCGTAGTTAAATATCATGAAATGAATTAATTAAATATAAGGATGATGAAAAATGCTATAACTCTTGAAAATTGTAAGGGCGTTCGCCTATCGAGCGCAAAACTATTACTGAAATCGAAATCATAAAATTGAAATCGTAAATAGATCTGGCTATTCAAAGAAGTTAATTACATTCAACATTCTTTTTCCAATGGCAAGAACCAATAACTGCATATTTTTAAAACAAAAAATAAACAAACTTAATATATCTTTGTGTAAAGTAAACTAATCAACACTTCAAAAATCTGAAATAAAAATATCCTTGCACAAAACACATTGACAAACCAAAAATTGAATGGTCATCATAGTTATGGAAGCAAAAGGCAAAATTAAGATTCAGAATTTCTACAGACATTTGAAGAAGAAAAATTGATGTTAATTTGTTAATCGAAGCAACAACAAAAAATATAGAAATTTCTGATGATAATAATGAAGAAAATATGCTTTTGTTACAATTTGTGTTAAGTGCCTAGAACAATAGGTTTGATGTTTATGCACCCGAACTTAACAAAAACCAATTAGAGCAAACATTTGAGGAAGGCCTCGAAACTTTTAAAATAATGAGGAACATTTTTAGATTGATACGAATTCTTAGAAAATGAAAAGAAATCTGTAACAATAAATGACTTGTTTTGCTTTGAGAAGAAAGAAAACCAAGATTTCAAAATATTTTTGATAAATAAATATATTTATTTATCATTCTTTTGCATCGTAAATATATTTGTAGGCTCATAGGGTTTGTTTCATTTTTCCAGCACTTCAAACCTTCATTGTCAATCCTTGATTTTAAACATTTGTTTAAATTAATTACATAGAGTGGTGGAGGAAATCATTGTGAATCAAAAGTAAAATTGTTTATCAATAAGTTTAATATCTCTTCAAATGGTAAAAAAAAAACCTCTGTGATTTATAAAAGAAGTTGGCACACATGATTTAAATAGTAAAAATAACTATTTAAATAATTGTGAAATAATGTACCTACATAGTTGAAAAATTCACAATTGCTAATACTACCACTTTTTGAAGTTATACTTCTTATGCGACTTCCAACAAGGTTGCGTTAAACGTTTAACGCTACATTTATATTGGCCGGGAAATCACGTGGTAGGATCCAGTTTTCCCTCATTCATTTCCATATTGTTTTGGTTCTCACGAGCATAAAAGTAATAAAAGTATTGTTTTTCTATAAATATTTTTTTTATTTTGTTTTGATACACATATAATTTAATAGGGTAGTATTTTTTATTTTCAAATTTAGTGGATAACAATTGTAAAAAATGAGTGAAAACAATCCCACGAACAATGCGACGGATTTATAAGGTTATGTCAAGGTACGTCTCTTGTGAATATCAATTGATTGTTAGGTTTTCTCTTCTGAAATTACATTATGACGCATTCACATACATTATTAATACAAATACATTTTCCAGGGATGAGGCAACCACAAGCACTTCCACTGGTTCAAGAGGTCCAGGAGGGAAAAATGCACAATATTACCGTTATTACAGAGCACGGAAGCGAGCGGAGCAGGAAAAAGAGTCGTTGAATAGAACTAGTGATTCTTCTACGACTGTTGATTCTTCTACAATTAACGTCGCGGGTTCGCGAAGTTTAACTTCCTCCGCTCGGAGGGACTCCACGCACTATTTTTTTTTTACTAAGTATAATTTATTCTAATCAGTTTCAAAGTTTTTTTGGGGGGAGGAATCCAGGGAGTGATGCAATAGTTCAAGCTGCTCATTGATTGATTTTCATCAACTCTCGATCAACTGTATATTTGTTGTTTACTGTGAATGAGCGAAATGGATGGTTATTTACTTCCACAGTTGACAATCTCGCTTTAGTAAATGCCCGAAACTAGGCTTAGTTAAGTGCCATTGCCCGGTATGCCCTACATCAATGTTTTTTAAGGTCACGTGCCACTGCCCCAGTATGCATTTCACCGGTACTCCGAGCACCGATATTTCTTCTAATTCATCCTCAGAAGATATCAAAATATCGAATAAATACAATAATATCAACGAATAAACTAATATCAAATCTGATATGGCAAATATTTCGGACATTCACTAAAGCGACTTTGTGATAGTTGACATTCACCGGTGAATGTCGACATTCTCTTGATTTCCGTCATTCACGGTAACATACGGAAATAAAGTGAATAGTTTTTTCCTTATCCAGGTTTTCTTTTTGCACAAATTAAATTTAGTCGTTTTTTTTTCAGAATCTTATCATGTTTATTATTATTATATCGCAAATTTATGCTACGTAAATCTCTCACACCCCCCTCTTCCCTCTCATTCTATAAAGTTCAATTTAAATGAAAGAGCTATACGAGTTAGGTACTCCTCACCCTATGTTTAAATCGGTATTTTCAATTTTAAATGGATTATAAGAATGCTGATAGTTATTAGAATTGAGTTCAACGTCATTAGTATTGAAAAAAAAACAGGCACATGGGAAAGTGCATCCGTTAAAATTCAACTTTATTCACAAGAGACGGAAATAAAACCTAAAAAACTCATGATTTGGTGATTATTGGGAAAAATGAAAGTATTAAAAAATTCATAGCGGTTCGACGAAGTCCATCCGAGGCATGTATAAAAATAAATTGAAAAATTACAAAATATGGCAGCATCTGATGTTTTTACAATTTGCTAGTTACAGTGCAAAGTATCAAAATTTGCAAATTTTACATCTATTATAATTGTTTGTGCCAAAAGGCCCTTATAACAATAAAACATCATAAAACCAAATCAACGTTAGTACAACAAGGTTGCCCACAAACTAGAGGATATAACCAATTCATTAAATGTGAATATTTTGAATGTTAGTTGATGTTCTGACCGATTAAAAATTTCGTTATAGAAAAAAAATATAATTGTTAGGAAATTTCTTTGTAAAGAGATTCAACAAATTTAGTTTGTTAATAATTTATAAAGCAAAGTAAAGCTATTCATTAAATGTGAATATTTTGAATATTAGTTGATGTTCTGACCGATTAAAAATTTCGTTACAAGAGATTCAACAAATTTAGTTTGTTAATAATTTATAAAGCAAAGTAAAGCAATTCATTAAATGTGAATATTTTGAATGTTAGTTGATGTTCTGACCGATTAAAAATTTCGTTATAGAAAAAAAAAATTTATTGTTAGGAAATTTCTTTGTAAAGAGATTCAACAAATTTAGTTTGTTAATAATTTATAAAGCAAAGTAAAGCAATTCATTAAATGTGAATATTTTGAATGTTAGTTGATGTTCTGACCGATTAAAAATTTCGTTATAGAAAAAAAAATTGATTGTTAGGAAATGTCTTTGTAAAGAGATTCAACAAATTTAGTTTGTTAATAATTTATAAAGCAAAGTAAAGCAATTCATTAAATGTGAAGATTTTGAATGCTAGTTGATGTTCTGACCGATTAAAAATTTCGTTATAGAAAAAAAAATTTATTGTTAGGAAATTTCTTTGTAAAGAGATTCAATAAATTTAGTTTGTTAATAATTTATAAAGCAAAGTAAAGCAATTCATTAAATGTGAATATTTTGAATGTTAGTTGATGTTCTGACCGATTAAAAATTTCGTTATAGAAAAAAAAAATTAATTGTTAGGAAATTTCTTTGTAAAGAGATTCAACAAATTTAGTTTGTTAATAATTTATAAAGCAAAGTAAAGCAATTCATTAAATGTGAATATTTTGAATGTTAGTTGATGTTCTGACCGATTAAAAATTTCGTTATAGAAAAAAAAATTGATTGTTAGGAAATTTCTTTGTAAAGAGATTCAACAAATTTAGTTTGTTAATAATTTATAAAGCAAAGTAAAGCAATTCATTAAATGTGAATATTTTGAATGCTAGTTGATGTTCTGACCGATTAAAAATTTCTTTATAGAAAAAAAAAATTTATTGTTAGGAAATTTCTTTGTAAAGAGATTCAACAAATTTAGTTTGTTAATAATTTATAAAGCAAAGTACGTACTATTGCTATCACTATTTCTAACAATACTGTTACAATATGTTTTCAAAGAGCCCTTATAGTGGACTTTTTGCTGAGTTGGCAGACTGTATTTTAAAACTACTTTCACTTGATTTTCAAAATAGTTGCCATTTTTTTAAAAATAATTCATTTATGTATATGTTTACCGTGAACAACCCAGAGTGTCAACAATCACGTGGTCGTTTTGATAAATGTCCGAAATACTTGATATTAATTGATTCGTTGATATTATTATATTGATTCCATATTTTATTATCTGCTGAGGAAAGATTAGGAGAAACGTCAGCGTTCGGTTAAATGCATGCTGGGTAGTGGCACTAGACCTTAAAAAACATTGATGTAGGACATACTGGGCAGTGGTAATCTAGACCTAATGTATATTTCGAACATTTACCAAAGCGACTAGATGATTGTCAACATTCACCGGTTGGAAGTTAACCCATTTTAGTCATTCACAGTAACATATAATTATCAACAGAGATAAAAAATGAGGGGATGGGGGATAAGGGAGAAAAAGAGTGAGTATAATTCTCACCTTTTCCAGTAAATCAAACTCTAAATTTTGGTACTGCTTTAATAACCGGTTTTGATTTGGGGTCTTGATTCTTTAATAGGAGAGAAAAAACAAAAGAAGAATAAAAAAAACACAGCATTAATAGCAGTGGTAGCAATCTATATCGTCATAACAGATATTCTAGAAAGGCGCATATATTACCTCGTCTGTTCCACTCTGTTCTTGTTGCTCGTGTCTGATTCTTGCCTCTTCTCTCGCCTCTCGACGAGATATCAGTGTTTTGTCTCGTATGCTCGTCCTTCTTACAGACTGACTGCAAAATAAAGAACAGATTCATAATTCATTTGAAATAATAATTATTTAAAACATAGTTTAACACCTTAAAATGGTTTTTCGAATTTCTTTTGCCGAGGAAAATTAAAAAAGCTACAATTTGAGTGCCTTACACTTGAACCAAAATTTAAATTTAAATTATATATACCATCCTGACGTGAAGAATTATCTGGGCTTTAAAAGAGACGAATCACTTAAATATTTCAAAAATTAATTTAGCTTTTCTATAAATAGTCAGTTTGGCAACTTTTTTCCACCTAGAGTAAAATTATCAAAGTCTTATTCTTATTTCTTTCGAAAATTTTTATGAGCTTAGATAATGCAGTGTTAGGATAAGTCTCTAAAATGAAAAAATTAGATCATAAACACTTTTCAATTTCTTGAAGCTGTGGCTTTTCGTTAAATTCACAGTTTGCATTTTTTCAGAATAAACTTAGAGGGCGCTGACTAAAGGTAGGTTAAACATGATCAAACTGTTATTAAAATAGTATATAATTCTTAAAAAAGCATCATTTCATGAGATGACAGAAGAATTCGAAAAACAGCCTTATGGACCGCGTATAGCGCGTTGGTGCACACCTGATTGATACCTAACACCTATATGATTTTGTTTTGAAGACGCAAACAGTTTCTTAGAGTTAGATTTTATTGTAGAATTCAAAGTAAAATCCTTTGACAAAGAATATGGACATGTTTGCATAGAGTTGTTACTATACTGAAAAATTAAAATTTTTAGTTAGTAGCCTGTGGCCGGTAGAATCTAATGTCCTATTAGCCACTTTTTTTCTCACACCTAATGAGTCGGTGACAGACAATGATAGGCCCTTCTCATTCAATAGCTATATTTTTTTTTAAAAAATTTCTTGTTGCTTGAATCAAGTTATATATATTTTTTTTTAAATTTATATTACAAATATTCTATAGCAATGTTGTTTTGTTGTCGTCGGCCATTAAGGCAGACGGGGTGCGATTAATCTTGTTTTCCATTGGTGCTATCTATGACCAAGAATTCGACTTCTGCTACACCCATACGTCACACCCGTTTATAGGGCGAACCCATCCATACGTCATTTCGAGCCACAGAACTATCAACCTCCAATTCAGTATCCCCAGAGATATAATTTGATATGGGAGCAAGGAAGACTTTGTGACCCGACAGATTTAGAGTGCTTTACTACACGGAGAGTCTTCGATCAGCTGAATTCGAACTCCCTTTCTCACAAATGCTAGTCCAGCACCTTGTCAACCAGGCTATCCCAGCCTCACTCTACGACTATAAAAAGTTAATTCAACAATAAAAATAACATAATTATACAAAATTTAGTTAAATATACTGACTTTAAAGAGCTTTATATAAAATATTTGGGGTGGCCAAAGACATTTAATGTATACATTAAAACTTGGAAACATGTTATAAGAACTCTCCAGCCACACGATTACAAATTGATGGATTCTAAAGGATCAATGAAAATTCTGTTTTCCGGAGTATCTTTCTACATTCATTAAAAAACATTTTTAAACAGCGATGGGAAAAAGTGACCAGTACTTAAGGTTTCTACTTTTTTTTTTTGACACGTCAGAAAGCGAGTGCCTATTTTTAGAACTGTTATATATTGTTAGTAAAAAACATAATAAAATGTAATTTTTTTAAAAATATGTTCTGGGTGTGCAAGAGCCCTGTGTCTGTCAAATTCGATCGAATCGAATTTCAGCGCTGGCGAGGACCCGTTTTTAAAGTGTTAATCAATAACTGTCGTGAATAATAAATCTTCGTAATTTTTAAAAAGCTTTTTACTAATCACATTTAAAATACAGCGTGTCCCATATCCCATACACAACTTAGCAAAATTTACGTTTCAAATTAAAAATTGTGATTTTATCATAAGTTCGTAAAGTATAAGATTATATATGAAATAGAATATCGAGTGAAATACCTTTTTACATAGTAATTTTTTTTTATTTGAAAATAATTACTTACATACAAGACGCAAAATTTAAATTTCGTGTAACTTGGAACATTTTTTACAATAATTTAAACTAGAGTCGTGGTGGCTCAGGGGATAAAGTACTTGCCTTCCTATGAAGCTTCCCAGATTCAAATCTTACCTATGGCTGGTCCATATGAATTCAGCACCTAGATCGCACTGACCACTGTGGTAACGCAGCGATACCCCCAGTGGTGTATGGATCATGGGTTAGAGTACCCTTGCTGTTGGGCCAACCGTGGGAGGTTTTCGGGGGTTTTCCTCTCCGTGTAACGCAAAGGCGGGTTAGTTTCATCAAAAAGTCCTCCCCGAAGACTCTCGGAATGCTTGATCCAGGATTTCCCTTGTCTTCGAAGTTGAACTTTGGTAATCGTAAACTCAAAATTGGGTTAGCTGTTTAACGACGGTTATAAAAAAATAATAACTTAAACAAAGGAACCCACAAAAAGAAGAAAAAAAAGCATTGCATATAATGATGTCCCCGAAAATTTAGTCTCTTATGTAAGCGCTCCTACATGTTCCTACTCATGCTCCTCCCTTCTTGTCTACAAAAGTAAGCAAATGACGCGTCTCCGATAGACTTAGTATAATAACTCTTGTTGACCTAAGGAGCGCACCTTTAGTAAATAATGAATTCACACTAAACAGGCGGTCATTATTTTCATTAAAGTATGTTTTTAAAGCTCTTTCGCCAAAAGAAAATTTAAAAAAAGCCACACTTTACGTACTTTAAACTCGAAGCAAAGCCAGCAATTTGCATTAATTTTCAAACTATTTAGCTTTTTAAAATTATCTGGGTTTTGGAAGAGGCAAAAAAGCTTAGTTGCTAAATTCTTTTAGAAATCCCCAAGTTGGCAAATTTTACCACATTGTGAAAATCATTTTAAATGTATATTACGATCGTTCTTGAACAGTTAACCCAATTTTGATTTTAGGAGTAACAAGGTTCAATGTCATATGTTTCTAATTTTGAACCCAACCTAGAAGATAAAAGAACTCTAGGCACTTCGATGGGACTTTTACGTTGCGTGGAGTAGAAAAACACGATCCTCCCACGGTTAGTCCGGCGGCTAGGAGATTCTAACCGATGATTCGTCTACCAATGAGGAAAATTTACGTCTGCACTGTAGTCGGTGAAGAACAGAAATTGTAACGACGAATCATTACTGTGTTTTGAACCTAAATAACCTCATTGGGAGGCGAACGTTCATATAATTAGGTTCTTTTCATACAGCCATCTCGTTATTAAAAAAGTGATTCTCAATTTTTTGTGCATATTTATGAGTCGAAACGATGCAATATTTGAGTAAAAAAGCATTCCTGCTGCAGCCTAGTGTGGGTCAGGGGTCATGAAAGTTAAGGTTCTGCAATTTCGTGAAGAACAGGCATGATAGTAGCAATGTGGTCAGCATTGCATTACCTGCAGATAAGCTGGTACTCATTAGTCTGAAGAAGTTCATGCCGCCACCCAGGAACGAGCCCCAGTTCCTTACAATGACAGCTCAGTGCCGAAAGGGGATGCTATATGACGGGAGAAACCCTTCACGACGAATTCTTTTTCACCGACGTAAATAATACGTCATATTTAAAGGAATTCTCCTCGAATGGATTTCTAAATCGGCATTAAAAGTATTTGTTTTTACATAAAGAATGTCTTACCTTCTCGTGTTTTGGCTGTGAGATCGTTTCACTTTTTGCGGTTGTGAAGCACGTTTTGTCTCAATCTCATTCTTCAGTTGCATGATTCTTTCTTTCAGATCTTGATCTTCACAAATGTCTTTTAAAAAGAAATTATTATATATATATATATATATATATATATATATATATATATATATATATATATATATATATATATATATATATATATATATATATATATATATAATAAATAAATAAATACAAGAAAACACTAAGAAAATTAAGAAAAACAATAAGTAACATTTATTGTATATATATATATATATATATATATATATATATATATATATATATATATATATATATATATATATATATATATATATATATATATATATAAATATATATATATATATATATATATATTTATATATATATATATATATATATATACAATAAAGAAGAGACAATAGAAAATTAAAGAGAGAAGAATTTCACAAACGAAAATTAAAATTTATTATTTTTAGTGTTTTATATACATACACAATGAATTATGCAATAAGAATAAAAATTGAAGAGAAAAAGTAAAACACATACAATTCCAAGTCACAACAGCGCCAGTTGCTAAAAGTTATAATTGGAGGAATATTTGAAAAAAATATGTGGGGGGGGGGAATCAAAATAAGTTTTTACCTGACATTAAAACAGATTAGAATATAATAACAGGAAAAAACTGAAATCCATACACAAAAAATAGCTGTATAAAACTTTATTAAAGAAAATACCCACAAAAGAAATAGCACTAAATTGGAAATGCAGCTTGATTTAAAAATTTCAATCTTAATTTACTGTCATTGAAAATAATATTTCGCACAAATATGGAAGAAAAACAAATGTACTATTCTTTCACATGAATGAATTCTTTCAAGTAAATATACATATAATATATTTTTCGTATAATTATACTGCATATGTTGCTAATTGCTATAAAGATTTTTAAGAAACTACGAAAGAAATGTTTTATTTTTTTAAATTTATTTTTTTATCTGAATTCATCGATTTTTTTTAATAGGAAAATCTTAAGTCCTTCATAATGAGTGCGTAAGAATCTCTTAGGTTTTACAAGAAATTTTTAACTGTATAGGACATAGCATCACTGTAAAAAAAAACTGAAATTTATGAAACTTAATCTATTTCGAAATTTATAAAATTTAAATCTATTTCGATAGAAATAACTGATTCAAATCAATTGATTTGAAGCAGTAATTCAAATAATCAAAGTGAACTGATTCTATTGATTCGAGTCACTTAGATGATCCGTTATACCCAACTCTAATGTGGAAGGGTATGTCAATTAGTAGGCATCAAAAAGAAATGTCAACTTGTTATAAATAGAGATTCACTACACATTTTTTCATATTATACGGTAAACCAACCAGTGAAGGAACACTACCCAGAGAAGGAACATTTCTAAAAATAAGAATTTGAAAGTTTTTCTTTAGAGTGATTGGTAGCAATAGCTTACTGCCAAACAATAGGAAGTCATCTAGCAATGTTTTGGATTACCTGGTTAAATAGACTTCTCTAGAAAAATTTCTGAATTTGTTATTATCTCTGCAACACCTTGTTTCTTTAAAAAAATTATAAGGTGAGTGTTTGTATTTATATGTTTGAAGTAGAATTAATTGCTTGTAATAGTTTTATTTTTCTCTCTGTGAAAAAGAAAATTCAAAATATAGTTATTGAAGTTACGTTTTATTTTTTTTTAAGCATCATAGCATAATAAAGTACTGAGTGTTTATTCACTGGATCACCAAACGATGAAAAACCAGTGAAGGAACAAGTGTTCCTTTACTGGTTTTTTTTTCTAAGTTAATGAAAATAAAAGATAAACTTTAATTTTCGTGTACCTTTAGTGATGTTCCGCATCAAAAGTATGTTAAAAATACGAAAAACAACTTCTAACCAGTGAGGGAACAAGCATGTTCCTTTACTGGGCATAGATTTCCCAGTGAATGAACAGTATGTGTTAATATGTTGACACTTTAATTTTCAATTCATGATTACAAAAAAAGTTAACATTTTCCAAGTATTTATATGTTATAATTTCAAGAATAGGCTTGTTTTTAAATATTTGTATGGCTTATAAATTCATAAAGAGCGTTAAGAAATAACCAAAATTAAGCGTTCCTTTACTGAGTGTTCCTTCACTGGTAAGAGCTGTTCCTTCAATTCTTACTACTTGCTATTTGAACCTCCAAAACTTTAAAACAATATTATGTAAGTTCTCTACAATTTTTTTTACATAATTTGCAAATATGTTGACACTGTCATTTAACTAAAATTACGAATTTTGAAATTAATATGGTTTTTAAAAAGGCAAGCGAAGCTTAATTGTTCCTTCACTGGTTAGTTTACCCTACTTGTTTTTTTTTATATAAAGACAGCTTTTGGTCGTCAGGCATTAAAAATTCGCACTTAGTAATAAAATAAGTCAGCAATAGATTTTTTTGTCTTATATAAAAATGGTGAAAAACATATTTTTAAATGAAAAAAATTTAACTTATCTATAAACTAACTGATGCATTTTCTTAGTGACATTGTTTATTACTCTGGGCAGAAGAATCTTAACAGAAGTTTTAGTAGCATGCATTTTAACAATGAAAAAAATTTACAATACTTACCAAAAGGAGTTTCACCATTTTTCGTTTTCGCTGATAAATCTGCCCCAGCCATGACCAACATTTCAATAACATCAGGCTATAACGAAAAACATTACAAGTCTATTAAATTCACACTATTTTAAGAAGAAAAAAAAACAGCATTGCAGTGTACAAAAGATTTCAATTAAAATGTATGATAATTTACTGGTAACCATTTATCTAGAGTCTAATTGTAAAATTACCGAGAATTCAAAACGGAAAATTTATATTAAAATACAGAAAAAATAATTCACAGGAGGCTTCGAAATTTTACAGAAATAAAGTAAATAGAACTCTATTAATCACTTTCCCGCTCTGAAACCACCGGAGGCATTAGAGTAGAATTGAAGTCCCTGAAACGCAATGTACAATCCGATCAGACGCCGCACGAGGAATTGAACCCCGGACGGTAGGTGAATACTTTACCACTAATTATACCTCTAGTCATAAAGTAAATAATAATACCTGGATTTATTTGGTTCATTGACAGAAAGCCACTGCAAAAAATCAATATTTTCAGTAACTCTGTTAACGGGTAGCAACTTTCTTCATGCGTATTTTGTTACCGACGGATTCGGATTTCTTACCGTCAAAATATAGGGCGAAGCTGCAATCTAGGAAACAGGGTTCCCAGAGTTTGATCAGGAGAGCGATCCAAAGTTCGGACCCTTTACTGCTAATTTTACTTTTTGCGCATTTCACCATGAAACGAAAACTTTTTAAATGAATGGAAACATTTTTAGCACAATTATAAAATTCGTTCATTCAAAGATAATTCCATGAAAATTCGATTTCTCGGGAACTAATTGACCGATTTCGCCTACATTTTGTCTTGAGATTTTACATTCTTCAAAATGTTTTAAAAACTTGTATACCGTACCATTTTAAAAAATAATAAAAAATAATTAATAAAAGTTATTTTTAGCACGGAATTATCTTCGGATAAACGAATTTTATAATTGTGGGTAAAATTTTTTCAATTTGATGAAAAAGTTCTCGAGATATTCGCTCTCCAGAATCAAACTATAGGAACCAAGTTTTCCACAATGCGGTAACCTTCGATATTTTGGGGGACAGAAATCCAAATCCATCATAAAAAAAAGTATGTTTGTTTACAAAAAGTACGTTTTTGTGTCACATTCCGTAACTTAAAATATCGTCTGCGCTAATTAATTAGTATATTTGAGGTTACGCCCTTGAACCTTTATGATAGATTTCTAGAACGCGAAGATCCGATCATTAGATCAAAAGTAATTCAGGGTGTTTTACTCATTTATTGTTTATTCACACTTGAACACAATAAGAAGAGAGCTTGGTGAACTACTTACATGTCCCCAGCATGCCGCTGCATGAATAGGCTGCCACATGTCATTATCACAAACATTAGTAGAGCCATGGTTATCGAGAATAAATTCCACAACGGTCACATACCCGTTAGCTGCAGCTATGTGGAGCTGAAAGATCAAACAAGGACTGTACAAAACATTCATTACAAATGGTATACATCGTAACATAATACATAATAGAATTAAGGGTAACAAAATAAATGTTTTGAAAACGTCAAATTTTTTAATAAATACAGGCATACACCCCCTACTAAGTTTTCGCAGTTACGGAAAATATGCTTCATAGTGACAAAGGTTATGAATAAATATTTTAACAAATTAGAATTAAATTAGTTTTGTCCATTTCTACTTAAATAAAGATATAAAAGATCAAACGGTTATGGTGATTCTATTTTCAAAAATTGTATTAAGCAACGTTTGTAATTGACAGTTGTATACCTGTTTCATTGTCTTATCATTTTTTGAATAACAAGTAATTAATTGCAGATAAATTTCCCCCTATACCTGCCAACTTTTAATCCCTTCCATTGTCATTTTTCCCAGTGGTATTAAAATGGAATTGAAACTTCAATTTTAAGCAAACAAATACGTTGTATTTGAGAAAACTTAAGTTGACAACCATGACTCGACTCGACTCGATAGGTGGTTTGATGAAGTACCTGCCCGCGGATGCGGGCACCTCACTTCTTCATCGAAAATGGGCCCTAGGGCGACGGTGACTATTGGCTTTAACAAATAGTAGTAATTCCACAGATGAAGATCTGTGGTCGTCATCATTGGCAGTATCTCCTCGTCTAAGTCTTGGTTGGTGGGAGGAGGGACTGGATCAGGGAAACTAATTCCGCATCTTTCATGAGTTCCTGTAGTTCTCTCACGATGTGAGTAAATCTGGCTACTGGGTTGGTAGGAGTTCGATGTTGTTGTCTCCTCCTGGGTGCGAGCTTTCTCTTTGGCCTGGCTGGGCAACCTGTGAAACAGGCTGGGTGGTCATTTTTGCAGTTCACGCATGATGGTGGCTCGTTCAGGGGTTTCGTGCATTTGTAGGTGTAATGCGCACCAGCGCATTTCATACACGCTGGCTCATCGGTGCATTTGCTCTGTGTGTGGCCGAAGCCTTGACACCTATAGCATTGAACTTCGTGGCGGCCGCCACGAAATCTTTCCACTCTGACTGGTGTGTTCAGCAATCGGTTGATTCTGAAGATTTCCCGGTGCTTAGGATCATCGGGCAGGTGACAACCATGATAGTAACGCATATTAATATATGTGCTTAATTTTTAGTTTTAGTTTTAGTAATATGTGCTTAATTTTGACAACCATGATAGTAACGCATATTAATATATGTGCTTAATTTTTGTAAGAATAGTGGTGATCAATATCATTTAAAAATTAAAATTATTAAAGAAAAAATAGTGCATGATTACTACCACTTTAAATATGAAAATAAAATCTTCCGGAAAATCCGGAAGATTTGGCAGGAATGTAATTTGTATCGATTATTAGTTAATGCGTGAACTTTGCTTTCTGATTTGCCTGAAAACAATCCTATTTAGGCAACTTATTGCACATAAAAGCTCATTTTTTTGAAAAAAAATTTTTATTTTTTTATAGCTACTAAATGTTCAAAGTATCTTAACAATTTGTTCTTTAGTGAAGGTGTTCTTTTAGAAATGCAATAAAAACAACGGCTTTTTGTTTCTCTGTGCAAGTAAGAGAGGAAATAAGGAAACTAAATTGGATGTATGTAGTTTAAAATTAAGTCATACTTCATACAATTACGTTATACTACATGCATGAAATTATGTCATACTTCATACAATTACGTCGTTATACTACATGCATGAAATTACTTTGAATAAAATTACGTCATTCTACATACATCTAGTTAAAACCAATTTTTTATTTCTTTGCCGAACTTTAAAGGGCGTGCAAAAGTGCACCGTAATTTTGTATCCGATCAGATGATGGTTTGACTCTGACCAAAAGAAGAGCTATCGAATTTAGCTTACTTTTAACAGTGTCTCTTGAAAGTACTTTTACTATGAATAAACTGTTACATAAAAGAATTGTTCAAAAGTGAATGAAACTGCTAATGAATTGCTGAAAGTCAGCTGATCTGGTTTAACTTGATTTCAGTGGTCGGAAAAACTACATTTTTTAAACTACAACTTATTGAATACAAATGCATTTCACTCCATCTATTCCTTTTTAAAATGTAGTAATTGCAAACTATCTGATACCATTGGGTTCTTGCACTTCCAGAAGAAGATCACAATGCCAGCGCCAGCTGATCGCTTATAAGTAAAATGGCTTGTTAAAGTCGAACTAAGTTTCAACACATAAGTTAAAAAATATTAATTAACGTGAAATTAATTAAATACAGATCCGGATCACACATAGCCATATATGGCAGTACTTTTACTTTCGTTACTTGTACCGCCGGTACAAGTAAAAAGTACGTACTTTTACTTGTACTTCGTTACTTTTTAAATTTAGTACTTTTACTTGTACTTTCGTTACTTTTTTAGGGAAAAAGTACAAGTATTTGTAACGGAAATATCGAATGAAATCGTTACTTTTTTCTAAAACTCGGTAAACTTTCTAAAAAAAAAAATTAAATTTATAAAAAATGCTTATGTTTTTTTAATTTATAAAATTAATGTGCAATATATATGCATTCATAGCTAACTTTGTGTTTAAATACCTTCTGTTTCAACTTATACTGCACATTCAATTTTTTTCTTACTAACTCAAACATCACAAAGCTATCTGAAACCCCGTGTTTGCTTTGTTTATGTTTGTGCTTTTAAAATGCGTTTCTAAAGAGTAACACAATTTTGAATTAATGGTAATTTAAATAGATAAAAATAATAAACAAAAAATTTAAATCAATAGATAAAATTTCTTTTTCGTGCAAATTCATAAAAAGTTTGATATTAAAATTATATTATACGATTATATTATAAAATTAAATTATAATATTCTTCCGAATTTAAAAATAAATTAATATCCATAACTTTCAAATTTAAAAATAATTAAATAAATAACAACAATTTTGCCGACCTTACATTAACACAAACATTAAAGACCTTACAAACATTAAAGAACATAAGAATATTATTCAATAAAATTTTAGGTTACTTTGAATTTTCGATTTCCCAGAAATGTACTTTTAAATCGTTACTTTTTTTGCTTAGTACTTGTACTTTTACTTGTACTTTTTACTCGTTACTTTTTAAAATAAGAACTTTTTACTTTTTAATCATTACTTTTTTTAAAAATACTTGTACTTTTACTCGTAACTTTTTGAAAGTAACGTTGCCATATATGCACATAGCATTTGTTGAAACATAATTCTTACGCTGCTACGACTTTTATTTAATTTAGATTTATTATTTGTTTATGTATTTTATTGTTATCGTAATACATTTTTTTTCTTGTACTTGGCAACTTCGATTTATAATTAGTTTGTTTATGATCAACATGGTTTCGTGCCAGCTTTTGTGTTAAGTAAGAAACAGATAGTGAAAAAATTGAAATCTTTGTGAAAGAATCTTCGTGAAATATAAAGTGTGCCACATAAGAGAATTGATACTTGAAGGGCTTGACTTACTCGAAACAGAATAATGGAAAGAACAGTTGCTAACGTAAACAAAAGTCAAGTTTCAACAACCCATCAGGAGTGGGATACCCACACTTCGTCACTTGCAGGCATCCCATTGAACTAAATAATTTTTATACTTCATTTGACTAACTAATTTGAGGGCGCAATTTTACTCTCGAGTTTAATCCCGACCACTGGGTAGGTTTATTTTTTTCTTAATCGTCGTTGAACAGCCGGCTCGGTTTTACAACTGCTAATGTTGAACTACGTTACCTAGTCATTTTGAACCCAATCCAAAAGACAAGGGAATTCCTGGATAAAGTATTGGGAGAAATTTGCCATCGTGGAAGTCTTTTAATGGAACCAACCCGTATTTGAGTTAGAGAAGAAAACCGCAAAGACCTCCCACGGTTAGTCTGATGGAAGGGGACCCGTGATCCTTCTACCACTGAGGATATTTTACGTAGCACTGTGATCGGTGCAACAGGGTATGGAATTCGAATCAATCAGTTATAGCTGGGATTCGAACCCGGTTTACCTCAATGGAAGGCGAGCGTTCTTTCCCCTGAGCCACCAAGGCTCTGTGTAGGGTTTATTGATCTGATTCAGAAATGAACCCACTACCTCCAATGTTTGTAACAAAGTTGTGTGGATTTCCATCCAATTGACTGCAATGTAGGTGAGCATTGACATCCAACAGTTAGAATAGAAGAAGGAAAGAGTGAATAAGAAAGAACAAAATAGAGAATACATACGGGTGTAGCTCCTTGTTGATCTCTGTATTCTATATCTCCTCCATCTTCCAACATGCACTTCAAATCAACAAGCATTTCCTGTTCTGTTATAGCACGCGTTTCGTCAATCATTTCTTGCGTGATTCCTACAGTGTGTCCAATGACAATACAATTAATTTTTATTCTACAATAGTTTTAGTAATTTATTAGTTAGTTTATTAGTTCAGTATTAGTCGTAAACTTTTAAATTTTTAATGTATATTAAAAATTATAGAAGCTTTTTTTTGAAAACAAAAATCATTTCGCCATTTTATTCATTATTTTTAGGTTT
Organism: Parasteatoda tepidariorum; assembly: GCF_982258835.1. Taxonomy (NCBI): domain Eukaryota; kingdom Metazoa; phylum Arthropoda; class Arachnida; order Araneae; family Theridiidae; genus Parasteatoda; species Parasteatoda tepidariorum. The sequence continues at coordinate 8,864,818 of NC_141758.1, read as the reverse complement.
CTTCGAAATATTATGGCCATGGAGCGAGCTAAGTTTGTTCACCAACAACTTCCACCAAAGTCAAGTATTCGTAGTCAATGTAGTGTGCAAAATAAGAAAAAACGGACCACCCTGAATAACTTTTGATATAATGATGGGATCTTCGCGTTCTAGGACTCATTTTTAAAGGTTTGAGGGGGCGATTTCAAATATGCCAATTAATTAGTCCAGACAATAGTCTAAGTTACGGAATCTGACACAAAAACGTACTTTCTCGGGGTAAACATAACTTTTTTTACAACGAATTTGGATTTCTTACCCCCAAAATATTGGAGGTAGCTGCAATCTGGAAAATAGGGTTCAAGAGTTCAAAGTTTGAACCCCTTCATGTTAATTTTATTTTTTGTGCTTATTTTGCCATAACTTCTTAAATGAATTGAAAAGTTTTTGCCCACAATTATAAAGTTCGTTTCTCCAAAGATAATTCCATGAAAACTTTTAGTAGATATTTACTATTTTTTTAAATTATTTTATTAAATAATGGTCGAAAATATTATGAATTGTAAAGTATAAAAAGAGTTACATATTTTTAAAGAACATAATTTTACATGACAAAATAAGAATTTGAGCGAAATCGATAATTCCTGATCAAATCAAATTTAAAAAATACGGCTTCTTTCAGCGAACTGATCGTATAGACACGGATTCCCAGTAGAACACCGATACAAGCATCACTGGCTGCGGTCAGTAAGCGGGGTGTGTGATAACTTATATCAGCCTGCGTAGGGACCGAGGGTGAGCGGTATCAATTGTTATCTCGTTATGGGAAAATTTCTAAAGTAAAACACTCGAATTCGCATGCAGGTCATCGGTCTAGCAAACGCGGAGGAGCTATCCCCTCCGCAGGGGATCAAAATTGTGATGTCATATCTTCAGATCATCCCCAGGGATGTTTCACAGACTTTGGGGGAAGAAAATTCCGATTTAGGGATTTAAGCAAGTAGTTATTGACTCTCTACATTTTTCACTTTTTCTTGCTAGTTGGAGTAAAAGGGCCTTTATCATAGTATGCGAAAAAAATCGCGTATGCGATTACGGAGATGCGAACGAGAATCTGGTTTAGCATGTTCTTCAGAGTGAATATAACTCACCTATCAAGTTCTCATTCACATTTCCGAATTCGTATACACCAGTTTTTTTTACTTCATGCAATTAAAATTGTCTCCTAACGCTGTTTTCAAAGCTCTGTGTCCAAGAAAAACAAAAAAGCCATAGTTTAAGTGCCTTACACTTGAAGCAATGCGATGATTTTAAATTGTAGATGTAATCTTGTCGTGAAGAATTATCTGTGTTTTTTAGAACAGACAAATACCTTAAATATTTTAAAAGTTATTAAATCTTTTTAAAAATCACCAATTGGGTGATATTTTCCCCCTAAATAAAAATTATCAAAATCACTGCCTTATTCTCAGTTTTGAAAAATTTTATGAGCCCAAGTAACGCAGCATAGGAGTAAGTTTTTAAGCCGTATTAAGAAATTAGACCATTTTCACAAAACTGTGGCTAAATAGTATTGACGTTTTAAGCCGTTTTCAAAACAAGCGTAGACAGCGCTGCCATTAGATACTCTAAACTTGGTCTAACAGTCATGAGTAACAGTTGCAAACTCACAGTTCGCAAAAAAGTATCAATTCATATTACGACGGAGATTTCGAAAAACAGCCTTAATACTTCAAGTATTGGCAAAGCATTTTTTTTTTCAGTCTTGTCACGTCAGAAGACTGCTTTCAAGTGCCTGTTTTTTTTTAAAATCCTCATGCGGAGTAAGGACCGGACATTTTTTAACCAACTGGAGTCGAGCGGAACTCAAGCAGTAAAATTTGCTTCCATTCCAATCGTGAATCCATGAATGAATTGAAAAGTGATACCTTTTTTGGCCATTTCAGATTCGATATAGTCCAAGGTGGTTTCGTCCTCGCATATGTCATACGGCATGTTTCCGTCAGCATTCACAGCCAGCAGATCGGCCCCTTTAGAGATGAGGTACCTCACTAAGTGTATATGGCCACAGGTAGCTGCTGCATGAAGCGGTGTCCACTGCTCGCTGTCCTTGGCGTTGACGTTGGCACCGAACTCTAGAAGGAGTTTCATCATCGCCTCGCTGTCGTCAATGCAACACTGTGTATTGAACATAAAACATAAGACATTCTTTCTGTCAACATACCACAATATATTGAGCCTCGATATATTAGTGGTTATTATTAAGAAGAACTGTAGTCAATGGAATGAATACTTGCCTGGTGCAGAGCCGTGAGTCCATCTTCATTCGTCGAGTCAGGACTAACACCGAGCATAAGAAGTCTCCGAACTGAAACACAAAATTGTCATTATTACAAGAATCCTTAAGAACTTTTTATATCATTAAATTTATTATGTTTAAGTACAAAATTAATAAAAAATCTATTTTATGTATTTAAAATCTTTACTGGGAGTCTTACTGTTAGGTTTTACAATGTTGTTGTCGTAACCGTAAGGGGTGCGATTGTACTTGTTTTCCGCTGGTGCCATCTGTGGCCAAGAATTCGACTTCTGCTACACCCATACGTCACAACCGTTCATACCATTCATACATCTATTCATTCATCCACAGATTGTAATTTTGAAATAAACCAGAGAACGATCCATCTCCAATGCAATTCCTCCACAGAGATATAATTTGTTATGGGAACATGGAGGACTTTGTGGACCCCACAATATATACATGTGCAGGGTCCCCTAGGGCTTAGAAAATTTAAAATAGCGGTGACGAAAATAAAACAAAAGTTGATATATTAATTTTTGTGTAACCTAACCTGCAATTTGTTTTCCGGAGAAAGTATATATGCATGAAAATTCCAACTTTACAAGGCCTGCTTAATCCCCAGATATGTCATTGAAAGAGCATATTTGGAGACACTTGGGACGCAAGTTGGACAGCCTCCGAGTTTATTATTACAGCAAGTATTGAACGCAATGCCAATTCAAATGAGATCGAGTAATGGACAACGTGTGTTTTTGTTCGCATTTTGTGGCGTAGCAAAGTTAATTTCAAATCGACCTAACAGCTAAATCGTAAATATTTGCCTTTCTCTCGTTAGACATCAAAATAAGCCACTTTTTCACATGCATTAGGAACTTTAATATTTCTTCCTCACACAGAAACAAACAGAATTTGTTGCGTGTTATAGCACGTTGATCGTATTTCTTGGCCGCAAAATTACGAAACAACAAGGGGGAAGAATAAGTTTTTCAATTCCAAGCTGCCTCCCTAAGGGGAATGGATTGCATCTTTTTTCTTGCAGATTTAGAAATGTAAGGGATGCATGTTAATATTTTTCATGCAGAAGATACAGCTGGCAGAATTTTCGATTTCAGAATTAGGAAATTGAAAATAATAAAAAAAAAACTATCTTTTTAACAACTAAATGCCTTTTAAAGCATTACGACGCTTCGAGTTTGCTACACTTTCTATTCGTTTTTATTTTATATATTATTATTTTCGTTCATTTTTTTCATTAATTGGGCAATGGACACTTAGAAAAACATCAATGTCAGGAATACGGGGCAGGTGTATATCGGGCAATAGCACATTACTTTAAGGAAAACAATCTAGTGAATACCGGGCAAGAGGCTTCTAAATTAAAAAAAATATCAGTTTAAAGAATACTGGATGTTTTAAGTCGTCTGTTTTTATTCAGAAAGAATCTTACCTTCTTCGACGTCATTCCTAGCCGCTGCTTCCAGAAGCATGACGCTTGGCACAAAATGTACTTTGTAAGATTTGTTACTTTTGGACTTTGGAATGAGGTCCGGGGTTGCCGCCCCTCCTTTCTTCCTCTTCGTCTGCTGCCATTCTTTCTCGCGTTGATTCCATCGCTTCAACTGCTGCACGCGTCTCTTTCTCGCGTGCTTCAGCCTCTCCTGAGTGCTCATCTTCTCAACGACATTCATCTCCGACACAAGTTCACAGTGATCGGCCATCACAGTAGTGGATTAAATGAGCAACACTTTTGAAATCATGGGTCACCTGCTGAATTTCATTTCTTTTCTAAACTTCGTAGGCTAGATATAAGGCTACGTCATTTGAAGTGGGAAGACAAGAAACAAATCTGAAACAAATATAAAAGAAAAGTTGTCAAAAGTATTCCGTTTACTAAAATAAATAGGATGGCGGAGTAATATGAAAACGGTCATATATATTAAGCGAGATAAGCCTAATTGCAATGGAAAGGTAGGCGTCTACTTTCCATGACACCGAAATAGGGATGAAGAGCAGACACATATTTTTTTATTTATTCCCAATGTCAATACAGGAATACATATAAAAAGGAATTCATGAACACTAATAAATAAAAGTAAAATACAATTAAAAGAAGTGACCATTGTCTTAAAAGTTCTCTGGAACGTAGTAAAACGCTGTTTCAAAATCGTAGTAAAGTCTAAGAACCAGTCCCCGTCCCAAGGTTTGGGCTGGTCCCTGAGTATAAATAAAAATATAAAGAAAAAAATATGAATATAAAGAAAAGCCATAGTTTGGGGGAAATGAAAAGCATTTTTGATCTGATTTTTAAAAGTGCCTGAGCTTATCCCTCTATCCAAACTTCCACACCACAACAAACAAGAGGACTTTCAGCTGCGGCAGATTTAAAGTGCACCTTGCTGCATAAGCACGCTAGCTGTTTAGTCGGCTGCCAGGATCGAACTCACGAACTCCTGTTTTCCATCAGCGAGAGATCGATCTTTTGCTGATTATGTGCAATCCAACGCTTCATTATCTGGGTTTACAAAAATAAACTGCTGAAATCTTGCCAAATCGGCAATTTTTAAAAGAAAGTTTAATAATAATAACAATGTTTAAGCTATTTGTCTGTTTTAATTTTTAGAGCAAATATGGTAATTATAGTTTAAAACTATTTCGTTGCTTCAAGTTTAAGGCACTTAGAATGTGCTTTTTAAGGAATTTCGGAAAACACAATCTTCCTTCTAGAAAGAAATTAAACACATAATAATAAAGTCGTTAATCCAACCTGCTAATCTTTTTAACACATTAAAGATTAGATTTGTTAAAAAACAAAAAAAGGAATGGAAGCTGTTGTCTTGATCGTCCATCACTCGCTGAAGCATGAAGCAATATTGATGGGCACGAAAGTGATTTCTTGGATCATAAAAGAAAGGCTTCGGTTACATTCAAGGTAGCTCTTTTCACATCAGAAACAAAGGAAGTGTGGCACCATAAAAACTGAAGTTTTATGACAAAAATAAGTCAGGCAGATTAATGATTCCTCGCACAAGAGTTGCCATTTAACGCTTTGACAACATTCCAAACGCATTCTGAGAAACCCACTCACTGTTACGTTGTTCTATAAAGCTAATTAAGGTGATAGAAAAGGATACGCTATTTTAATAGGTTACCGGACGTTGATCTGGCGTGAAACCGTCATCTCTTTAGACCCCCACAACGGTACAGAGATTTCAGTGACATGAGACAACGGGCGTGTACAAGGAGCAATGTTCGTTTCGGATACAGTCAAGGATTTTGTCTCCAAGACACTTTTGGAATAAACCTCATTCTGAAAATCGATTGTTAGGATTTATGTCACCAAGGTACCTTTGGAAAAAAACAGGGATAATTGTGACACAAAGTGCAAAACGCTGAAAAAGTTATTAACGACAAATCGATATGAATACATCAATTTATATACCATATATGTTTCATATTTAACATAAACTTTCAAACTAACATTTATAATTAAATTATCTCCTAATGTAGAACATCACACCTTATTGATAACTAATTCAAGAAAAAACTTACTTCTGACAAGAATCGCGATTTGGATTTTAAAATCGCGTGAATGCGAATCGTGGCATTGAATTTTAAAATCTTATGAATATGAATCGCGATATTGAAATTTAAAATCTCGTAAATACGAATCACGATGCATAATTTTTAGATCGATTCACTTTTAGAATCGGGGAATACGAATCGCAATGCGTAGTTTTTAAACTACGTACAAATTACGTTCGTTTCTGATATGACAAGCACGTGAATACGAATCGCGATATTGGATATTAACCTCGAGTGAATACGAATCGTGATAATAGGGCTTTTAAATCACGTTAATAATAATAATCGCAATGCCCGATTTTTAAATCGTGTAAATACGAATCGCAATGCATAACTTTTAAATCAGGTATATACGAAAATCGATGTTTGATAATAAAATCGTATGGATAAGACTATCGATATTTGCAGTTTCCGGCGCAGTTCCGAATATTCAAAATGGCGAAAATCTGCCGGAACCAAAATAATCAAAATGGCGGTAGAATGATGTGCATGTATACGTCTCGTTAATGGGATTTAAAAAAAGTTTCAACACTTCGTTGGATTATAAGATTTTGATTCGCGAAAAACTCACATGTTCTGCTTCTAGTTTTTAGGTCCAGACGAACGATACAATAAAAATGGAATTCCCTTTATAAAGCTGACTCAGGAAAACTATATTACGTTTTTTTGTCTCCAAGATTCATGCGGAATAAAGATTACACGAAAAAACGATGATTTGTGTCTATGAGACCTTTCGTTATTCAGAGGTTTATTTGTGGCTGCTGTGTGTATGTGTGACATGCGAGTTTGTCTACTCTAGACACCAATGTCTTAAACCCAGTTTCTATCTTCAACGGTTAGAGCTATCTCAATGGTGACAACAACAAAAAATCGATTGTTTGCTTGAAATAAAATATGTGTTCCGAGTCCAAGACATGCCGTGTAAAAAGTTCCTTAACAGAAAAAAAAAATGGTTGTAATGATAAATGCTTGGACCTAGGTAATATTTTTGTGTTACCTTCAGCCTTAGCTTTGGAAAAGCACCGTGCTTTGACTTCAGTTTTAAATATAAACTTTCAAATTATCATGTTTCTGAATTAATTGATCATGTTGCACACTCACATAAAATACACAGACGATGTAAGTGGAAGTAACGATAGTCGTGTTTTGGATCCACTAGTCATTCTAATTGTGAAATGAATTAGAGTGAAAATGTAGGCAGAACAGGTCTTATATCCCCTAAAGGTGCAGACGATAGAAAAGAAACCTTGAAAAGGGTCAAATTGTTTTAACGGTGGCATTTCCGACGCTGAAGGCTACTTTCATTGTTAGTTACCCGGGCAGAAATAAATGTTGCACAACGGAATCTTTCATCTCCTTCATAAGAGTAATTTTAGGATCTACTTACAGCATTACCGTAATTCACGAAAATTCAGTCTTTGTTTTTTAAAATATTTACCTGTTTTTTAAAATATT